>NC_044014.1:25500899-25849233 GCF_900496995.4 Aquila chrysaetos chrysaetos | reverse complement strand
GCATTCTGGACATTATCTCCGGCTCTCCCCCACCCTTCCAACACACACAAGCAAGCAACTGGTACCAAAAAGACACTTTGAGCTTTCTCCCTCACAGGATGAGATGCAGACTATCTAAGTAATTTCCCCAAGCTTTCTATACACTTAAAGGTAATAGACTCTTCAATGGATGCAGGGGGGAGAATCAAAGGACATAATTCAGGCTTCTGCTCTGAACTCAAGGAGCCTATTGGTGACCACTGACCATAAAGAGAGCCCAGAGAACTATCCATCTGACTTACAGAGATACGAAGGGGGGACTGAACACTCACCTCTCTAATGTCTCAACTAACCGTGACTATGATAAAAGAAGATCTACGCACACTCCCACCACATCACCTCCAAAGGAGGATGGTATTCTTAGATGTCCCCAGCTAATTAAGTAATAGTACTATTTTATTACTACTGTGGTACGCAATGTTAGTATTGCTACTTAACCAATACTACTTAAGTAATTACCACTATTCCTTCAAAGAACAGTTGCTAGGCAGGAAAGACATCTGAAAAAGTGGGAAGAAGCACAATAGACTGGGAGAACATTAAGACAAAAGACAGATTTATTTGAGTATGGTAATTGTAGGTGATTAGAAAAAAAACCTGATTGTTGCTCAACCAGGAAATGTCAAATTGGTTCATTGTTATACCATCTTTAACGAAAAAGGAAACCATCTGCAGAGAAGAAATCTGCCAAGTAAACATTGGATGTAGGCAATTTGGGAGAAAACAGATTTTAAATTCTGTCTCTCATCCACTGAAACCCAGCCTACTATCATGAAGTACAACTGGGACTCCAAGACTACTGTTTATAACCACCACTAAGCATTTTAATGCAGTCACATACACACACTCATGCAAAAGAGTGCACATTTTTAAGGGTAACAGTTTCTATCATATAACTTGAAAAATAATTTTATCAATTATTTTGCTATTAATTAGCACATTTAAACATTAAACTGAAACTAAGTTCAAAATGTAACCCCCTGCCTTGAATAAACACAACCTTTCAAAAGGATTTTTATACTGCATTGAATGACATTATGGATCCATCACCAAGCATGCAGATATGTCTGTACTTTACATCCCTTCACAGCAGGCACCATAGTGGCTTCATGGGAACCATTACAACATGTGCTGCCAAATTCATATTCGCATTAGGCAACATAACTGTTTGAGTTTTAATATGACAAAAAAGTTGAGCTCAAAAATATTTTCAGCAGTAAGTTTCATAAAAAACCATGTGTTAAAAAGAGGTTACGTCAGCTACACATGCAAACAAATGCTAAGTCATTTGGAGTCCTTTTATGTCATTATTCTAGGACTATGTGATCCACTCTGTATGAAACAGAGGAGAAGAAATCCTGGTCTCAGAGGGGGTAGAAAACCAAAAAGAAACAAACCCCAAAACAAAACAAAAAAACATTTCAATGGAAAGGTGAGGGAAATTAGTTTTAACATTTGCAGTGCAAGGCCTTGACTTCCTTACATTCACACGATTCATTCAGGTTCTTCACCCGATGTTTCTATTGGCATACCATTTCTAGCTTGATCACTAGAAAAATAGGAATTCAGATTACTTTTGAAGGCTTTGACAACACTAAAACATCTAGCACCACATCTTGGTTTCTGAGCACACTTCTTGAAGCTATAATGAACTACTTCTTTCCAGAATGAAGTTCTCTGCAACAAGTAAAAGAAATTTTAGCTCATCCCTGTCTATCTGTTGTGATAAAACTTTCCAAAGGCAGAGACATGTTCTACCCGTGAGAACTCTTGCTGCCCTCCAGCTAAATGTTTACATTAAGGAACACAATTCTTTTGTCAAGTTTTCCCTGGATGAGACACAAAAAAGAATCTGGAAAAAATAGAAGTCAAGGCAAAAAATATCTTAATCTACAAATTCAGAACAAGACCAATCAGACTCTGCAAGATTTTTATGCAGGAAACCATTTAAAAATAGGCCTCCTATTCTAAAATGACATTGCACAGGAAGTAATGGAACAATTTCTCTCTTATTCACTTTATACAACTTCAACACCATTTTCGCTTGCCCTATGTGCAAGCTTATAAGCCTCCCAAGCTCTGTATGTTGGTCACACTTTCTCCCTTCCCTGTTGCTCCTTCCCCCTGACCATAATGGACAGTTCCTCCTGGATATCCCAAAAGACAAAGATATGCCTGGTGAGTGGGAGAGGTCAAACATGAGCACAGCTATTTATTGCATATACTGCAACCAGATGGAAGTAACTCATCCATCAAGGAACTCATCATTCTCATCACATTAGCTTCTTACAAAAACCCTCCTGCTCCTTCTCTGATCCACACAGTTCAGCTTCCTCTCTTCTGTGCACTTTTAGAAAATGAACCCTCTCTAACCCCACTGCTGCTTTCTCCTTAAATCATTGCTACCTATCACTTCATGGTTATTTTTAAACTTTACTTTTATCAATACTCATCCTGTAGCTCTGGGAGATATTAAAAGTGTACCAGGGCAAGGAAGGGCGTTTCTGACACTTGCTCCCTCATTCATCAGCCCCTCATAGGCCCGTTGGTGACAATGAAAAGATTTCACAATACCGTGCGGCAGAAACTCATTCTCCCACTCATCCATCATGCTCAACCTAGCAGCAGTTCTACTGACCTAATCTGTAATGCCTCGATGCTCACTGGAGATTTCTTAAAGGCACCCTTCATTGTTGTTAGTTACAAAGAATAAACCTGTTCTATTAGATAAGGAGACTAAATAGTGCAAGAATTAATGCACTACTGTTTCATCACCAAGTCCCGTGTTCAAAGACTGCAGAGTTAGAGCCGGTGTGGGGGATGTCTTTTTATCTGAATTTTGTTGAAGATCATACCAAAAGGAGATGAAAGAAGTTTTAAACTCACTTCTGGGTATCGACAGGCATTAAAGGACCAAGTGCGAGTCACTATCACTAATTCATCACTTTTTGACAGTTACAGACTAACAGGTGCCAGATATTCCACAATAAACCAAAAACCACATTAGAGTCTGTTCTTCAGAAGACGACAGTTGCAAGTAAGGAAGCCATACTTGAATACTTTGACGGAACGTACTTTTCTTCTAAAGGGAATAACCAGCACCTGTGTGAGCAGCTGATATAAAAACATAGGACACAATGAAAAACGTAGTACAGATTTTGTAAGAAGGGACACAAGAGAGACAGCTAGATGTATGATTTTATCACATTGACATAGCTGTAAAAGAATGACAACACAAATAGTAACTGATGAACATAAATAAGTAAATAGCAGTCAATGATGAGTGAAACAGTGATTCAGTAAGAGTTCAAAATTTATCGTGTCATTTCACTTAACTGAGTTAACTATTATTTTTTGATGGTGCAATGGATCAGTCATTCACAAGTAGGCAAACGTAACAGTGCAAGGTCTTTTGCAGATTAGAATGCTATTCATCTAAGACATTGTTAGTATGAGGTTTACAAATAACTATACAAAACTTTTAATTTATTATTTAACCACAAATATAAACACGTAGACAAATACTAATTTGTTACTGTCAGCTTCTTTCAGCTCCTTACCTGCTGTGAATACTGTCTAGGTGCCTCAAAGACAAAAACCTCTTTATAGGCATCAGCCTGTAGTTTGCATTACAATCCGAGACCCAGGCCACAGTCCTTCTAAGAGGCCAAACCCAGATTGTAAGAATAAGTCCCTGACCTACATAAATATCAGCACAGTATACAAAATTGTCAACAAATAGAAGTTTTAGCTGTGTTTTACACACAGGAAACTGGAGCACAAGAAATTAAAAGACCTGTCGAAGATCACATGAAAGCCTGACACAGTGGTAGAAATTGACCCCAGGATAAATTGTAAGCTAGTTCTTTTATGCAAGAGTCCATCTTTCTATCTTCATATTTACATACTAAGTAGAAAATATCAGGCCTGGATAAAAGGGTTGGTTAGTTACAATCCTCAGATGTAAAGTACTAAATAAAACCATCACTCTTTATGCTTGTAAAATGCTTACAATGTGCTTTATGCAGTATATAGAGGACAAAGATGTTGCTTTTCTCTGCTTGTTCTCTAAATGCTAGTGAAAACACAGAAGAGCAGAACATATACTAGAATTTATATTTTTTTTCTTCTGAGCAAAGTAAGCTTCTTTGGTTACTAGAAGAACAAGGAATCGCGCTAAGACCTGCATTTTTAGTAGACTGAAAGGCTATGCTGCTTAGGTTAGCATACAGTATTTATCCGCCCTGTTTAAAATTGGTGTGTACTCAATAGCGAGTGGCAATTCAACTCAAGACTGTAAAGTCACGGCAAAAAACCAAGCCAACAAAGAAGCAAAACGGGAGTAAACGACAAAAGCGAAATAGGTATAGTATCCTCTCCAACATTTTTAGAGTTCAAGCACTATTGAGATCAGCTCTTCTCCACACCCCTTAAACAGAATCAGACCTTGCAAAGTACTGAGCACCTGTAACACCCAAGATCACTTAGCAGAAAATATTCTACATTTTACAGGTCTAAAATGCTCAACAGGGCATATAGCATCCAGCAATACGCAGGAAGGGAAATCCTCAAAAGAATATCATTAGTGTAATTATAGTACTAAACACATGTGTTGCACTACACAAGTAGCTTTTTGAAGCTTATTGGAAATTCCAAGACTAGAGGGAAACATCCATTTCTTCCACAAGACCTCCGACAGCATTCACAGCCATGACACTTGCCATGCTGTTCACATTTCCTTTTAGCCAATGAACTCCATTCTAATGTCCAGTCATCACCTTGGGTTATCTTCTAGCAAGCGACCACAACTTTTCTGGATGTATGTACATTTTGGTACTTATCAAAATGCTCTCATCCTATTATGTGAATGTTTTATGCCATTTTTCTTTGAAGCACTGCAAATTCAGAATCTACCTAGCCTAAAACATTTACAGAAATAAGGACTGCTACATGTTTTTTTGGCAATAGTAAAGAAATTACACCTTTAGAAAGACAGAGAGCTCTTTTCATAAATAACAGATTTATGGTGTGTTCTGTTGAAAGCACTTCCCAGGAGAATGTCAGTCAGCATACTCTGCTATGTAATATCTTTAGCTGTATTAGCTTTTCCATAAGTAATTTGGTATGCCTACCCACTTGGAGAGGGAAAAAAAAAAAAAAAGAAAAAAAGAAATTGCAGGCTTTTGTACCAACATCCATCCAATAGTTAAATAAGAAAGCAGTGACTTAAGAAGGATTTGAGGTAACCAAGCTCCCCACAGAATATGATCCTGAAAAAATATTACTTGTAGATGGTGTATGTTAATCACTGATCCCTGGAAATCTCATCTGAAACATGTCTAATCAGTAATAACCAAACTGTCATACTTTGAGATGACTACATTTCCCAGAATAGCTGAGACTGTTCCAAGGATCAAGATTCATTGTCCCTGTCCTGAACAATTAAGGTCAGCATTCTCCAACATTCAGGTTAGAGCTGCTTCTTTTTCGTATATCAGGACTCCGGCACAAAGCTTCTCTACATCCTGCAAGCAGAATGAGCAATTCTGAAGACACCCGTCCCCCCCCCCCATTAATACTCGGAGCTCAGTAGGAGACCAATCCATGGACAATTTTCCTGTCCTGACTTGATGAGCTTAAAATTTTATTAGAAGAAAGTAATATTACAGTTCAAGTGAACTGATAGATGAGAGAAAGCCACTGCAACAAAGGCATACACACCGACCTATAATTTGGACATCACGAATCATAATTAAAATGTAAAATCTCCAATATAATGAACACATGGCTAATTTAACATGCTTATAAAACATGCAAGCTTTTTCTTAAATGATCTTTGATAAATTAAGGTATATTGACAATTGTATTTATAATACTGTAGGGGTTTTTTAAACATATGTACTGGGGGCAGGAGGGGCATGGACTGTCACAGTGAGGATGGTATGGTTTTCTACATTAGGGGAAGGCAGAAGGAGACTTTTTATAACCTCAAAAGGCAAAACCATATTTCAGAAAATGTTATTAAACACACTGATATGATAAGGTTGAAATTCTCTGATCTAAGACAAGCTATTATTGCTAACTATTCTCTAAACCCCACTGCTGTGCTTTGGGCTTGTTTATTTATTTATTTATCAGTTTTCCACTTTCCTAAATCCAGCTGCAGACCATCTGATCTGCTTTCCTCTTAATGGCTCTTCATATTGAAGAAAGATTGCTTAAAGAAATGGATTTCAGTTTTGAACAGCCTATTTTATTAAAAATGAGTTGCTGCTGTAAATACTACAGGTACTTTTAAAATACTATTATTTTCACAAACTAGCTTACAGATCTAATATAGAAATTTCTTTTTATTCAAAGAAAATAAGTTGCAATAATTAATTATGCATATTTATATATATATGCAGTGTATTACATCCCAAAGTAGTTACAGAAAGTACAAATCTGCAAAGTATCACAGATATGCAAAACTCTGCACACTAGGACTACTTGATTTTTTGCCAGGTAAGTAAAATCCCTTTAGATAGAAATGAAAGGGCAGAGGCTTGGCAGAGAGGGGAAAAAAAAAAAAAAAAAAAAAAGAAAAAAAAAAAAGATGGAAGTACATTTTTTGCCTAGATTGGCAAAATTAGTCTGAAACATTTTTAAGACTTTTAATACAGTATTTCAATCAACAGAGAAAAGCAAGCAACATCCATGTGCTTTTCATTTAAGAACACGTGATGATATGGAGCGCAAATTCATTTACAGCTGTCCACAACTGAGATCACAACATAACTTAATATCTTCAGAAAGTCTTGATAATATCGCTGTCTTACGCTATATGAATTTTGATCTTAAAATGTTGCTCCTCATATTTCCTAATCATAATCTGCAGATTTCTTAACATCTTTTTCTGTAAAATCAAGACTCTTCAATACCATGGACCAATGCCAAGGTATAAGAGAAAGTTATGAATCTTTTTAGTTACTTTTAAAAAAAAATTGAAATATTTTTCTCTAATACATTCATAACGAAATCCATCATTTTGTGAACTGCAGGACTAAAAGCTAAGAACCTTCCTTTACCAGAGTCCTAAAGTAGGAAATATCATAGATTATAATGGTGGTGAATTAAGGAACTCACTTTCCAATTCCCCGAGCTGGCTTGGCAAAACCAGTGGAAAACAAGAACATTCGACATCTTCCAGAGTACCACCAGCCCCAAGAAAAGGAAAGCTACAGGAAGAATTGCAGAAATGCCCTGGGTCAGTGGGAATACTTTCCTCTGAATTGCATTATAAATTGGTTGGATTTGTGAGGCCAGCTGGAATTGTGCAACTAACTGCCTGAGACAGCCTAGAAATTCTCACCTACAGTTCAAATTACCATTACATTAACAAGAAAAAACAAGACACTGCAGAGAAGTTGGTACTGTTTTATTTGAACTGTAGCACACCTTAAGCCATACCAGTATCCAAGATTAAGTGTAGAGATTCAAATTGTGTGCAAGGAGATTCCTGCAAAGTTTCATGTTGACAAAATGCAACATTTATCCTAAGACAGAGATAAGGTCCATAAAACACTAATAGCATTGTCTTTTATGGTATAGCCTACATATAAAACCTGAGATCAAAGTACCCAAATGTTAAAACAAAAAAAAAAGCTGAAATAAACACCCTTGCGGCACAAGTAACACCAAACTTCAACCCAGATTACTACAAATACAAAGCATGTAAGGGTGCTGTTGGAAAATAAGTAAGTAATATTGTGTCCAGGTACTCTACTGAATGTGTTTGCCAGCCAAGTATTCACTGGGTATTTTTTTTTAATCTGACCTTAAAAAAAATCTGGAGAAAGCCATTTCAGAGTTTTTCTTCAACACTTATCTCAAAAATGGCCCATTTGATTCCTGAACATCTCTAATGTATATCATCAGTGACTGAAGGAGGTTTTTTATATGATTTTTGACAATTTAACAAGTCCTCCTGACAAATTAAATGGTTGTGTTGACAACTTAACTGTACTGCCAATCAATATTTTCAATTACTTTCATTGTCATTCAGAAAAAAATACAACATGAGGTCATACAGTGGTAAAACCAAGTAAAGAAAATAAAATGATGCAGAGCTGTGGGGGAGGGGGCAGTAGGAGGGGACTGAAACTTTGAGGCACAACATGCAATTTAAACATTCTTTGTTTTTCAGGGGAAAGGTTAGGTGTTTCAGAATAACTTCTCTAATTTTAGACCTTGGTGACATCTCACTGAGAATACAACACAGTTTCCTTTCTTCCCATAAGCTATTTTAAAAGTCATTAAACTTGAGCTGCTGCCACATGGCACTTTCAGTGAAATCATCCTCTTTATTCCATCACTTCACATCATAACCTACATGTTCTTAACTACTAAACCAGCCCTATACAAGGTAGATAAATGCAATTCAAGAGAGCTACAGGTCAATTACAGAATTTTTAAGTCAGACTCTTAGGTCAGAGTCCTGACTGACACAGCTCTTTAGTAAGGAAAGAGCTGTATTTTCAAACATTTGTACCACATTGAAGAAACGCTTCCTGTATGTTGGACTGCAATGACAAACTCCTTATTGTAGCTCTGTTGGGAAATTAATGCATAGTGGCAACCAGTTTACACAAAATCTGTAGTAATTCAGGGTTGGTATAAACATATACATTAATTAAATGACCAAGAAATTCAAATTACTTCATAAGTTTCCCTTTTCCTTAATACAACGGGAAAGTAAACTATATGGTTAATATTCCTCCAAAAAAAGGGGGAGGTGGGGCCTCTGCACCTTTTTCCTCCCTGGGTGTTCTTAACTTCACAAGTGATCCTGGCAGGTGGAATCACATGGCCTGACTTCCAAGACTTTCCACACCAGAGGCTGTCAGAGTGGAAAGCAGTGCTTCCTTTAAGGGCAGATGAAACTTGCTAATAAGGACCCGTGCTAGAGGACCCACACTTCAGTAATGATCTGGGCCTTCACCAGCGTGGCTGGTTACTCCGTGCCTTGAAGAATGATTGGGCAGTTTAATCCCAAACCTCTTTCCTCACAAAATACGAATATAGGATATAGGCACGAAAGCTAAGTGCCAGCAGTTGCCATGATCTTAACATTTTCTAGCTTACCAATCTAAGGCATGCAGAAGGAAATTTGCTCACAAACATCACAGGAACCTGGGATTTCAGTGAGCTGTGCACCCAAGGCTGCTGCAGGCTACAGTGGAAGAGAGAGCCAAAGGAAAGGACACAGACAGGCAAAAAAAACGAGTAGAGAAGCAGAATGGGGATTTAAGATCATGTGCAGGGAAAGCAGCTTCTGGAGGAAGGAAGGAAAAAAACAAACCGTGTGAGGACAAATGTTGGAAACTGAAAAGAAGCAATGAAGGTAGGAAGTAGACAAATGTTTAGAGGCTAGGTTATAAAGAAAAGTGAATGGGAAGAAAGGTATGAAAGTGAGTCTAGTTTTCAGTTAATCTGAGCATAAACCTTTTAAAGGGGAACACCCCAAAATCAATAGTCATTTTAAAAGCAGAGTACTGCATATATTACATATATTGTGAGAGACCAGGTAATCCTCTCTGTATGAACCTAATATTGTCCTATTTTTGTCAGAATTCCTCTATTGGAAAAAGAGCTCCAATAGAGATATTTACTAGTATCAATCTACCTCCTCCGTGTTTAAACCATTCTAGAAGCCCAGGACTATTAAAAAACGTTACCAATAAGACAAGTAAGGTGATATTGCTGGTCACTCCATTTATAGATTTTATTCTCCTGCTATTAAAAGCCAATTTATTTTTCACTGTCATATGGGGGAGGAAGAGTGGGAGAAGCTTTTCAGGCAATTCTGTATCTCACAGTCCAGACCTGAGAAATAAGCATGGGGAGACAGGAAGGATGCTTTTATCCGCACAAGAAATCTGGACAAAGGCATATTGATATAGTGATTAAATATTGCAAACAATTATTCTTAGCAAAAATCCAGTGAAACCTTTGCCCACAAAAAGCTGAAAATTAAGAAAGAGATCACAAAATATTGCCACTGACCATAATTTATAGTAACTCCTTTAAGTTCAGTTCTAGCATTTTAAGTGGATTTTAAAATCTTTTCTGTATTAACTCAATATTTACCACTTTACCTTAATTTTTTTTCTATTCCATTCTAATTCTGAGACCTGTTTTAATATTTTCACTATTTATATTTAGCAAGTTATATACATAGGAGATGCTTTCAGTTAGCAAAGGCAAAAAAATCACTGACACCTCCCCTTCTTTTGACAATTGTTAAAAAAAAAGATCATAAGTGCTGTGATTAAAAAAAAAATCATGCCACATCATCAAATCTTTGTCATTGTAAGACGCACTGTTTCTATTCAGGTCAATAAGCTTTCAAAGCTACTGATACACAGATACACTTCGGTGCAACAAAAAATAAAATTTGTCTTATGAAGAAACAGCCTACAGAAGTTTATGTGAAAAGACTGACTTCTTGAGGCAGATTCCATTGCTTGTGTTGCTGCAAAACCAATGGATTCTGCACAGTTCTGTTAACCATCAGCAATTATCTTCCTGTCAAAGCTAAAGGTAACAAATTTCCCCATATCCAGCAAGGCTATATCATCAACCGGACACCAGCATCATTTGACGGAAACTAAATCACGACACCAGCCAACAGCTCTGACAGACAAATGTGCTGCCTCCAAAAATCTAGGCCTATCACTCAGTGGAGGAAAAAGGTTCTCTCAGCCAGTCTTTCTGAAAAGAGATTAAATGTTGTAGATTCTGTAAGTACAGTACCAAGCAAATCCTAAATATGAGAATTATTAATGGACTTTACTACTGGTCTTTTTAATCTTTTGCCAACATACGCTCATCTATTTCACCTTGGTCTGTCTTGTTTCCTGATGGACATAAAAGGCAGGAACCGTGCATTATCCTAGTCTTAATCAGAGACAGCAGCACAAGAACAATGTACCTCTACCTATCATATGGATAACGTTTTAGCACTAGCTGTTCTTTTATAATGGAGACTATGTAATAAAAGATACCTCTAATATGTCCTGTCCTTATGCTTAACAATAACATTCATTTCATGATATGCTACATAATGAGGATATCAGTTCTTAACCTGCTCAGTAACAAAGTACTGCATTATCACAATGCAATTGCAGTTTGGCTGGAATTTCCTGATAATCTGTGGCTGGAACTCGCTTTTTTTTTTCCCCAAAGGGACATACAGTATAGTAGATCAGCCTGTAACTGCAAAACTACAATTTGAGTATGGCTATCTTTAACCCATGTAATACCCAAGCTTTAAAAATGTGATGCTTTGTAAAGTGGTGCTATATATTGTTAAATACAAATCAAAGAACTTTCACTGACAAGTCAGTGAGATATTTTTCTTACAAGATCTGGTGTCACATTAAATGAAATCACAGACGCGATTTATCTGGTGGAAGTTCCAGTGGAAAGCCTATGAGGGGGACTTGATGTCTGAGGGGATTGATAGTGCTGGAAAATGCCTTTCACCCCTAGGTCACTGGTTCAAATGTGGGCCAAGCTAGTTGTGACCTAAAGCAGTTACTATTTGACAGCTGTTCAATGACCTATGTTAAATGAGCAGATTCAGACCAGTACCTATCAGGGAGATGGCCACTCCACATGGAACATACAGCTGTAGCAGATATCAATTATCATCCTTGTTGGAAGCATCTCAGGAGCTTCCAGCAGCTTGAGGAACTGTTATGGACTGTATGGACGTGGTTCCCAGAGGCCCTGACTCCAAGTAGGGGCTGCTACACATAGACAGCCTGTTCTGGGAAAGACACACACACACATCCTACATTTCATAAAGTGGGAATTTTTAGCCCTGTGAGACTGCTTTCCAGTAAAGCAAATGTTTATGTAAGATGACTTGAACTACAAACAAAACCCTACAGAACGTACTGTGAAATCTGCTAATTAAATTTTGAACTCCAGATTGTATTTACCACAAATGTTTATAATTCACACATAGAAGAGAGTACATGAAAACAGAAAGTTCAGTTTAAAAGAGTACTTTCAGTTTCCTACCTTTTTTTAATTTTAAATTTTGAAGTATTCTGCCAAATTGACAGATTTTATATACAACAGAAGAACAGAGGGAACAAGGCCAAGACCTGAAGTTAAGTGAGATACAGTGCAATAAAGAGATGCAAAAGAGCATTTCAGCTGTTTCATGCTGATACCTTCTATGCTAAATATAAGACAACAGAGTTGGGGATTCCTTCCCTCTTTGGAAGACAGGGGTTCAATGGGAGTCCTACAGAGAGCTTAAACATAATTCAAACATTTCCATATTGAAACCAAAGTCCTGGATGGTATAGCCTGAGAAAAGACATCTATTACTTTTTTCCTTTCCTTTTTGATCTCTCTCAAGAAGAAAACTTTATTCTTTACTCTAAAATTAAGAGTACACCAAATATGGATATAGCAGCACGAAAGCTTCCAAAACTCCATGAGTCTGATTTTCTGTAAGTTTAGAGCTTATGGGATAAAGAATGTACCAAACACCTTCTGAAGACCAGGATCCAAAAAAGGATCATCTTAATTAAGCTTCATATGGGCTTCAGATCAATTAGAACATGAAGTAAATGTGAGATCAGGTACCAGGCATTCATTGAGAGTTCTTAATGATTTAAACTGATTAGTGTAAGCAAGCTCCAATACTTCTATGAACCCACACTGCTGCACAATTTTAGAAACAGAAAAGCTGGAAGGTATTCATCTGGAGAAATTAGTTATTTAACAGCTAGCTAATTCATTATTAAAGTATTCAAACCAAAGAGAAAGCTAACCTGGAAAAGCGATGAAAATTCTTAGCTTGACGCTACTTTTAACCTCTGTGTGATACCTAAATTACCTAAATAAACAGGCTACTCTTATTCATTTTGCATCAAAATGATGCTTGTGAGACACTACCTTTTAATTAGTATTCTTTATAATATGGAACAAAAAGTCTTTAAACAGAAAACATAATTAAACCACATGTCATGCTGAATCATCTTCATTTATATCACAATACACCAGTGCCATGACACTGTTGTTACAGGCTTTGAGCACTACCGAGGGAGGACATATTTACCTACCAGCAGGAAATCTCATCCAAGAGTGCTTCAAACCCTAGCTGTCCACATTTGTCTAAACTAATCCTATTAACACACTTGCCACTGTGCTTGTTCTGAAAGGACCCATACACACAGCTTAGAGACTACAGTCAGTACTTCCCCTCTTCTACATACTGACTAGTGCATGTGTGGTGGTGGGGACAAGAGGAGAAAGGAAATAAAATGAAACTACCAAATTTTTCAGCCTGTTACAGCATAGTAACTGAAATATGCTTTTTTCCTTTACAAATTAATATTTCTGTTACAAACCATTGAAGGAAGTTTATAATGCAAATAACACCTGAGAAATCAGTCACTACTGTAGTTAATGACTGGTTTGGTAGATTGTTAACTGCCCTTAACTTCCCATGAGTGGTTAACTAACAAACCAGTCATTACCTACTTCATGGGGATTAGAGGTTAAACATAAACTTGATTACAAGCTATAAATGTGAGTAATTTAAAAAGTTATTGGTTATTACAAAAATATATAGTAATAATTTCCTCTTTAATGAAAGGGAGCATGTTTTTAGTGGTCCCTAGTTTCTTGTTGAGGCTTAGGAAAAGAGATCAGTGTATGATTAACAGCTACAGTCTTATGATGGGCATCTGGGGCTAGGTGGCAAAAATGAATACTCACTACTTATCTGTCTCATAAAAATATCATTCTATCTGTACAATAAACATAGGATTTGTAGGCTGTGTTCTTAATTTGCAGTTCAAAATGTTTGTGGCCAATAGATACAGATCTTGCATACACACATATGGGGGAGAACAGTTAATCCTTTGCTTGCATTGTAGAAAACTCACAAATCTGAAGGATTCAAAAATATACAACTATTAGTCCAGAAGAATCTCTCCAGTGTGGTAGTATAATTACTTGCAGGAAACTGGAATAAACTTCCAGTTTCAAGAGAAATGTATGATTAAAACACAGAAAAATAATAAACATCTTCAATACAGATCTTCCTATTTCAATTAATGAAGTGATTAGCTTAAAAATCACTGGAAACCTGTGAATTTTCCAAACTTTTTTACATCTTCAAAACAGTTATTTTACAGCAATATTTTTCATAATTTATTACTGTGCTGCTTAGATTGCTGTGATACATCTTGTATTCTCATCTCCCTACACCTCAGCTTTTTTTCTTAAAATTTGAAGATGTCCCTACACATAAACAAAAGAAGTGCATGCAAAAAATATATTGTTGTGTTACTGGATAATATGAAAATTTTTTCAAAAGCATGATAAAAAACTTCTTGGAGTACATTGACTACTTCCCACAATTTTACTAAATAGCCTTGTCCATATCAGACTCTACAGTCATCCCTGGATAGAGCACAGGGACCAAGTCATAAAGTCAATGGATCTCTGGCCTTGTCCTGAAACAGGTAGCTAAGTCCAAGGACACAAATGAAAAGCGCAGCTAAACACACTTATGAGCCTGCCAGAGAGAGACCTGCAGCTTTTATTCCAGCAGGGCAACGAGCTAAATGATGGGAAGCATGGAGACTGCTTCTTCTCTCCGCCCTCCCTTAGAAAATTTGGTCTTACAAGCAACAGGATGGAAAACTTAAGTCACAGTTTACCTGCATCAAGGGAAAAAGCATTTGTTTTCCAATACACATAGGATACAAAAGGAATATTAGAGTCTGCACAAAGGGAGAACTTTGGTGGCCAGTTTATGTTTCTTTGCATTACTCAGCCTTCTGGACTTCTAGAAAGAGCGAGGTTATCCAGTAGCCAGTCAGGTCAGGGTAGATGTTTAAAGCTTCCCAGAGCACTGTAAGGCACCAAGGAAACTACTTATGAATTAATTAGTCTATATATATTAAGCGGTAAGAAAAGAATACTGTAAAATGGGCAGAACCAGTTACCGAGATTAATCAAAATAGCCATCCATTTCTGTCCCAGAACTGATGCCTGTCCAAATGATTAACAAGTTAATTAAAACAGGTAAATCTTAGCCTTAAAGCTTACTGATTTGGGGACTTATACCCCAGAACCAGGTCCAGAAACAGCAGAAAGCTGCAAAAAGAGACAAAGCCTAGGTGTCTAAACATCTGGGTGTAAACACTAAGAATATGCTGGCTACTCACTGTGTCCTGTGGTAGCAGTGCAAACTGAAGAAACAATACTGCAAAGAGTCAGGCTGAGAGTCACCTGGATTTCCAGAGATTATCAGAATGCCTTAAATCATTTGCAAGTGCTAAAAAGAACCAAATCAAAGGTGGGGCAGGAAACTTACCCTAGTAAACTCAACACGGGAAATAACCAGCTATGTTCTATGCTACTTAAAGAGTTTGAACAGCATCTTGCACTAAATCTCAAACATTTTTTGTGGCAGTGACACAGTGGAGTGGAGTGGACAATGGCCAGGGTAAATAAACATGGAAAGTTCTAAATCAAAAGAAAGGCTCAGAAACCTCAGCTTAATCAAAGATGATAAAACACATATCCCGTCATGAAAATCTAAAAGTGGATCAAGGAAAAAAAGTTACAAAACACTGAACAACTGTCATCACAATTATTTTTGTTCTCTAGAATTAAATATAAAATTGAAGTTACTGAGGGAACTGCTGCTGGCATGTTGGGCTTGGAGGATCACAGATTTTGTGTGTCTAAACATAAGCAATTAAAATATTATACCTGGGGGAGGAGGAGGAATCAAAGCTATACATTTTACTCAAAGAGTAGCACTCACAAAGAAAAAAGCATTGTTTCTTGACTAGAAAAGGTTGACTACTGTAAAAAAGCAACTTCCCTTAGCCTGCAGCTTTGATGCTATAGCCAGCTGTCAGTCAGCTTCTAATCTGAGGGTCAATCCCCTGTAGTTCAATTTGACATATAGCAACCCACAAATTATTTAAAAAAAAAAAAAAGCATTTTCTTTTAGGAAAACTGTATGTCATGGTTTAACCCCAGCCAATAGCTAAGCACCATGCAGCCGCTCAGTCACTTCCTCCCCACCCAGTGGGATGGGGGAGAGAATTGGGGAAAAAAAAAATTAAAACTCGTGGGTTGAGATAAGAACAGTTTAATAGGACAGAAAGAAACTAATAATGTTAATAATAACAATAATAAAATAACAATAGTAATGATAAAAGGATTGGAATATACAAAACAAGTGATGCACAATGCAATTGATCACCACTCACCGACCGATATCCAGTTAGTTCCCAAGTAGTGACCACCCCCCCCCCCCCCCCCCAGTTTATATATTGGGCATGACATCATGCCCATGGTATGGAATATCCTGCTGGCCAGTCTGGGTCAGCTGCCCTGGCTGTGTCCCCTCCCAACTTCTTGTGCCCCTCCAGCCTTCTTGCTGGCTGGGCAAGAGAACATGAAAAATCCTTCACTTGGTATAAACACTACTTAGCAACAACTGAAAACAGTGTGTTATCAACATTCTTCTCCTACTGAATGCAAAACATAACACTATACCAGCTACTAGAAAGAAAATTAACTCTATCCCAGGCAAAACCAGGACACTATATTACTCAAGAGTGGTAGACAAATGCAGTTGAACAGTAAAAGAAAGAAAACAACCCAATTCTATTCCAAATTTTGTTGGTACACTTACTCTCATGGTTTCTTTCCCCATTAAGAGTCTCTTGTAACATTGGGAAATTATCTCATACTGAAAATTGACCATTATTATAGTCACCTTCTCTTCTCAAGGCACCAGTTTGTTTAATATTGTATAAAAATATATTTAATGGTATTATAAGCAGTGCAGAGTTCCTTCCAACAGATGTCTGAGCCCCAGGAAAAAACATGGTTTCAATAATGTTCTGTGTAGTCCTATTGAATAGACTGGTGCTTTCTGCACTTGCAATTAAAATGTTTTCAACACAGAGAGGGTTCAGCTCTATGTGTACCATATTAATATACACTAAATAGTATTAAGTATCGCATATACAGGCCACCAGCTTCACAGCTCCATTTCAGCAATAATGCTCAGCATTTTTATGTTATGATTATTATACAATAAAGACATGAATTTCTCATTATGCTATTGGTGCAGATATGATAGCATTTATACAGATTCTTAAACCTATCAACCAACTACTTTAAATCACTGGAACTGCGGCTGGCTTGTGATCAGCTGAAAAAGAATTGTTCAATGAAACTGGGTACTGGTTCTCATCTTCTGCAGGAAAAGGCTTCAAAACACAAAGCCTTCAAAAACAACACCTTCTAAACCTGCACAGAAACTTCAGGCAGGCTCACGTGCAAAAATTTGCAGGACCTTTCAAAACCAGATACCAGGTGCTAGGCACCCTCACATCCAGGCTACTCAGTTCAAGTGGTGTCCCCCCAATACTCACACACTCCTGTAGCACACACACCCAGTCTATATAGCTCCCCTTTAGTGGCTGCCAACCTCAAGCAGTGACAGTATGCTATCTACATAGAAAGAAAGAAAAAAAAAGTATCCAAATTGTGAGCACTTCCCGGATGTCCTTCCATGTGCTTTCAGCAAGCACAGCACAGGGGACTAGGCACAAGGGGTTGCCCTGCCCACTCTCTGAATTGATTCAGTTGAGAATCTGTCAGCCTGGCAATACAGCAAACACATGATGAGAACTCAAAAGCAAGTGTAAGAGAAATAGAAGAGGTAACATGGGAGAGGATATAGGTAAAACTGGTAGGAATGAAGAAGTCGTCCACTCCTCTGGATAAAAGGCACAGGCCTTTACTGAAGAGAGCTCCTGCCAGAAGGTCTGTCACACAGCGGAATATTCCCCAAAAGATAGGTCGAGGTAGTAGCTAACCTCAAGGTCAATGCCTACCATCAAGCAACAAAGCAGCAGCAATTATATATGTTAATACACTACTCCTCTACCTTACTAGGCCTCCCTTTCCACACAGCATAACAGAGATTATCAATAAATTTCTATGAAGCTCCTACTGGCCTTAAAGTCATCAATAACCACAGATACCATAGAAGACACAAGCATGCTCCAGTGGATAGAGCACAGGACTAGAAGACGGCAGGAGAAGGATCTCTTCCTGTGTTTGCTACCGACCTCCAACTCCCCCTTCCTCTGCCCCCAGCATGCACGTGCCTGCAGCTCATCAGGACAGGGACTTGTCACGATGCTACATCACTGGTTTGAACCCCCAGACTACCATTAGCACCCTCCCCCTCATACCCTACCAGAAGTCTTTCCTTCACACAGCATTTTAGCAGCCTCACTCTGTATGGACAGATAACCTCAAATCAGGTAAGACAGAAAGCAAGCGTGGAAGCACAGGCATTTAACTACATATGAATTTAGAGTCAAACATCAAATTTTTAGCACACTGTAATTTTGTAAATTACTTAATAATGATTGAGAGTTTTCTCCAGAAGAAATCTGAATTTAGAGTCAAAAGTACACCAAAGTTTCAGATGCAAAATATGACTTTTTATTAAATAAGCCTTTAAAACTGTCTCAATGTATGTATTTTCTAGTAGTTAATGTAAATTAGAAACAAGAAAATACAAGTTAAACAAATCCTCAGTAAATATTGCCAAGAATATTTAGAATATTTTCAAGTGTTGTGAGATCTGTCCTTTTTCTTTTTTTTGGGGGGGGGGGGGGGGGAGGACGGGGACGTGGCAGGGTAGATGGGGGGAGAGAAGAGGATATATGGGAGGGAAAGGATTAAGTGCATATGATGTACTTGAAACATATCCAGAGCATTTTAAAAGCTGAAAATAAAGGCTTTTGAGAGATAAATTTTGGGGGCTGAAAGGAGAATTGATACAGAAAGCTAACCTGGCATGATTTTAGGGGATATATCTAAAAAGCCTAATCATTGATAATTCACAATTTGTGAGCCTGGTGGGATTTCATGCAGAGCACTAGCCCCACTAAGGTAATTGGTGCTATTGAAACAACACTGGCTCAGCAGCATGCTGCTTTCTTCCTCGCCTCTGGGCACAGGAAGGATCAATATTTGTTAGGATTGCTTCTTGTTCCAACAATGTAAGATTTACAATACTTGCTAGGATTCTCACTTTGTCTTCACACAACTCATCAGTGGAACCCAATTACTAACCTCAGACAAACAACATTAACATGAGCCTCTATGCTTCTTTATTGCCCTTCATCCAAGTCTCATTTCAGGGTCTTCAGGCAGTGCCACTATAACAGATACTACACTTTAAAGTGTGCTCCAAGGAATAAATTTTCAGTCTTTCATTACTCGTACCTTGATTTACTTCATATCATCTTGCCGCTATAGACAAAGATAACACACTGTAAATTACAGCCATCCTGTCTTGTAGTTTCAGAGGTAGGGGGAAGGCAGGGAGTGATGCTTTTGCGCTACAATTAGCACTGGGCACCAGAGCTTCATTGCTGTCATCACTAGTGACTAAAACTTGTTTTATCAAAGATGCAAAGTCATTATTTCATATAAACTCATTTCCTAAATTGCTTTATATTTATTTTACACTCTGATAAATGAGAAACTCTACAGTAAGAAAAAAAATACATATTTTTATATTGTTTATTGCATTAACTTAGGATAGGTAATCCCATTTAACTTTACTCATGGGGCTATTTCTGCAAATTTTTCAGTCCTGATGTCTTAATAACACAGTGGCCTCCGCTAGTTTGCTGTTCATTATGTTCTACTTCAATACACAGAAGCAAACCCCCAATCTGGATAATTCTGTTTCAAATGTTTTAACTCTTAGTGCATAGTTGGCAACAGAAGGCTTGGAAAACAGTCATTGGAAAAATTCCTTCAAGTCAGCTGTTGCAGTACCCCCTTATTTGTCCTACAATTTCCTCCATCCTCCATCCTATTCCAGTGGCTGATAACTAAGAACATTAGTTTTATGCGACTTGTCAAGCTCAAATGAAAAGAGAGCTAACTTTAATGACACTGCAATTAATCGCCCCAATAGACAGACAGCTAAAAGACAAGATATTGACTTCATTAAGGATAATGTATTATGTCATTAAGTTGGTAGGGTCACCTTGTGTATCATATATGCTTGCTAATATATTGGCATTTTCCTCAAATAAGATAAATTCAAATATGAGTGATAAAGCTGATTAGAAAATGTTTAATCTAAAGAGGCTAGTTTCCTTATATTCCACTTTGCAGCCCCAGGTATAAGTGGACTAGTAAAGACCTATTATAGATCCAGGTTTACCTCATATAACAGGTCCTAGCAATTTATAACCTTTCTGGGTTTGGGGGTTGTTTTTTTCTGCGTGTCTTTTTTCTTCCCCTCAAGCTCAAGTATTATTTGCCCAGACTGCATTTCAGATTTGTTTTTAAATGTATAATCTTCTTCAGTACATGCAAGGTTAAAATGACCACTGCATGCTAAGTTAGTACTCGTGTGAGGGCTTAACCCTTTACAAGTCAGGACTTAAAAACAAGTTTAATTTGAAAGAAGTACTACAATAATAAGCTATTATAAAGCTGATCATTCCTTCTAATTAAGAAACTTCTCTTTTTAGCCCCATCTAAAGGCAGTTTTATTGGGTAGAGATTTTTTTTTTTAATCAATATCATGGAATATTTACAAACTAAGATACATCTGAAAGCAATTCCTGCCAATTAATACCACACCATTAAAACAGGTTTTGATATTCATTGCCTCCCTATTCATTTCTGTTAGATATGCTGGGTAGGCATGTTTTTCTCACCAATGCTATTTTGTCAGGTTTCCAAGTAAACTGAGAGCCGCTCATTTCATTACACTAGTGACTATCTGCATATTGCAATTTTGCAAATTACTTAATAACATAATGTAAATGTAATGCACTAGAAGAAAACTGCTTTATACACATGGTCTGCCCATTCCACTAACTGCTTCAATAAGCTGAAAACCAAAAAATAAACAGGGCACTGTTTATTTTAAACCTCTTCACTACAAGATTATGATACTCTGTTTAGATTTACATTTATTAAAGAGTTCTCAGATACCAGGATTATTTGTTCAGATCTGTCCTAACAGTCCATCTAAATCTTTTATAAACTTACTTACTATCATACTTCAATTATTTTTTTTAAATAACTCATATAGTATGCATAAGACCAGGGTAAAAAAAAAAAAAAATACAGATCTGCTTTATTCAGTGAGCAACAAAGTGATATTTTAAAATGAACATGATTGTTTGCCTGTTGCTATTAATTTATTTCAGCAGTTCCTCAAGAAAAAAAATGATACTCTGGAGGATAACAGTCTGCTAATGGTCAGTTTGCCTCAACACTACTGTAGGCAACACACACGACCTCCTTGAAAAGAACAAACTCTAATTAGCATCGCCTACAATTCCTCTTTCCAGACCATACCTTTTAACCTGTACCCCATCTTTTCCAATATTTCCATTAAGGTTGTCAAAAGCAGAAGTTTGGGAACCTTTCCTTGTGACCTTGGCATTTCTTCTCAGGCTTAACGTATTGGCATTTTTTCCTCTGACTGCATCGCTTCTCATTTGTCATGATTATTGTTGAATTTTTCAACTGTCATTCCCGAACGTAAATCAATGGTTGTCGACTTCCCCTTTGTCATATCTGCACTACCAACAGCCTTTCCCTTCTAAATGAGGCTTCCTCCCTTTCCATCCATTAAAAAAGGCCTGTCTTTTGGAGAAGTCAATCCTTTGTTAGGTCACTCCATTTATCATTCTTCCAATCAGTACCTGACACACTTATTCAGCCAGGTCTTCAACCACACAATCATTGTTCATTTTGGGAGGGAGGAGAAGGAGAGAGAGAAGGGGGTACTTTATTTATGCATGGTGGTTTTTGCCATCCATCTTGACCAGTTTTATATTTTTCAATGCCCTTGTATCTTTAGGGTCCTTACTTGCTTGAAGGAAACACCGAATTCAGAAGAGAAAAACCACCCTACACCCACAGGGCAAAGGGGGGAGAAAATGCCAAGAAAACATTTGGTGTATTAAGAATTAAGAGAAACTAGATGTGAGAGAAGAATCTAACATAACAAATTCAGTTCTGTTACAAAGGGGCCCTTAAAAAAAAAAATCAAATCACTTCTATGTTAAAAAAACCGAACCTAACTGGAACAGAAATAGTAATGGATTGCATGACCTTTTTGACAAGGTTTAAGTCATATAAAGTTATATTACAATAAAACCAGTTTCTAAGCAGAATATTGGTTCATAGTGACTTACAGAAGCCTTCAGGACATGACTTGTTCAATAAAGAAAAGGAAGTTAGTATCTGTTATTTATGCGGCTACAGTCATGTTTGGTTGAACAAATTCACAGAGCTTCGGTCCCCTCTACTAATATTTCACACAGACCTGCAAACAACATTATTAAGGTGCTTTCGTCATTGGTGGGTATTAGGTAAAAAACGCCTGAAGTTTATTAGAGCTACCCACAAAAGCAAGTAGTAGCAACTAGCTTTTCCACAACAATAGCTTCTTATTATTGTTTCCTGTCTCAGGTTAGAGATGAGTCAATATCTAACACCTAGCCATCAGGCATGCCCATCCCCAGATTTTTAGGGGCATGATGAGAGAGGAAATCTCTACACCAAACTTCTAAGAGATACCCTTCAGTGCAGTAAACTAGACCAGAAGTCCTGATCCCAAACTGCTTCAATTAAAAAAGCACTGCCCTGTATCATGTGCAGGTCTAGCCCTTTCCTATTAAATAACACAAATGGGAAGAATGCATTGACATCATGCAAGGGTGATTACTCCCAGGAAGTAAAATGGAAAGATGCAAACTCCTACTATTGTGGCTTCTCAACATAACAGAATGCTTTATACTAGCTTACACACCTAAGTTTGATTAAAGCCCTAAGCAGGAATAATTAGCAACAGGAGCACTTACAGGCTGGAGAAACCTAGTCTGCAAGTACAACTGATACAGGTTCAACCATTGCACAGACCTCCTTTCATTAACATTCAATACATCTGTTAACCTGATCTTTTACCCCAGCTAGAAATACACAATTTAGTTCTATCTTCTCCCATCCTTTATTTCTAATACATGAAGATCTAAATTCAGGCAAACCAAGCAGCAACTATTCTCTTCTAAGAACTTCCTAAGCAGAGGTCTGCTGGAAAACCTTCAAAATCCTGCTGCCTTCTAGATCACTGTAAGTGGGGCTTTTCTTTACAGTGTCTGGCTCCCTACTAAAGCCATAAAAGACACACAAATCAAGTTAACACATCTTTTGCTGCAACATCACATGCTACTGTTTTCTGCATCTTTTCTCTACAAAGACTGATACATTTGACCAATCCCCACAACACTGGGACACACACACACACATATATATATGGATATATATATATACCTGGATATGGTATATTTGGTGCAGCAAAAGAAAGTAAAATACATATAAACTTTGGAAGGGAGAGAAGAGAGTGGTGGTCTTCAAGATATGTGATTTACATTTCTCGCTGTGTCACAGATTTTAATTTGGCCTGTAGTCATTCAAACAGGAAGCTTGATTTTCTTCTTCCTTTTTGTAAGTAATTACATACCCCATAGGGTATTACAGAAATAAATTTTCCAAAATTATTTTGATGAAAGTCATATGAGGATCTTGGGTGGGCAGATCAGCAGTAAAGCATAATGAAATGGAAGGTCAGGGCATTTTCAGCACCAGAAAATTCATTCCTTGCATGCTAGGAGTTACCTGTTCCAAGGTGCAAGTTTTACTCTCTCAATGGAATTTATATGGAAGAAATAATTTTGCCTAGAAATAAGCAATATTCTCACAGAGGATAACAACAAACATGCAACATTTCTATCAAAATTATGTACAACACGGTTTCTCAGAGTCCAGTTTAACCACCAATTTCTGCATTCAAGCGTTTTAGGTGAACACATAGGAGTAGCTGGGGTTTGGAGTACAACGTTACAAAAGATAATCCAGTATTTGCTCCCCTTTCTTTAAGGCACAACACATTTTTATGTGTAACCTTGCTGCAGAGGCTCAAAAGTGATTTCAACAGTTCCTGCTGTACTTTAAAACTTCTCAAGACTACATCATTGTACAATTTTGAAAGCCAATATCCAAGTTACCAAAATACAGCCATCTAAATACCAGCATTTATATTTCTCATTAAATCTATTTTACTAAACAGATAACTACTAGCACTGCATATGGTGCTCCAAGCTTGAGATGTCAACTAATTTGATTTATTCTTCACTTCATGCCCTTATATCTTGCTTAATAAGACATTTATTAAGATACTCCTGAGGTAACAAAGGCAAAAGCTTTGCTGCTGTATGTCGTAGAAGCTTTATTTATTTATTTAAGCTGAATAAGGTAAGGGGTCATTTCCTTGTGAAAAGAATAAAATACAGCTGATACTGTTTTAAATCATATCATGTAATCCCATTCTTGTTCAAGCAATAGATTTACAGATAACAGCAGCAATCTTCCTAAAGTGTAAAAAACCAGTGACCCTTCTGGAACCACAAAGTGACACAAAGAGGTGTTATTTGCAAACCAAAAGAGCTATTAATACACAAAACACTATATTGCAAGCAACACTACAGATTTTTTGAATGTATAAGGAGTAAGGAAAAACAAGCAGAGGTTGCAGTTCTAGCTCTAACATCACCATTTCGTGCCTAGCAAATACAGCGCATTTTATTGCATTCATTCATTTCTAGTTAGGACTTTTACTGACTAAAGAAGGGGAGAAAGAAAGTATCCTATTTGGCAGGCAAATGCTGCTATTCAAACTCTGAAGGAATGTTCTTTTTTTTTTTTCGTTTTGTCCAAGTAGACAGCTTTATCATTCATGCACTTGCTCAGACTATATATATTGTAATGTATTCATATGCACTGGCAACAGACACTATAGGAAAATTGCCTGGATAACGAAATACAATCTGTAAGATCATCTCCCATTTAGAAGCTCGCAAAATATCTAGACATAAAAGGCATGGATTACTGAAATTTCCTCATTTATTTAGTTTTGCAACTTTACATTAGGTGCTAATGAGAGAAGAGAGAAGTGAGGGTTCTTATCTGATTTTTTTCATTATGTAATTTGAAATTGCACTCATAAAAAAAACCCAAAATGCCCTTTAGGTCCAGCATTGAGAATCCTTAAGAGCTGGGGCGATCATACAAGCCCAAAGCATGCACATTTAATGTTTAATACATTTCTAAAAAATAGTAACAAACGTTGATTTTCAAATGCAAACAATACTCTTTCAGTACACTTTTTTTAAAAAAAATGTTTAAAACACCTAGCAACAGTCTAGATTTTTCCTTCATGCTGATATATTCTGGATTTTCTGCTGTTGTTTCCACAAAAGACTAGTAACATAACGCTTACAACATTTTAACTGGGGGCCTTCTACTTCCAGTTGCAATACATTTTTGGACACATGATAGACCAACAGAAACAGTAAGTGTGCCATGACAGCAACCAATTATATGGATTTTTAGTCTCTGTATTATAATCATGACATAATTGTTTTCTATTAATTAGGTAATATATATTTGTAGATGGAAAATGAATTCTCCCATTCAACAAATTGCAACAGAAATAAAACCTGAAAGCATGTATGGACTGAAGTATTAACAAGCCCTTATTTGAATTAGCTTGTCATTACAACTGAGACATAAGCTGAAATCTAGAACCTCTTATGATCAAAAACTGTGACCTTTGTTTCCTTTTCTATTGCACATGAGAACTGCTAACTTGCATTTTATTTCAAACACAGCCTTAGTAGCATTCAGAAGAAGTTCTGTAAAGCAACACCCAGAAACTTAATTGCATTTAAGAACTTCTATCACAATTATAAACTGGGTCAAATCCTGAAAAGCATT
This sequence comes from Aquila chrysaetos chrysaetos, assembly GCF_900496995.4. Taxonomy (NCBI): domain Eukaryota; kingdom Metazoa; phylum Chordata; class Aves; order Accipitriformes; family Accipitridae; genus Aquila; species Aquila chrysaetos. The sequence continues at coordinate 25,823,253 of NC_044014.1, read as the reverse complement.
GAAATCTACCTAACAATATTTCCTTGCAACTTTCATTTCGCTCAGTATTTTTCAAGATCTAGTTGTATTCCAGAACTTTTAACACGCAGTGTGCAATTTCTGAATGTCTGTGCACAAGCTGTATCTTGCTTTTTATTTGCATTTTTCAATTGGATGCTATTTCTTCAGAAAAGTTAAGGCAACACATTGAAAAAGTATAGTATGGACTGTGTTTCTAATGCCTTTCTTACATAGCAGCTATGTAGCACAGCGCCTTTCAATATGTTAACCTATACCAAATATATATAAAGATCTTTTGATTTTTGTATTTTACTCTTTTTTTTTCCATTTCTCCTTAAAATATATATGTAACAGATGATTACAGGGAACTGTATTTGAAAAATACTGATTTTATTTTAAAAACTTGTATTGACAGTTACTCAGGGTTTTTTCCTACAGTCTTCAAGATATAAATAAATTTTCCAGCATTTGTGGAAAACCTTTAAAATCGATAGGTGTTACTATTTGTGTGGCACTGCACTAGTACCAGGTATAAATTGTAATGATGTATAGCTGAATTAAGCTCAACATTTAAAAATTTTTAAGGAAAAATTGTTTGTTTATGTTGGTAATCAGATTTATAAGCTAATGCCTTATGAATGCCTGAAAAGAGACCTCCGAGACAAATAATTTTGGTTCAAACACCAACGGCTTCCAATGCTTACAGGGACAAAGCTGCTTCCAAAACAAAGCCATTTCTGCCTCTCATAGCAGTGATGGGCCAGTACAGTTACACAAGATGGAAGTGAAGGGAAGGTCACAGGGCTATGTGGTACATTTAAAAATGCCAGAAATAGATGCAGATCATCTTGTATTTCTTTTTCAAAAAAAGCCTCTAATCAGTTCTAAATTTCTTAGGCAGTTTGCTTTCTTGCTGCACCTAGAAATGTGTCATTTGTCTATTTAAAAACATAACAGCTCACCACCCCTCCTCACTGGCTTTCGTTGGCCTCTCTTTTTTTCCCGTTTAATGTCTCTAACTTTATGCCATGTTCTTTTCCTCTTTCAGCACGGCTGAGCAAGGCTGACAGGCGGATTCCTTTGCTTTTCAGGGTATTAAAGCCACTTTCCCGCTCTGACAGCCTGTTCTACTCTGCCACCTCATAGCTCTGGCTTCACACTTCTCTGGGCAGCCACTGCTTCTTGACAGACCACTGTCACTTCCCATCATCCTCTCTGTATATCCTGTTCTCTCCCCCTCAGCACGCATCCCGACTTTCCAACCAATGCAATTATTTTTTTTGACAAGCCATCCATCAGCTTTAACTTTAAAAGCACTTTCCGCTGATATCCATTGTTAAATCCCTTGCTTTTTATGGAGCTTGCATGAGAGAATATGATATCAGACATTCAAACTACCAAACCATGTAAATTTACTTTGTTCTCAGCTATGTTTCCAATTTCACGTCCAATTTTTCGGTACATTATGCGTAGTTGTTGTGCTTAATATGATGTTGTCAAATCCCATTAAAGTTCACTGCATTGCACGGCTTTAAAAACAGGTTACAATTTGCATTCTATAAAGAAAGGAAGGAGTGCAGTCTGAAGTCAAGCTGAATCTTATTAAAATTATCTGTTCAATTGTTACATTTGTAGATGGAGTAATTTTGAGGCATTAGCTGAGACACATATGAAAATGTCAGTGTGCCAACTAATGACAATGAAAGCAAAAGGAATATATCTGTGAAACTCAATAAAGCTCCTTTGCTGGTGACATAAATTTGATGATAATCCGAGGAAATGAATAAGGGACCATCCAGTTTGAATAGGAATTACCTTTTCTATTAAATCACTTTGCTGTATTTCCACTTGGCCTACATCTTGGTCTTATGCCACAATGAGTTTCTCTCAGTGGACTAAAAAAATCCCTACAGGAGTAACATTCTCTTGAGGAATATCTTTCATGTAAGCCTCATAACCAATTTCAGACAGACACACTTAAAAACCAAGGAAAGAATTAGTCTCCCCTTCCCGCTTTCTGTATATAAGGGCAGATGAAATGATTTGCTAAGGTACAATCAGGAGACATGTCCAGTGATAAACACCACTGTGTTCTCCATGCAGGGTTTTATGCACAAAGGCTTTCATTCTTACATACAGAAAGATAAATCTATATAAATAGACACAGGTATAAATGAAATGTTCATCAAGCTGCCAAAATGTTGGAAAATAAGGATTCACGTGAAAGGCAAATTTTTTAACGGCATATTTTAATATAGTAGCTCACAGCCTTTAAATCCTACCCTTGGCAATTGGTAACTTGGCTTTTCCTTGTAGCAAGAGGACAGGTGACAGTCAGTGATAAGCAATGCTTCTGCAAGTGTCATTCAGTTACTGCTGTGTATTTTTTACAATTCAGTACAATTAAAACCTGTTATAAGTATGCAAACTTAGTATGTAGCTCAAGTTGCATCAGTGAAGTTACTCTTTTGACTATAACAAGAAAGAGAAATAAATCTGTTTGGCATATCCGAGCTCTCACCCTCAGGTAAAATGTTCTCAGACTCACCCTGCCACTTCTTAAAAAGCATGTTAAGAGGTAAAGTTCAGACTTCTGGAACTTATTTAATGTAAAGAGGCAAGGACAACACTAAATGAAGCCAGCAACAGCTGCTCAGTCAATAGCCTCAACACAGATGCCTTACAATGAAACAGTATCTGATAATCCCCAACAAAAGTAGTGAATGAAAAACACTTGCTCATCTAAAAATGCTAATCTGATTACAGATTATCATGATTTATCTTTTTCAGACCTATTTAAAATTAGTTTATTCTGAATGGTTTTCCCATACTACACTGACTTTGCATGAAAGCAGGTAAAAGTTACTCTTTATGCTCATTCTCCTAATCATGTTTCTCCAAATAGCAATTCTTCCTATTTTGAACCATACCCACCAAATTTCCAAGTCTCTATCATGATTATTAGAGGCCTCCAAAACCCTTGAACCTCTTTGCCTTATGTTAACAAATTGCAACCAAATGTTATATTACCTGCAAGCTGATTGTGTTATCTCAGTCCCACGCTTAGCATATTAATATGTCACTGATTTTTGGCTCCAGTTTTCAAGGGAAACATGACCACTGGAAAGCATAGAGGATATGAGTTATACACCCAGTTCTATCCCACATTACTGAGCTACTGTGCCCAAATCCCTCCACCGTTCTCTCCCTTCCAATGAAAACATTAAGTGAATTTTCTGAAATTTTTAAGAACTTTGAGATAAATAGATGTATTACTTAATTTTACACGAAGTTTTGTTTAAAAAGAATAAAGACTAACCCAGTAAGAAAATTAGGAAATGTGTGAATGTAAATTAATAAAAATCATCAAAAGCATAAGTGATCCTGATGTACATCAATAGTTACGTTCATTCTATGTTACTAAAACATTCTTATTTTCGTGTCATATGGAAGAAATTGAAAAATGTAGTTCTGACCCAAGCAACCCATTAAAGATACTATGCCTTCATTAAACCTCTTTAGTGAACTACTGATGTTACCATTTCCAGTTTGCAACTCAGCATAAACAGGTTTTTCTACTTGCTTTCTCTAGCTGTGTCCATTGAAACCCTGGCCTTTACCACCTTTCTTCAAATAGTGCACTAAACCCATCTATCACAGCTTTCCAGTACTACTACTTTTGTTATTCCTTTATTTCTTTCATCTTTTCCCTTGTTCCACAATTGCTTACTGTACATTTTTATATTCTTAAATTCTCACATCTTTGCTTCTACTTCAGTATGTTCCCCCTCTGCTCAGACATGAACCACTACCCTCCACTGGATTTTCTTAGCCTCTAAGCAACTTCATCTGTATATAAAAAGTGCTAAAGAAACTATTGTACTGCACTGTGAAAGGTCATCTTCCAATTTAGATGCTATACTACCTGTGGAGCAATTTTAAGAGATAAGTATAAAGTAGGATGAAGTGGACATTAATGGTACCATGTACTTAAATAATTTTTTTCAACTGAAAAGCAACAATAACACCCATTTCACAGTGTCTGGTCATAGCCACCAGAACAGTCATCACTATTCACCGTCTACAAATTGAATCCACATAGACAGACCTAGAGGGCCTTAAAGGGGGGAGAGTTAGTTTGTTTGATAATCTAAAGAATTATTCTGAGGAAAAAGAAAAATAAGCCAAAAAGAGAGGCTCAACTGACAGTGAAACATGCAATAGCTCCACAAGGAAGTAAAAAATAACAGAACAACTTAAACTTAGGTTACAATTGGTATTTAGAAATATTCTGAAATTTAACTCCTATTTGAAGCTATTAATGAAGAAAAACATCAACAAAAATAAAGAGATTTTAAAGACCACCAATGTTTAGGCATCCAGCTTCAGTGAACGCAAAGCTAGCTTGATGCTTGCAACTTCCTTTTCTCCTGTCAAGTTAGTTTGATTCAATTACGTACAACTGGTTCTTTCAAACTTTCACTGTGATGATACTTCAGTCAGATCATATGTAGAACAATATGTCTACCACTTACAAAACCAAACAGAAATCTTCCCTTTCAAGCGGTGGGGTAAGATACAGGTACTGGTACTAAAACTTCTGTGTATCAGTTCCAGTGGGAAGGTTATTAAAGTTGGGTCCAGAGAACCTCACTATTTCTTTCTGAACCCTGTTTGTGTCCAAACTTCCTATAGGAAATCACACTGCCCAGGAGACTATTTAGGTATGAAAATCTGTAAATGAAAATTATCTGTGTGAATCTGTGAAGTCAATTTTCATGATAAAGGAAGAACAGAGTTTGAGAGTTTGCATGTGCCCTCTGTAGTTAAGGACAGCTTTAAACATCTCTTCTCTGCTTTGCTGTTATGGTTTTTGTGCATTACATCCATTTCCTACCAGAAAATGAGCAATGACCTCAAGCACTGGAAAAATAGTACAATTTACTAATAAAGGAGAATGAAGAAGGTCACTACCTCCCCCTTTTATCCATCTTGCTTCTCTACTTTCTAGCAAAATTGTCTCAAAGACACCATCATTAAAAAAAACCCAAAACAACTGCTTTTGCTCTTTATCTCTCATATTACTTTACATGAAGAGACTCATAAACAGACTAAATATATATATATATATATAGACGTGTATATATATATAGACTAGTCTCCATAGGGTCATTAGTTAGCAGCTCTCTAACAACATAGTTCTCCATGGTATATCCTTTAAATCCATCTCACACACACTCCCAAGGTAAAGGAGCCTGTTTAGTTATTAAACACACTTGTTAGCAATGTTTAGAATGTTTTGCTATTTCCTCTGATAACCACATAAAAATATTATGGTCTTCCAACAATTAAAAGAGAACTAATATTGCTGTCACCCACATCTGAAGGGTGGGGGATTTTTTGTTGGTTTGGGTGGTTGTTTTTTTTGTTTGGGGGGTAGGTAGGGGTGGGGTTTTTTTACAGTTCATCAAGCTATGCTCATTGGTCCAAAGGGAAAGCAAACTTTTCAATACACCATGTAAGTCATCCCAGAGGATATTAAACATAAACTAAAGCAAACAACCAAGGAACCATCTGCAGGTTCTTCTATCACAATCTAAAAGCTCCCAACACACTCATTCTACACACCACTTTCTTTTTAATTTTAAATTATTCTTAGGTAGTTTCCACCTTATGATACAAACACCATCATTAATATGATGGAAGAATTATCAGTTTGACTTAGAGGAAGATGTCTCTGTTCTTTCATGGAACTGCTTTAAATCTCTGAGAGCTTGATAAACACTCAGCTGTAGAAGTCATCCCCTCCCTTCTTTACCCTACTCCCCATCCCAATATTTATAATAAAAGCTCTGAGGCTTTACATAACCCTGGAAAAGACAGAAATATATTCCCCAAACCAGACAAAGCCTATCCATGTCTCTCCTGAAGGTGAGATATACTTTATGAATACTCTATGGCTGAAGTAACCTGATTTTTAATAGTAGTTTAGATTCCTGTGTACCTTAAAAGGAGGAAGCAGATTTCTATAAAGTGCAGCAGACCAAGAATGCATATGGAAATGTTAGCAAAAAAACCATATGAGTTCCTATTATGAAATAAACATCCATTTACACTTCATGAATAGTGATTTTAACCCATTTTCAGATTAAAGGCAATGACTGGCAGCCATCCCTCAGAGTGCTAGAAAGAGCTGTGTTCATAAGACGGCACCCTTTTCATCAGTGGTGATGCTCTAAAGGCAGAGTAAACAACAAGTTGGAATTACAAAGACTGATGTCCTTTTAGTTCCTGCCACTTATTGTAGAGATTAAATTCACACATGTACCAGAAAGATGGTGACAGAGAAAAATTCACTTTCAACATGCTGATGAAAAATGATACCTTCTCGCTACCAGAAATTTCCCAAATTTCACACTAGTCTATAACGATGGGTTATAGCAGTGCTCTACACAATAAATACTTCCTCCCTCCATAAAAAGAAATTCTACTTTTCTGCTTATGCAAAAGCCATGCTCTACTTCAAACTTAATACATTTTCAAGAGCACAGAACTAACAATCAAGTGCAAGCAGGAGCTCCGGTTACCCCAACATTCTTTTTGAAACTTACCACAGTTTTCTAAATGTGTCACTACAAAAAATAAAATCAGCTACAGTGAATGACAACATGTTTGTTTCCTTTGTTGACTTGTTACCTTTTCTAGTTTCCAGGTAAAACACCTGCTGGGGAAGGAGCAGAAATGAGAATGTGCTCATACAGTAGTCTGATAAAATACTGGAGCTTGTTACTACATTTTTATTAAAATTATTCTATAATAAAAGCAAAAAAACAAGACATTGGTATTCTGCTGATATTCTTCCATTGTCTGATATGCTTTGTTTGTAAAACATTAAAAAACATCAGAACAATTTCAAAATGCAGATAATACTCAGCATCTCAAAAACTGAGATACCTCAAAGAACATTATTATAGCATTAGGAAAGCTCCACTGATCTCTCATATGAATGAACACAGACTGAAGGAAGATTCTGTAGAAATATGGGTAACCCAATTGAATGGGAATAGTTTCTGATGGCAAGTAAACTGAAGCAGCACTACCTGTCATGAACCAAGCACTTAAAAAATGCTAGTTTGGTTTTGCGCTATTTCTTTTAATCTCACTTAACTTGTTTTTTATATTATTTTTATTTTTACAAAAAGGTGCAACCTCAGTTTACTAGGTATGTCGGTATCTACTGTCAACAGGATGGTAGATTAAGCCTTAGATTTAAGGCTCTTTTCAACAACTTTACTTACTATAGAAACTATATGTTCATTATATCTTTTTTTAAGACAATCACACACCAACACACAAATAGGATTAATCCAGGATTACATCATAATTTAGGATTTAGTTTCTCATGATCAAAAGGGTTAAAATGTCTTTTCCCCCCACCTCCAAACAGTGACTGCATTTTCCCTTCCTCATTTATCCTATTTTCTGGCTGTTAAAAAGAAATACAGAGACTTCTTCAGAGCCAGCAGTTTTGCTTAACTCACTTAAGCATAAAGATTCAAGGCTCTGAGCCTCTTGCCCTCACCACCATCAATTCTAGTCCCACCTGATATTTAAAATACTAAAGTGATTGTGGTGAATTTCTGGGAGTCAATCTTTCTGGCTGAATGGTTGTCTTCTTGATGGAGAAGGGCAGTTGTCCCTGAGGAGAAGGGTAATAGTAGGATTTTGTCTTACCCTTAAAGTCAGACTAACCACATACTGCTGAGTCAGCCATACATACAAGCAGACAGCAATCATAACATCGTTGCTTAAGTCTGCCTTTCCCAAGAGCACTGCCAGATGCAAAATAACAGCTCATGTCACTGAAGTGATGTTCTAGGTTGAATACATTAGGAGATCAATCCAATGCTTTTATAATAGCAAAACGTTACAGCTTAAGATGAAAGAGCTAGAGGGGCTACCACACTACAAGAAAACAAGTATCAAAAGGAACAAAACAAACCCCCAAACCCTAATGCAAGTGTACTTAAAAGGTACTGCAATATTCTACCTCAAGTTACAGAGAAGTTGTGAATGTTAATAAATAAATTATTTTACTTGAAGGCTGCTATTTTTAATAGCAATCAGTAGAGAAAGTATGATCCTGTGTGGAGTAATGGATTTCCTGTATTTTATATATGGGGGCATACATTACATGTGTGAAAAATATATCAGCTTATGTTTTTTAAATACACAGTTCACTTGATTGATTATTATTTTTTATACTACACTGGATGTAAACGTTGCAGTAAGCAAATATACCCATTTAGAGGCCAAACTTCTGAAATACATTGTGCCAGGGCATGCTGGCTGTTGCTAGGTTTATGCAACTTCCATAGCAACTGCAGCCATAATATTAAGAGCTTCTCAAAGAGGTAACTTTACATAAGGTCAACAAGTCCCCTGACAAAAATTTTATATAGTGCTCAATCTTAGACATACGGCCAAATCTTTGTTCTCTTCACAAGCCTTAGGCAAAAAAAAGCTAATGAGAATCACAGACAACATATTAAATGATGGTATTTTCGGTACAGCTGGGATTCCATTCTATAAATAATTTTAAAACTATTACCCAACAACGTATTGCGATAAAAAGCTGACAAGGTCTTGCTCAACAAGCATTTACTAGCATGGTTTTGCTACTAGAGATAAAAGATTTTCCTAAATGCCTACAGTGATTTTTTTCAGGTGCTTCTCTAAACATGTTGCTGTCACTTATAATCAGTGGGATACTTCCTTTTGTTGAATGTTAAAATTAATAAAATCTTGAGAATCAAAATAGCAACAAATACCATAATCAAAGTCTTCCATGCTTTATAACAGTATTATTCTAAGGTAGAAGTGGGCTTATTTCCCTTAAACAAAATAAATGAAAAAAAAAATGGTTTTCCAATCCACTGAAAAAAGAAAGAAAGAAAAAGAAAAGAATTCTAATTGCTAACTGGTATTTTGGGGGGAAAAAAATAAAAATAAAAAAATATTTCCTCATATTGGCCCAACTTAAAACTAAACTTACTAAAACACCAGGAAAAAACCCCCACCAAACCCCAGAGATTTACCTTTTTTCTACAAATATAGTCCCTATGTTACAGACTTTTGACTTAAAGCAAAAGATGAAACATTCAAAACTTACTCCATAACACTTTCTAAAATATTGTGCATGACTTGATTGGGAAATTCTCTCATGTCTTGTCTAGTCAAAATGCTACCAAAGAGAAGTTTAAGTGCAATTCTACTCAAAATTCCTGGGTAAAAAAAATGGCAGGTTCAGTCAATACGTCTGCTATCCATGCTTGCTTAGAATTCTGTCTTCTTGGTTCTTTATGGGCCTTTTTTTATGTGAGAAATACTAAATTAAAGGATGGACATAAAAACTGTAAACCAAATATAAACACTCTACTCCTTCCTCATCAAGGATATGAGATTTAGAGGATCCATGTGCAATACTTCATAACAAACAGAACTCTAACAGCTTTTTTCACAGCAGTGAAATAATGAAGGAAAAATATTTATTATTTTTATCACATTCTTATTATTATATAAAATTTTATTTTAAATATTCACTTCTACAGTCGAAAAGGAGGAAACACACCAAGTGCATACCTAAAAACCAACAGCCCTCAAACTGCTGCATGTACCTAAATTTGTCCTAACAGTCTGAGCCCTAAACATATATTCCATGGGTACTTTTATCCAATTGAAACCTTGAAACAACATTCAATACAATCAAAGAACTTGGGAAAATTACAGAAAACAAGTTACTTTTATTTTCAAAGCATATGTTTGATATCTAAAAAGTAAAACAAAAAACACGAAGCCAGGCACTTTGCAGGGTCAGGGAAAGAACATTAAAAAGTTTCTATCATCTCTACAAAATTTTTATTCCCTTTAAAGTTTTTGAAAATATTTTAATATCCTGATTTGCAAATCTGTTCAATCACATCTGCTTCTCATATTAAGCTCTTCTTCCAAGTCTACAGTAGCTACTAGCATACTGCCTACAGAAACACAACACCTGGCTCTATAACCTAAGAGGCTATACCTCTAAGAGAATCATCAATGATGAACTGTCTTGTCAAAAAGTCTTTACTAGCACTACACCACTATACAAGAAAGCTAACAGATGTAAGAGTAACTTTTATGCTAACCAAGCTGAGCTGCTGTAAGAAAAATAACCACAGATGAGTGAAACTCTTCCAGCTGATAAATAACAGTGATTTACCCACCATCAATGCTACACAAAGCCACTGTGTATTAATGTCATGGTCCAAGCTAAGGCAATCAACAGGTAAACTTCTACTTGATTTAATACTGTAAACTCTCCTTTAAGAAGAGTTTTAAACAGAGTTCATAGTTAGCACTTCCCAAAAAAACTTTGGGGGATGTAGGTAGGTGGGAGGAGAATCTACTGATTTTGGCTGTTGCCCCTTCCTTGAATGTAATACTGATTTACCATTATTGGGTGGCATGATAACATGCGGAAAAAGGAAAAGCACATCACAAGAGCAAGCTCTGAAAGGGACATAAAAAATAGGATTTCTTCCCAGTCCATCACTCTGATCCTGAGCCTCAACATTCATTTTCTTGGGTGACAAAAAGTCTAACATGTACACCAGTCCAGCACCTCTTCTCTCCCTGAAGTCCATGAGTTTACCCCACTCCAGCAGGTAAAACTGACTTATGAACTCCAGAAGCAAGATCTCCTCAGCTCCGAGAAACAGAATCTGAACAGGTCTGTGACACTGATGACTGCTAATGAAAAGGACAGAGGCTAGACAGCACTCCAAGATAAAGATACATATATACTCCTGTAGCAAACACTAAAAGAAATGATAACTCCTTTTGAGTGCCATGGCCCTCAGTACGCGTTGCATTTTCTTTTTAGTAGAAACAAAAGGATTACATTTCATGCCACCAATCCTTCAAAGCTATACTTGTCTTTTCATTAAACAGTAAATGCATTTACCTCAAATATTTTCACATAAAAATCTCTAGTGATCCTGAAATATTAAGCTGCTCAATCCCCCATAGCCTTGACGATTCTGCAAAATTACTTAATGAAAAGGCTAGAGGCCTCCAGAGCAGGGCCAGTTCCTCCCAAAGGATGGCTCCCCTCCCCAGCTGGGATGCAGTTCTCTCCGGGAGCTACTTCATGACATCTATTTCTAAAATTATTCAGATCACTTCCACTTAGAAGAGAGTGTTAAGAACACCTGAAGAGCATCGAGCTAACACCCCAGAAGGCTACACACATTGCTTTTTATACACTAACGTCTCACAACTTTTACAGTGTTGAGTAACTTGCCTTCCACATTCCAGAGATGTGAAAGCACCTCAGCACTTCATACACTGGTTACATTACTTGCATCCGAAACAGCTTTTTTCTTCTCCTCCCTTATTGAACTGTATTTGTTTTGGTTGTGTGGGAGAGGCCAGTTCTAGCTGTAGTTACACTCTAACATTACTGTAAAGCAATATCATGCTGCCATGCAATAGCTTTTTAATGTCAACCATAACCTTCATAAACGGGTTTGTAATGAGAAACCCTTGTTTGTCATTCAGTAGGTATGATTGATGCTATATGAGTGAAGCGAAGCCACAGTGACCATCTCAATAACATGAACAGCTGCCAAATATTCATTTAGCAGAATGAGTTTTAAAAACTTTGAGCAGATTGCTTTCACAAGGCTGCTTTCAACAAAAGGAAACATAATTAACGAGCTAATATCAGCATGTGTCTGGCTAAGCTAATGAATATCAAATTACACAGAAACCTGTATAAATCATCATTATCCTGAATTTTAATTGAACTTGCAATTAAACATGACAAATTTTATATACACTAAACCTTTAATTTATACTTTCAAATAAGAAATAATTTATCATTTTTAGTATTTCATAGTTAATTTCCCAATATGTACACTTCTAATTAACAAGGACAGACAGGCATTTAAAAAAAAAAAAAAAAAAAAACCACAACAAAACTGCTGAATAGCTCCATTGGTTACACCAACTTTCAACAGATTAAAATCAGAGGCCAAAAACTTACAGCAGTGCAGCAATCCGCTGCTTCTGCAATACGTTTAATTTCAAACTCATCCTTTGAATACTACATGCAGCTAGAAGAGAACTGGGCTGCAGCAATGTCTACATGGTAATTTGAAATTGGGGTTAGGTTTCTGCAAAAGAAGCAATAGTTTTTGAACAAATTCATAGTTTTAACTTCATAATGCTCAATTTATACAGTTTATTAATCTTACTGTCATTGTGGACTAGAGCTGTCACCATACAAAATACTGCTTCTTGATGAAAGAATATCTTATTTATTATCTAGTTTAATCTTAATTATATATTCCTTCATTTATGATCATCCCCTTTTGCTTATCTCCAGTACATACTGAGAACCTCAAGAAAGGAATTCCCTCCCCACCTCCTAATACTCATATGCCCCATTACATTTTTTCTCTTTCTTTCACCATAATATTAATTCAGTTTCTATCCATTCCTAAATATAAAAATTTGACTCACTGAAAAAATTGGGTCTTACAGCTGTGAATCTGAAGTTTAGAGACAGAAGCAGCTGCATCGCTGTAAGCAGTCACAAAGTTTTGCTAGCATAGCTAACTCAGCTAGAAGAGTGGGAGGAAAAAAACACCATGACAGCCATGCCAGCAAAACCTGTGGTATAGACATGGTCAGGATGGCATGACAGCACATTTGTTCAAGAAGGTTCAGCAACACTACGTGAAAACACCACTCCTTCTGGCACACCTTGCTCTCCCCTAGGAAGCTCTGCCAGCAGAATTACACCAGTACAACTGGCAAGACACTGCCCTAGCACAGGCAAGCCCCCAGCTAGGAAAGGCTATGCACAACTAGATGGCACTCACATTGAAAATGTGGTCAAACTCCAACTGCAAGTTATATCTATCTGGCCACAGTGAAGACTTGAACACTTTCAGACAAGAGGTTTTTAAAACTTGCTTTCATTCTGTTTGCTAACACTATTCATCCTTCAAAAGCAGATGGATCTTTCAAAATCCTTATTAAAAAGAACAGTCTTTGTCATGCGATTTGCTGAACCTTCTAGACAATGTACATTGTCGAGTCCAAGTGTCTTTTTCCATTAGCTTGCCAACCATAGCAATGAAATAACTGGGGAGAAAAGGAGGAAACTAAAAGAAAGTGAAAGCTTTTTCCACTAGGAAACAGCTTTAGGAATTCAGTTGAAGAAGTTTATTAATTCTAATAGCAAATGAGATCAACAGCTTTCATATTTACAGTACTCAGCACTTGAGAGTGACATCTCTGATTTAATGAACAGCAAAATCAGGGATACAACAGACAATTTCCATTACGATTGTTAATTATGGTAAACATGTTTGGGTGCTTCTTGCAGTCCTTGCTTTTCCTCAAGCCACCTACATACCCCTATTCTTTTATTTTTCTCCTGTTCTGCCTGCTCTCCTAGGCATTATAGTACCTGGCTATGCTTATGATTTTTTGAACACACTTAAGAATGAACATATCTGCCATGGCCTTACTGATTAAATGAGACCTGGAGATCCTAGAAGTAGCTCAAGTGTTTCCAGACCACTTGAAAGAAAACCCCTGTCATGCAGCTCAGCAGGATTTCATTCCTGTACATCCATTTCCCCAAAATGCTTTGAGAAATGCAAAGCAAATAACAGAAGAAATAGCAGGGAGTCAGGGACCTCTCAGAATTAGTTCTCTACCTAGTTGGTACAGCTCCACAAGTTACTTAATCCTTAACAGAAATCAGAGACAAAAGGCAATTATCAGTAGAGTAGTATCCATCTCTGGTTAGAGCTTCCTAAATACTGAGATATCATTGCGGCTCTGCCACTGCCTAACTGTATGATCTTCAATAACTACTCTGTCTCCCCATTTATTCTCTTGGAAAGAAGTATACTGATGCTTAACTCACCCAACAATTTTTTTCTCCTCCACCAATAAATCCTTCTGCAGACCATTCGCACATTTTTGCTTCCATACTTCCCCACTGAATCCACATGCAGAGCCCTCACCTTTCTGACATCACTCCTTCCGCAAACACAGATTCTAGTCAGCAAAAATAACATTGCCTACACATCACCAAGAGCAAATAAATGAAATAAACTCAGACATAATTCTCCTCTGGGTTTTCCTAGTGCATTTTGCATTGTCTGTCTACTTAGATTACAAGCCCCTCAGAGCAAGGACATGTTGTCTTGTTTGACTTGTACAGCTCTAAGCACACTGTTTGCACATAAATAATATTAACAGCAATGATAATACTGGTTTGGCCAGTCTCAACACACATGAAAATGAAGCAGTAAGTGCTTCTATTTTCTCTTTTTCCCTTTTACATAAGGAAATGTCATATTTCTTCTCATTTTTCAGGGATTTACAAACCTGATGGAACTGCATATACCAAGGCTCTGAATGTTTAATGCTTTTGCTGAAAAGCACTATGTGTTCATGCAGGAGAAGCAGCAGGACAAATATTTTCACACATTATCAGATAGCTGAGTAAAACAGGCTCCACCAGAATTTACAACTGAAGGCTACCAGAATTTACAACTTGTGAAATTGTGGCTGTCTGTATTTTCTCATTACAGTGTGCTTGCCAGAGATAGAGAAGGCACGCTTTTTTTTTTTGCCCTTTTTTTTTTTTTTTTTTTTTTTTTTTGCCATCTACTGTCTCACTACTTCCTAGTTAAACCTTGTCTCAAGTTATCAACACTCTCTGGAGAGATAAGCTTCTTCTCACTTACAACCTGTCACTAATAATCGAACTTTCAAGACTCCATCTCGAAAAGAGACTACTGGAGGCACACAGGTCACAGGAATTAACTGCCACCAGTCCTTGCAGAAAACTAAGCTCATCAATCTATAGCTTCTCGTCATAATTAGAATAACGGCTTCGAAAATTTAGGCTGATGTTGACTCGGTCTTATGCCACAAAGACCGCTGATTAAAATCTTGGTGTGAAAGTTAATGATAAGTGCTGGTGGCGTTGTCGTGGCGACAGGGACAAACAATTCCCTTGCCGTGACATTTTCAATGTCCTGCAGAAGAAAAACTGTCCTCTTTAGTGTGGCACTGTATGAAGCTTATTTATGGCTACAGGGCTTGCTGGATTGATGACTGTCGTAACACACTGTCAAATCCTTTACTGACACATTCATTTTTTGAGCCCCTGGTGTGGCAGAAATAAAACACAACAAAAATGTGAAAGTATTATTTATCAGTTTCTGTTTGAGTAAATAGTGGATTAAATAAATTTGGTATACGTTTATACCCAGATGTGCACACATCTCCCTACATTTATTAAATACATTAGAAACAAAGAGTATTTAATGCACTTGAAGATTCCCTTACAGTTTTTGACTGCAGTTTTGTGATAGGTTTTTAACAGACAAAACCCCAAGACAACTAGTGCAGTCTACAAAGCTTTAAGAATACAGCTTTGCTTACACTGTGTTCATAGCAAAATATAGTGTATTGCACACCTGGCATTAAAGTTTAAGAGCTCACATCAGAACTGGTTTCACGTTTGTTTTGATAGTGAATTTCAGAAAGATAGGCTGAGGTTTGAACGACGCTACTGACAGTAACGTACTCTAATGTTAATGTCTTCAGCTATTATTTTTATTACTTTTTAAGTAAGAAGGTGCTAATTCTGTCTCCTCTTCCAGATAATCTTTGTTCCCCTCACTTTATATACAATGAACATTATTCGTTAACTTTAATGCTTTTGTTAACTTCCTGCAGCTTTTACCATCTGCACTGATCAACCAGTACAAGAATATCAACTCTGGACTGCAACAAGTGAATTTATGGTCAGATCATCATCACAGAGAAATCCAAATGTATGTCTTAAACCTCTGCATTGCACACACTCAAAAGTTTCTGTATAGAGATTTTCCATACTGATCACTTCTTCAGGAATCATGCTTACTTTAGCTTCCAGGTTCAAAATTATTAAAAGAAGATTCCTCTGTTTCTAAACTCAAAAGCACCCCTGTCTATCTATGGGGGGAGGGGGGGGAAATCCAAGGTAATTTACTCACTCCAAGTATTACAAAAAGAAAATAAATAAACCCACTGTCCTTTTCTCTCTCTTTCGCCAGTGGACTCCTCCTGCCTCTATTTTAAAAATACTTACCACATCTCTTCTAATTAAAAAATCCTGGAGGGGAGAGGTGTCAAAATAGCACACTATCCTTTCACCATACTTAAATATGAAGGGAGTGAACAAAGGGTTGTTTTCTGTATTCAATCATCGCAACTCCATCAATGTTATCCAGAGATAGAGCATAAGATGCATAGAAACTTCTACCTGTAAAAGGAAATCCCTGCAATCTACTTTTTGCAAAGGGCTGTCCAAATTCAGGTATCTCACACAACGTCAGGTAAAGAAAGCACAAGTAGGATGCCTGCAACATCAGTTGCATAGCACTAACTATATTGTAAATACACTCAGAGCTCAGTCTCCTGGCAGACAGATGAGTTAACAGGGGGATACATTCATAAGTGAAGATGGGGATTGCTCATCATTCGAGGGCTTTTTGTTGGCGTTCTCTGCAGCCCCATGCATATACAGACAGGTTGCTTCCAAGAATAAAAGAAATTCAAACCCTAATAGCCACCAATTTCAAAATTTGGTAACTGAGCATTATTAGATGTATGTATAATTTGAAAGGAATATGATAGTTACATGGAAGCTCTTCAATCCTCAGAAATTGGCTTGCTTACCTTGCCTACCATCTATGTACTTCCTCCCACTCATCCCCAATTCCCTATCATTCCCACCACACAACATGCCCAACCAACGCACATACTTTCCAATCTCATTTCCACTTGTGAAAATTCCTTAATGTCATCAAGAGTGCTCTCTTCTTTAATTGACTTTAATACATTTCTCAGAGTTGGAAATTCTCTTAGCATGTTTACATGGAAGTGTCTTCAAATCTGGGCCCAGTTAAATCATTGCTTCTCTCAAAATTGGGTGTTTGTCAGTTCCAGTAAGTGTTATCTATCTATAATACTTTGAATCTTCTCTATATTTATATTATTTTGGATTACAACTTCAGATTTGGGGCTTTATAAAGAGCTTACATCTCTTCTGTAATCTAGTATCTGTTAACTACTAACACACTGCCAATGCTCAAAGTTCCATCACTAATTAAAGTATGTGAATTAAAACATGCAAGTTTGTCAAAACACTTATGGATCTTTAAACCAATGCTATCATTTACTTCACAAAACATTATTAAATAACTTTAGTCAAGGAAAATAAGACTCGATCCTTCAAAGCTATCAAAAAAGGGGAGTCCTATTTTAATAAAATTAATCCTTCAGATTTCTTAGGAATCTTTGGAAAGTTTCAGCTAATACTGTTCAGAATTATTTGAATTTCTCTATTGCAGCATTCAACCCTTCAAGTCAATATACAGCAAAATAAATCTGCCCCTCAACAATTTCAAGTCCCAAACATTGACATCATCCATACTTGATTTATTCAGGTAATCACCATGCTAATTACAATTGGCTATATTACCATATAGCAGAGCAGTAAAAGATTTGCCCTTGCTAAATTGCTCCAGTGATCTTGTGTACATAGTTTTGCCTTTAAGTAAACCAAATGCTCTTTATTTGTAGCATCATTTATATGTTGATACCTGCAACATTATTTTGCCTCTTCTACGAAATAAAAGCTAGTTAGAGTACCTAAAGAAATGAACTGTCCTACTAGTGAGAGCCTACATCTTGGACAAGGATGCATCAGTCAATGACCTTTTCACAGGTCAAGCTCCATCAGCTAAGCTTCCATCTATTACAGAAGTTTTGATCCTAACTACTGTAGGTACAATTTACTCCATTTTTCAAGTATGTCTTGATAATCATATTTTTTCATTGGTTGTTTAACACAGCAGCAAAGAAATTACAGGATTAGGTTTGAAAAATGAAATTTCAATTCTGTTTTAGCTTCTTATTGAAAAGGAGTTGCCTATAATGGGACAACACTGGTCAAGATGTAGACATTTTCTCAACTGTTTCAAAGACAAAATTTCACAGTGTGAGTTGCAAATGTTGGATGCAAGTCTCAGTGAAGTCAAAAACGGGTCTCTCTCTCTCTGGTTTTGATAGCTTGAAGTAATGCCACACCACAATGACAGTGAGATTTTGAAATGTCTGCTCAAGGACTTAAAACAGCACAATACTCCCTAGCACTGACTAAACTAGAAATAGGAATTTCCATAGGTCCCAAATTATTGTTCATGGACAATAACCAAAGGTCTGATTTCCCACCAATTCATTCATGTTAGCAAGAATTTAAAACAATTAAAACTCAAATGTATTAAACATCTACTCTTTATACCCTGTCTTCAAAATGCACAGGTTTCAATCTGCTCCATTTTGTATTATAAAAAAAAAATAAAAGTTGTAAACTTGGCATTCGTTGGTTCATATTTGGATTTCATTGTGCTTAGTGAGCAGGCTTCTGATCACATCCCTGCAAGCTACCTGCACTGGCTCCCTGCAGTTACAACTTATAAATGGTGTAATTACAAAGTAAAATTAATGTAACAGAAGTTGTGATCAATTATTCCTTTGTCAACTCTGTAAACAGTACAGAGATTTCAGGTCCATGTATCTAGTAAAAATGCTGCAGAGTTTCATGTAAAGACTTGTGACAAAATGTCAGCCTTTAATTTTCTTTGCTTTGCCAGTTTGCAACTCAAACTTATTATGTGAAAGTGTTTTTTTAAGGAGGGGAAAGTGCAGTGTGCTAAAATGGTTATAAAATATAGTTTATGCCCTTCTTATGCCTGATGAAAAAGCTGACTGTACCACATGGAAACTGTGGGTGACTAAACAGATTGTCAAATATAAAAAAAAAACAAAAAACAAAAAACAAAAAAAAACCAACAACAAAAAAAACAACGAAACTCTAGCAGTCAGTTTTAATTTTTTCATGGCCATCAGCTTTTCTTGTCCTATTAGTTACCATAATAGCAACACAGTGTTGAGCAAAATACCAGAAGCTTTCATTAGAACCATTAACATAATTTGATAACTGATGGTATTTGATTTCTGACTTTTGAACTTTGACTTAAAGCCTGGTGTAAGATGTAATCTCACTGATTGGATGTTTTTTAAAATACGAACACTTCATGTTACATTGCTTTGTTAACTGTAATTAATGTTCACATTTGTCACAAATTATATTATTTAAGAAAGAAGCAATAATGATGAAAGATGTGACAATGTTAAACCCATGTTGTCTTCCTCCAAATTATTAAGTCCTAATTTAAGGATTGCTCAAAATAAACTGAAGTCATGCAGGCAGTAATGGATTTATACAAATAAGAACTTTTCAATGAAGTATTAATGTTTTTGCTTAACTTAAAAAAAATTAAAAGATTGGTAGTAAATCCATCTATGTCAGACACTTCAGAGCTATGTTCAGGATGTTCTACTTGCAAGATAGAATTCAATCACACAGTGTTTTCCTGATCTTTAACTACAGAGGCAAAGTACTAAGGAGAGCTTTTTCAGCTCCTGTCTCTACTGCTGTGACTAGGCATTTTCAGAGACTGATAGAAGCTTCCCCTCTGCCCACAGTTCTTAAAATCATAAACTTGCTCTGCTCCCCTGGCATTTGGCCGCATCAGTGTTAGAGCTTGAGCTAATACACCTTGCCTCCTGGGAGGGCTCCTCAGTCTGGTCCCTGTACTGTGCTGCCTGCACAGGTAAGGTGCTTCCAGTAAATCTTCAAGTGCAGGCAGTTTTCGCTCATAACCAGGCTCAAGAAGCCCACGCCTATCTGCAAATCACTATGTAGATGTTTCCAGGTCAATTATTTCAAGTCATGTGCCTCTTTACTATGGCAAGTAAAGGAATGCAATGTAAATAAAAACAGGATGGCTCAGCTTTTGAAAATTATTTATAGTATTAACAAATGAGTGAGTAAGGGTTCAGGGTTTGTTGGAGGGGGGGACAACGGGCGACTTTCTAGGTAAATTGGTCAGGTTAAGGACCTGAAAGGGACCTCAATGTACAAAATGTCCTATGTGCATACAGCACAATTGGCCTGCAACTATAATCATATATAATGTATCATCTATGTCATATCAATGACCCTCTCTCTCTAGGCACTGTGTACAATCACACAGATGCTTTGAATGTACATTTATGGGATCTTTATTAGTGATATAAATCCTACATCTCTACAGTTGCATTAAAAAAAAATGCAAAGGAACACACACTATCTTCATACAAAGATTCCAGTTTGGTTCACTGGGGGCTGTAAAAACAAAGGCTCAAATTCAGACTCCTTGACAAAACTGTAAATGTCAGAAATATTCAAAATTTACAGAACTTTATAGCATACTAATCTAAAATGCTATGGAAGAAGGGAAAAGGTGAAAAAGGAGCAGGAAGATGTGGCTTGCTTTTTTTTAGTCAGAGATCACATTTTCAGCTAGCCTTGAAAAATATATGAAATGGAATTTTGTGCTATTGATGCATCATTAGGATGCATTAATCCTTCAAAAGTGAGGCGGGCTTATAAAATTTTTAAGTAATTTTATCTGTAATGTCCTTATTCTTCTAAACAAATAGTGATCCAGTAGGCTTAGAAAGTACTGAAGTCAAAACAAGAATATTTACTTTTTAAAGAAAATTATTATTTCTAATTTCCAAGATTCAGGTAATAAAAATCAGTAAACCACTCTTACATCCAACAAATACAAACAAAAGGCAAGAAGGAAGAGATTTTCCACACCTCACCCATACAGCCCATCTGTCCAGAGGTAACATTAGACCAAGCTTTTCCAGATCTCTTAGGGTGGAATTTAAGGCTCCTCTGTTTTAACAGAAGTATTTTCCATCAGGAATTTGTACTTCTTAAAAACCCTCTCTGAAAATACCAGATATAAGGGCAGGGCTCTTATTTGCCTTAGATTTGGAATGTCTGTAATGAGCATAAGCGGCAATCAGGCAAAGGACAGAGATTTAGGGTTTGGAGTCCATCGCAGTAAAATCTTTCTTATGCAGTGTGTGGTCAGAGAAAAAAGGCTTAAAAAACCCCATTTTTTAAATTACAAAAGGATTCCATCATACAGGGCTGAAGTCCAGTCACAGAAACATGCTACCTATTGGTGCCATGTCCCAGGAAGTGGGAAGTGAAACAGAATGGTGCGGCTGTTCTTTGTCTTCATGCTTGCTGCCATATTGTCTCCTCTGCAGTTGATGCAAGAGTATAAAATGCGATCATGCATGCCACCATTCAAAAATAATTAATCTCCCATGAATAGAACACATTCACTGCAAAGCCAAAATGTAATTTGGATCCCCCTTCATAAGGTAAGACATACTCTGCTTAAATATTCTTCTTTCAACTTCCTGGCAGAATCAACCTCCCTATGTTTCAATGCAATATTAATCATAAGAATTTCCTTACATTTACTGCAATACTGTTCAATTTGCTACAGGATGAATACATTTCAATTTTTCTACTGCAAAGCTTTAATTCCTAGAATTTATAAGGCACGTTAACCTGTCACAGAACTCAAACTTTGCAACAAACATTGCTTTTTAATTTTTTTCTCATTAAAACAATAGAGGAAGAGAGGAAAGAAGCATTAAAACTATATTTATATCATAGAAGACTACAGAAGGAAACACATAATGCAAAGCAAATCCATTGAGAGATTTATCAGAAAGCATAGTCCATGCCATAATGTCCTTGTTGTGACTCAGCACACCAAGAAACTTATGGAAATATTTTCCAAAAAAATTAAACAGACAGGTTTGGAATCTGGACACCAAAAAACAATAAGACGTATGGCTGGGTATTAAGAAACCTGACAGTTTAGTACACTACGCACTATTAGAACATATACAATATATGCTGATACTCTGTTGTGTCAGGGCTCCACTCAGCACAGCAGTGGAGAGAGCAAGTTCATCTCTCAGTGGTAGTTTACTAGGTTAAGATTCATAGATTGTCCACACCCTAAAATACACAATTAAGTGTGATTATCTTACTTTTCAGCTTTGTCTCATAACCAAAATAGCACTAAATAGCTAGAGCACTGGAATATCTGCTCACCCATCAGTTGACTGTCTTCTTGAGTCATCAGTGTATATTTGAGCCAGGAATGATTTCTAGCACAAAATTAAGATAGGAACAATATCTGTTACTGGACCACTGAGCTACCAGATCTGCATCAGAAACCTATCAGGAAAGTTAAATCTCAAGGAAGCACATGATGCTCTTCATTATAGGAAATCAGAATCCTGAAAGAACGTTGCACTACTAAAATGACGTATGTGGTATTGCAAACAAAATACACCTGAAGTTGTCACAAAAAATGGAATGGTACTTCTTACCTATATATTCATGTGCAGTGTGCCTCCCAAGCATTTATGAACATAATCAGAAAAGTATCCTAGATGGACGTGATTTTCAAGTACTGCAAAACTAGTATTGCATAGAACTGACTTCAGTTATTCACAGAGTCTCTAATATCCCCATACAAGCAACGTACACAACATCATCCAAAGAGACACAAGAACACAGTATATCTTGCCACTTAGATAAAGTATCTAGAAGACATGGAAGCAAAAAAACCCTCCAAGTTAAAAAGCTTATACATTGTTGTAATATGTCAGTTGTGAAGACATGGAGAAAAAAACCCGAACATTGCTCTAATGCCTGAATGCTAAGCTGTGAATGAAGCAAACAGAGGATACATTCTGTACTTAAGTGATAGAAGATGCTATCACTATTCTACCATACCAAAGAAAAAGAGGCTATTAAACATAATGCATAAAATAACATTTAGCAAGGAAATCAGGATAATTCATTCATAAAAAGGACATTCAGTCAAGTTCTAAACCATTGCTCTGAATTGAGAATTACTTATGTCTAAGTTAAATCAAGTAAAACTTCCTAAGCACTCCCTTAAAGAACACCTGAAAATAACAGGAGGAACTACCTAATTCATCATGCTTTGTTCTGTTAAAAACAATGAATTTCAGGAGGTTTTGACATTACTATTCTTGTCTGCAAACTCAGTCTATTTATTGCAGGAATACAGATAAATATAGTTTGGTTCTATACAAGCTCTGAAATGAGCATTCAGGTTAGCATGTGTAAATCAGATTAGAAACCACTACAACCAAGGGTCAGGAACAGACTCTGCTGGGCACTGTATAAACACAACAGAAAAGCAAGGGCCATTAAAGATTTTTGAGTCATACAGTTTACAGTAAGGAAAAGTAATGAGATGTGTCCAACTATCATATACTTAAAACTGGAGGAATGACTGTCACTTGACAGACTAAAAAAGGCTAAAACAAAAAACAAGAAGTTCACAAAAGGATAGTACAGCACTGCTAAGGAAGAACAAATACAGAAATGTGCTGTCCTATCTATTTCTTTGCTACATTATAAAGCTGGGCAGCATATCTTTAAATGCTGCTTATTAGAAGCATGCTGAATCATTCTCCATCACTTCAGACCCAACACTGGTAACATATTTCTTCACCTCGAGTGGCAGAAATTATTTTGCAAAAGAAAGAAGTGAGTCTGACAGCTGTTCCTCCTGTGATCCTCCAAGTAGCAGCACAAGATAATATGAAGCTTCTAGATAGGTACAGTTTTCTACATGCTACAATTCTAAGATGATGGTATCCACATTGGCCAGGTGGCATAACAGAAATAAAAGTAAATTGTAATAAAAGACTGTCACAGGATCAATGTCTCATACCTTAAAATTGAGCATTTTGGCTCTGCTTCAGCATTCATCAGCCAGAACCTATTATCCTATGACAATATTCCATTTCACTGATATCTGTTCATTATAAAATATATATATTTACAGTATTTGGAAGGTGATTTTTAATGCTGTGAATGTCCTTTAAAAGGAGACTATTTTAACATTATAGATTCCAAATGACTAGTCAAGATATTCAATTCCCTGTTTAAATCTTTAAATATACTTAGGAATTCCTTATTTCAATAGACTTTCTAATGCCTGTTCCTTTACTGTTTAAATATATATTACAACGTAAAATGAGAAGGGTCTTCATTAACTCATTGCACTTGGGGAACTCACCTTTTTATTATATTAGTTTCAGTCATTTGTCACAATGCATTACCAGTAACCAAGAAAAGTGACAATAATATTTATGTATGTCACTATATTTGAACTTTCCAGGTTTTTAAGAAGTTATCTAAGGGAGCTGGGTATCCCAACATATTAAATTTGAAAATCCTAACTCTGACACTGGAATTACAAACACATTACATTCTGCCCATGTCCACCACATATTCCGCATCTCAACCTCAGTTGGTTACCTTATTAAAAGGCCTTCACAGAAAAATTATCATCAACAGAAGTCTTATGTTGTTGAGCAATTTTTTTTTTTTATCCTGAAGAACTCAATAGGAAAAACATAGCTTTTTTCTTTTCCTTTTTAAGAAAAAAATTCTTTATTTAGGCAGTGTATTTAAGGACAATTTCAAGAAGTGATAAAAGCAGTGAAGTCTAAAAACTGTACAGAGAAAATACCTAGTAGCATCTGAGACTGAGCATGATATTATCAGTGTCAGCATACTGATGACCCAGATGGTATTTGTATGTTTGAAGTATGACATCTTTACTCCTCTGTCATCCAACACAAGTAATTAACAATAATCAAGTGGGTGTTAATTGGATATAATGGAACAATCTCCAGTCAGCCTGAGCCTACTATTTGCCTCTTACTAGTAATTATGAACACTAAGTACTCACGCTAATCTCCTTCTTCTCACTGAAGCCAAACAGAGGTGCAGTATTTACTCAGCTGATAGCTTGTTTTGTCTGCAATTTAGTCTGTTTTAAGCCAAGAAACTCATAATTTGCAGAGCCGTCACCAGCTGCCAGGATCACACAAAAGAATGCAAGGCCTTAGATGACAGCAATTCAGTATATATCATCCAGGAAAAAAAGGATAATTATTAATTAAACTGACCTGTTACAATCACAGTAGCCACAACACCTGGACACACAAATACTGAAAACTATCCATTTGTATAACATCTGATAAGTTCACATTTCAGATCCATATTTCTCATCCAGAAAATACGCTGTTTAAACAGAAAACTTCCAAAGCTGCTATTCTTTTTCTATGAAAGACTGTAACAACCCTTTTGCTGATAGGAAAGTGGTGAACAATCTCAGCCACATCGCTGTAGAATATGCTTGGCTGTTTGATTACTATTACTGTAGCAAATTGAAAGTATCTTATCAAGAGTGACCATTAGAAACGTATTACCAGCCATTAAGCAGATGGTTAGATGTTTTAAAATAGCTTTTACATAGTAATAGAATCCAGAGTAGTCAGCCTTATTTATGGTTCTATTAAGGGCAAAAAGAAAAAAAAAAAAAGAAAAAAAGAAAAACAATGAAGACGTGTGTGTGTGTGTGTGTGTGTGTGTGTGTGTGTGTTGAAAGGGGGCATTTTTCAGTGATTTTGCAAGACCATTACATAACCAATGTATGAATCAGACAATTACAATACAATATTTAAAGCACACTTAAATGCTATTAAGTTTACTTGTCTTGTAAAAAATATTTCCATCATTGTAAGAATTGGATTGATTCAACATATCAAAACATGCAAAAAGGTAGCAACTAGATGAGGCAAACCAGTTTTGGGGACAGCTCTTAAGAATTATTCCCAGGAAATTATTTGCATCATTTAATCCATCCCAAACTTTGCTTGATTTAAGAGGGATTGAATTGGTTTGTGCCGAGACAGATGTTGGGTTTTTTTCTTATGTTACATGTAGATGTCATCACTATGTCGATAACTAAGACATGCATTGATTTACAGAAATGATGCACTATTTGGAATACAATTACTGACTGATGCAGAAGGCCAGAAATATAGACCATTAGGTACTATTATATTATTGATTCCATGTTTAAATTTGGAAAAATCACTCTATGCATGATGACAATCTTGCAATTTTCCTGTGTCAATTCCCATCTGCAGTTGGGTCTTCAACTTACACAGTTTAGATAGGAAATAGAATTATATGGAGCTTTTAAATCAAATACCACAAAGCAAACAGCAAAGCAAATCACAATAAACATACACTACTTTAACATGAATAATATTCAAACATTCTAGTGGCACCTCATAATTCTTTACTGAAAAGAAAATATCTAGGTAAGTTTATCTATATCAACTACAATTTTCACAAATAAAATCAATACTTTGCAGCCATCCTAACTACCCTTTCCCCATTATGGAGTTAAATGAGTGTTACATGTTTAAATCATAATTTCCCTGATGTTTTCTTTTAAAGTAATTTCTTTCAAAACTTACCCAAAAAAACAACTTTAGATAATTCTTTTCACACTTCTCCCCAAAAATATGTGTATTTTTGAGTCCAAAATTTTCTTAAGTCCTCTCCAAATTTATTTTAGGATTATACCTCCACAGATTTCTAGTCAGCCTTCTGTCATGACTTCCAGAGAACGATCTAGTAGAGTCCATCCAGCAAATTCATACTCCTCAAGGACACATGAAACACTTCTGTGGACTGGGCATGCTATTTAGAGAAACAGCATTTTCATCCCTGTTAAGCAGAAGCAAAAAGTGCTACCAGAACAAAGGACTAATAAGGGCCAGATTACTATTCCAGCTACTCTTTATCAAACGATCTTTAGAAAAAAGAATTAAGGAGGTTGGCATAAATATTACTAGACTAGAAGTGACCAGCATGATTCAAAGCTACACAACTTATCTTTCTGGACAGTGCACAGCTGGTATGGGATCTCTTAAGACTATGGTGCACTTTTCATTTCTCCTTTTCTAATACTGACGCTCTCCTGAAGGGGAAGAGAGGCAGTTGGGATTAAATACCCAACTCACTGCACCACAACAACAATGGAAGGGAGGGAATGAGAAAAAGGGAAAAGCATTCACCTGAGGGGACAGGAAGTGAAAAAACTTGAAGTAGTGTTTATATAATTTATCACAGTCTTTTATGACAAGAGCATTCCGTGATTGTTGGGTTGGTTTCTAAAGAAAGAACGCAGATAGAGAGATTTCAATTAAATGACAGTTTCATTCAGGATATACCCATCGCAGCACCTTACTTTGATTAGTTCTAATGTGAACTAGCTTTACAATCATGCACTCTTCAGTTTGCCAGCTGTTTTGGATCCCACTCTGAAGTGCCTCATTCATCTTATACATAGTAGAGGGTATTCCCATTTGGCACCTACATTAGCATTTGCTACTGCACAGGAGGCACTTAAAAAGTAGATATTTCAGTCACAGTACTGTATCCATTACTGAATGGCTACTCCAACTGCCTAATTTTTTTTTTTTTTTTGTAACAGAACAGTCAGTGTTTATTCACTACATTTGCAAGCTTCAGCAATGAAGTATCTGAAGTAAACTCTGCTTTAGCTTCTTCTTTATCTCCAAAAATATGTCTCCGAGGCAGGGCACACACACACACACAAATAATCAAAAAAAACACCAATAAAGACCAGGTGCTTTTTCGAAATAGCATTTTGGATTAAGTCAGAGAGGACAGAAAATATTTCCCAACTGAAAAGCTGAACTGAGTTTAGAACTTAAGGCAGAAGTAACTCTCCATAAAGTGCATCATCAGCAGAAAGCAATTCTTCGCTCGTCAATCCACTGAACCAAAATTCTTGTTAAAGTCACAATGCATCAATATCCATCAGAAGATGACTATTAAATAATCTTGGTGCCATCTATGTCATCCATGATTTAACTTCTGATATAACTGCTTTAAACAATTCAATACTTTGAGATAAAAGCTGAGACAATAGTATACAAAACATAGCATATACTATATAAACTACAAATGTCTTTTCCACCTCAACTAAAAACGTTGAAAAATACATTAAGTGGTTTTCTAGCCACGAAAACTGCATTTAGCATCTTTTCTAGAGAAAAACAAGTATTTCTAGTGGAAGTATCAATTGTCAATAATTGCCCAAGTATACAGTTTAAAAAGAACTGGAAGAGTTCAACAGATACTTAAAATTAACCAAATTAGTAACATACGGAAAATCAGCGACTGTGCTCTACTTTCAAAGCTATCGACTAGTGCCAGAATGCACTCTGGAGTCTTTCGAACTTCTGAGGTCCTTGCCCCAAACAGGCACATGCACTGAAAAGACTATAATTAAAAATAAAGGACATGGTTCTAAGGAGATGACACAGTAGCAGAAAGTATTCTCCCAACTGAGCTGCAGTCACACGTGTGTGGAAGACCTCCTCTCCCTGGGAGCGCAGACACCTCCCCCAGCCCCATCAGTCTCTTACCCATAGGAGCTGAGAATCTGCAGAGTTAGTGTAATGGAAACAGGAATTCAACAGGAAAACAGAGACTTTGGTTGCATTTCCACTCCAGGTTTAAATTTGTCCTTTCTTCTTTTTCCTCCTCCCACCTTTCTTCTATCCCTAGAAATGACGGAACATGGCTGTGGTGCAACTGATCTATAGTAACTACAGGCTGAAGCCAGAGACGTACTGTACCAGTGTAATTATGGCCTCATCTGGGTTCCTTGTTTTACCCTAATTTGCAGCTCTAGGAGGGGACAGAAGAAAACTTGTGTACATATATAGAGCAAAATCAGGTTCCACATTGTCAGGTGTATTTGGAATGGTTTCACGACAACAGATTACCTGATAAAGATGAATTCCTGGTTTGGTTTCATTGGATTTGACAATCATAGCACATTTATTATTTTGCAGTAACTTCGGGGTAAATATGAAATAGGGAACAACAGAAAATATAGATTGAAAGTACAGGTTGATTTTTTTACTACACCTTTTCAGGAAAATAAAATTTAAACACATTATTTTCTTGATATTTCATTCCTTTTTAAACAAAATGAAACGTCACAAAGAAAAAAATTCCAAATTTTATTTGTTTAAAAAAACCAAACAAACAAACAGCAAACCAAGCACAAACCAAACCACAAAGGTTTTCCACATGACATGTTTTAGTCACATGCAAAAAATACTCATCCAATCTTGAAACAAATCACCTTTCGGTTCAGAACATAAACCACTTGAGATTACCAAGAACACCTGGGTATCTCTTAATGTATGCTATCATGCCATTTAGATACAAGCTTAAATGAACACAGATTAAATAAGGAAATGATCCACATACATGAATGACTATCATTCCACCTTGCGAAAACCAAAATCCTGATGTTATTGCTATCCCACTTCAGAGAAACCTGTCAGGACTCTTACTGGCACCGTGAAAAGCAACATGAATGGCAGAAATTTTGATTGATGTCACTGCCTGCCTGTCAAGTGAAACAAGCAGGGCCAACCTAATCATGTTAGATTAGCAGATACAGACATGATATAATATTTTTGTGTTACAGATATGCACGTAGAGTGTGCATGCACAGAATCACAGGCATATAAACTTATCTTTCAAATAATACTATGTATCAGACAAAGTGTATTATTATCAAACTCTTAAAAAATGCCTGCGGGTTTGGGGTGAGTTTTCTTCCTTTTACTCCTGTAATCACATGCAAGTAAACTTGATGGATTTTCAAGACTTTGCAGTAGACCTTCCACATATTTTCTGGAGGCTTGATTCATTAGTTTTCTTTTTGCATTGGTATACTGAACTAGGTAATTTATACTATGAATCTAGAGTGAAGTTGATGCAACCACCTTTTCTCAATATGCAGATTTAATTATACAGTTAGATTATCCTCTGATAATAAGCTCAATAAATTTTAAAAAGTGAGGATATCTGAAGACAATAGACCTTCTGTAAGGTCACAGAAAAAAGAAATCTTATCAAAGTGTGCAAACCAAGAACAGGTCTATTTCAGACATGAAACTGGAATCTGACTACTACTGTCTGATAATTCATCACTGAATTACTTGCTCAGTTGATATCCTGTTGACTGATAAGTAGAAGAATCAATAAGAAGCATCTCTACACTACGAAAAATGATGCAGATAGTCCGGGTCTCAGATTATCTGAGAAAAAGGTATGCTAAGAATACTTGAGTATCAAGATATTTAAGTATCACATGAGAAAAGTATAATAAAAGGAAAAAAAAACCAGCACAAAACAAATCCCCCCTCACACTGCCCCACATAAACTTGAACTAACCTAAAAAAAACCATAAAAAGAACTTGTCAAAAGCAGCCAGAGCTACATTTCAGCTGGAAACAGGTAAGTCTCTGAGATCCCATGCCTAAGGCTCTAGTTGACAGAATGCTTTTTGTATGTTTTAGACTCTGTGTTCAAAATCAAACAAATACAGTGCCCTTTGGTCACTGCATGGCTACAGAGTTCACAACAACAAATGCGCAGAAACAATTTCAACTGCATGGAAAAAATATATTTTATTCTATATACTTCAAATTATAAACTATGATTTTATTTTTTTTTTTTACCTGGGCCCTAATCAATGCTAAACCTAAATGTCCCTTTGGTATTTACTGTACAAAACATGTTCCATAGGTCTGAGAAAAAAATACCATCTTTGGGATTTAGATAATGTTAAATAAGACAAAAACTGCATTTCCTGTTTTCATTAAATATAATTCCCTTTCTTTGTCTTTGTTCACAAAATAGAAATAGGCTTAATGCTGGATTTTCTTAATTTTGAGGCTCGTACTGAAAGGTACCCAAGTATTTTTCTCTTCCACTGAGGCAGGCAGATCTACCAATATCTATAACAGGACTAAGCATAATTTTTTCATATTTTACCTTGTCCTGGTTTCAGCTGGGATAGAGTTAATTGTCTTCCTAGTAGCTGGTACAGTGCTATGTTTTGAGTTCAGTATGAGAAGAATGTTGATAACACTGATGTTTTCAGTTGTTGCTAAGTAGTGTTTAGTCTAAAGTCAAGGATTTTTCAGCTTCTCCTGCCCAGCCAGCGAGAAAGCTGGAGGGGCACAAGAAGTTGGCACAGGACACAGCCAGGGCAGCTGACCCAAAGTGGCCAACGGGGTATTCCATACCATGGGACGGCACATCTAATATAGGAACTGGGAGGTGGGGGCAGGGAATCGCCGCTCGGGGACTAGCTGGGTGCCAGTCGGCGGGTGGTGAGCAATTGCACTGCGCATCATTTGTACATTCCAATCCTTTCATTATTGCTGTTGTCATTTTATTAGTGTTATCATTATCATTATTAGTTTCTTCTTTTCTGTTCTATTAAACCGTTCTTATCTCAACCCACGAGTTTTACTTCTTTTCCCGATTTTCTCCGCCATCCCACTGAGCGGGGGGGTGGGGACGCGGAGTGAGTGAGCGGCTGCGTGGTGCTTAGTTGCTGGCTGGGATTAAACCACGACATACCTAAACTTCATCAGACAAAGAATGAGGGAAGAAGAACACAAGTTGGAAGTGAGGGTTTAGTTCCTTGACATAAGATTGCATTCCCACCTCCACTGACGTTTAATCTTGAGCCTTGAAACCTGACAAAGAGATAGTACCAAAGCACATCCTGAATAAATTGCCACAATGTGTATTATACAATGACTGCCCACTCACTGGACAGTAAAGTTAAAAGAATTTGCTCTCATGTTTAAATGCAATCTAAATAAATATATCCATACGCAATCCTTATCTAGCCATATAGAAGTACTTACCTGCACATAATCCAGGTGAGCCTTGGAAAGGACTGCAAGACAATGCAGAAGGCATCTATTGAAATAAATTTGCTTACATATACATAACATACTCGCATATTATACTTACAAATATAGCCCAGACAACACTAACCTGGCTAAACAATTGGCCCTCTCAAGCCTGATCTGCTCAATGACTTAACCTAAAGCTCCCAATTTGCTCATTCCATGAAGGAGCTGTGCAGGTTCTGCATGACCCCTGTTTTTCCAATCTTGGATGTGAATTTTGCTAGCTTTGAAAACGTTTTAGGGCTTACACAGAAATTTGTAAAATGTCAGCTTGAAAATTTTAATTGACTTATTAGCAATATCTCTTCTTTGAATGACCTTTTAGTCCTCCTTATAACATATCACCTACTTTTACTACCTTCTGGCTGACAGCTTTTAATATATTCCTTCCTAGTGGATGATATCATCTGTCCTTGGATGGAATTAACTAAAGCACTACACATTTAAAAGCTGACATTAATCCATATCCACAGATTTTTAACAGCTGCTGGGATAAATATTGTGTTTCCATGTATTAGGTTTTATATAACAATGACTAGTAGAAATAAATTGAGATTAAATATACACTGGCAACATCAAAGCCAAGGAGAAAAAACACTCAGCTGGTAAATGCAGTGTTTTAGTGGCTGCATATATCAATGACTAAAAATACTTACTATAATTAGCAAGAATAATTCAGTTACAGCATAAACATAAGGTATATTTTGTTACTATGGCATTGTTATATCTCTTGATAATCACATTTATAAAAAACTTCAGTGAAGAGAGCGCTGGTTCAAGACTCAGGTAATACTTCATATCTGTTTCAATAAATACAGCAACTATTACATGTCACATTTCTTTTGCAAATTATGTATTTAGGTTTGCACCCATAAACAGATGAGTAATCAAGGGCCCAAGACAGAGCAGGGATGAATACTCCAAGTGTTGCACAGGGAGGTAGCACTACATCTTATTGTAAGTGGTAACTGAACAGAACTCCCTTAGAACCACTGTGAAAATTCACCATATCAAAGTGAAAAACATACAATTCAATAGAAGACCTCCTTCCCCTTTCCCTTTGTCTATCAAAAGAAAATATATATCAGCAAATTAATGAGAAACATTTGCAATTAACTTGAACATGTCTGTAAGAGAATTCTTGAAAGTGAACAATTACTTTCACCAGAGCCTGTTTAGTAGCCTCCAGAATTGTTAATTACTAGACTAGAGTCAATAATAATAAGCTAGGGTCTGTTAGCCCTGTGCAAATATTTCTAAAAATAACAATATTAATCTTCCTCAATACGCGTACAAAGCACTTTATAGAAGTTGCTTGACCAGTGCACGGGCTGAGTTTCAGTTCTAAATGAGATATTCCAGTCTGATACTCTTTTTTTTAATAACATAGCTCTACCTGAAATTAACTACAGTTGGGAATCAGAGAATCAAAACCTTTACTAACAGAGCAGGGAGTGCTTAGATAAGGTTAAGGGTGTACTATCCTCTCCGACAGAGCTATTTCTGTTAACAAAGACACAGGTGCAGAAAATGTCTGAAAGAGGGTAATGTGGTTTTGTGTTTGACAAGCAGATTAAATAAATATAAGATTTCCTGAGCTTGATGCAAAGTTGTGGTAAGGAGTAAATATTTGTCTATTTTTCTGTGTAGTTCTCATTTCATAGTTAATATGTAGTTTTGTATGTGCTAACAGCTCTGAAACCCAGGTCAGGAACTTAAGGCCAGACTTAACATAACAGAGTATGTTGCACAACACCAGTAACAGTTATTGTGAGCTATATTCTGCTTTAACTTAATGGACACTTTTAAAGAACTGGGAGTTTGGGTTACAAAGGTGCAACAGGAGGATTAAAATCTGACCCTATAGCTATAACTAACACTTCTTTTTGCTGACATATGAGGCAGAATTCAATTATCACCCCTCAAAGCTGCAGTACTAATAGAAAATAAAAAGAATAAAAAGATACTTTTTTTTTTTCACTAAAGGTCAGCAGATGATACTTTGAATATACCAGAAAACAAATACATATAAAGCCATCATATGACCTTACAGACATTTCACAGGTTAAAATTTAACTTTTAAACAAACAGCGCATCTAGACTACTTGTTGGGGATAAGGGAGAAAGACTAAAGAATTTATAAGTAATCCATAATATCTATAAGAGAACAAAAGTTTGGGACTATTCATCCTTGTACTGTGCAATAGTTACACAATTATCTTATGCATAAGGTTTGGGGATCTTCTTTAGTATTCTTTTCCATTCTGTTTTTATTCCATACATACATGGTTTTCTTAGATATTCTTTTTTAAGAGGTTGTGGGGTTTTGGTTTGTTTGTGTTTGATGTTTTGTTTCGTTTTTTAACTAAAGAGCATTGGAACCTTAATACTCCACCCTTCAGCAAGAGCATCTCATTGCTCTCTGTAGGGCTTGCTTTCAGACATAAGATTCTTTTATTCTGTCAGTTCCACATTAATTATCAGAATCTTATAACTCCGAAAAGTTCAGAAAGAATATAAATTTCTTAAAACTTAACTCACACAGGAGTTTTCAGTAAAGCTGCTGAAAGGTTCTTACTACGCTTCTCATCCGTAATTGCTTACTACAAGATCACAAAGTAACAAGTAGTAACATAAAATTGAAAGAAATGGATAGATAGCCCAATTAATTTAGAGCTCCTAATTTACAGTTCAGGAAACTTGACTGAAAATACCGTAAATTCTGTAACAACTGAATGAACTTCTTTTGCTATGCTAAATATTTTGAAAGCTATTTTACACATCTATAGCATTTAATATGGTTAGGACATGCTAGGTCCACATTTAGCAGATTAAAAAAAATGCGAACCATCAACTGCCACAGTTCCATTCATTTAATTCTGATGTTTCAGTTTATATCTCTTTCATGCAACATTTGAGCACCCAGGAGAGAAGGCTCTTAAGTCACAGTTCTAGGACAGTCAGTCATAATGTCATTTTGTATGGATACAAATATTGAAGAGGCACATAATTACACCATTTAGAGTCTGATTCAAAAACAGCAGGTCAAGCCTAAACTGAGTGCTGACGATGAGATCCACTCACCTTTAATCTCTTCACCCATTCAACATATTATATGGGAATGAAACTAACCCATACCCACATCTTAGAAACAGAACAGCATCTTGTATACTATACCATGCTATAAGAACCCTTAACTTACATAATTGGACTGACACTAACCAATTCTACATCAAATCTCTTAAGCCTCATACAAAAGGCTGCAACCAGCCTTCAGCTCTCCTACTTGAGAGGCAGAAGGAAGAAAGGAAATCACTGTCTTTGGTGGCTTCTCATCAAGAAACAGGGACTCAAAAGAGACACCTTACACTCTCTAGAAACAGAAAAGTAATGCTTTCTAGGTTTTATTGCAACCAAACAGATAACAGAGGCTGCTTTATCATATATTTGTGATTCAAAACAGCAGAATTACCACAGACATTTTTTTTAAAGATTGAAAATACTTTGCTTCATAAACAAGAACGTCATAGACAATTTCCATGAAAGAGCCTACTAGCAAGGTTTTCCTAGAATCTCCCGAATCTAAACAATTCCTCATATTTAGATGAAAATTTTATGCAAGACACGCAGAAGCAATAATGTAAGAAGAAATTCCTGAAGACACAGACACCTTTTATTAACACACCACCTTTGCAAATACAATCTGTGCATTCAAGACACTTAAAGAAACCTTTATTATATATTTGTATTTTAACCTGAAATACACTTATCTATTACCCTGGGAAATAAAAGCTTAAATCTTAGAGACATTCCTGCCAT
Organism: Aquila chrysaetos chrysaetos; assembly: GCF_900496995.4. NCBI lineage: Eukaryota > Metazoa > Chordata > Aves > Accipitriformes > Accipitridae > Aquila > Aquila chrysaetos. Next base: position 25,787,646 of record NC_044014.1, on the reverse strand, counting down.
AGCACACTATCCTGCACAGGATTTATTAGCTCTGTAGAAAGATTGCAGGACTTGATTCTCGAGTGGACACACCAGCTCAGATTTGATCCACATTTTTTTAGTATCAAGCAACCTATGTTTTCAGGCTGGACATTTCAGAGCCTTCTTTTTGGAGATTCGGAGTCTTTAGCAAGCCAATACCACACACTAAGTATTTCCACATATCCTGAAGCTGATGTAAAGCAGGAAATCCCAAGAAAGGCTCAGAAAATGATGTTCAGAAGGACAGCTTGCCTTAGTCCTGCTCATAGCAGCACATCTGTACAACATAGCCAAATGAACCTTCAGAGCCCCTGACACAAGTGCTATAAAAGTCTGCCAGAAGCAGCTGCTCCCACACTGAAAAAGTACCGTTGATATGGTTACATCTCTGCTCTTGTAATGGCTACCCATACCATCATGGAAGAATGGATAGGTGCTGCCTATTGTATTGATGCAAATAGGCCATTAAGCAGTTGAAAAATGTTATGAAGCACTTAATTCTACCTCTTGCAGTGGTACTATTAGTGGTAAGAAATCAGGACCTGAACCACAATCAGTGCTCAGCTGGAGGTCGGGAGGAGGTTGGGGAGTGGAAGGAGTAGGAAGAAGGGGAGGGAAAGCAAGATGGACCATGTTAGTAACTTGGTACCATCTAACAATAAATGAGACTTGTTAGTTACATTTAACACATTTTGGTTTTAAAATAAAAAGTAAAAGAGAGAAGAATGGGCAAGAGAGTCTTTTTATTCACAGATGTTAAGCTCACATAAATTAGAATTAGAGATGAAATAAACCGTAGATGAATAAATTATTCCCACAGAATTATTTTCTTTTCAGGGAAAGAATAGGCTACAGATTAGAAAGTTTAAGATATTTTCCAAGTGACAGATTTGTTCATTTTGTTACATAATTTTTCACTCAAAATCTCCACTTACAGTAGAAATCCCAGTGTCAGATATCCCTGGTTTATTATGCATATATACATTTGTATGTACAGAGTATCTTCTCCCTCCTTTTTAGCTGAGAGCTGGGGAAGTTGCATGTTTGGGTAGAACAGAACAGTGAAGGGGATTATCTAATAACAGATTGTGAACGCCCTGAATTAATAGAGCAGAAAATCACAACGTATGTAGGATATTGTTCTTAAATTACTTTTATGCGAAAATACATGTATTAATATAAAACATGGAAAGGAGAATATATTTATCTGGTTTTAAGACAAAGCTTTGGGCTAAATTTAATATGCTATTGTCACCATGGAAATTTTTGGTTTCACTGGAAGACTTTAAATGTTATACTATTGACGATACTTGGATTTTGTTGTCTAGAACGAGTAACTGCTTTCTTATGACAAAGACTTGGAAGATATATCCCTTTAATTTTTTTTTTATTTTTTTTTTCCCTATTTCACGTTCACATGTGTTGAAACTCATTGCTTCTGGAAATGAAGATGCTCTGGTGTCAGCTGTAAAATCTGTATCTCACTTCCTCAGACAAGTGGATATTTATTGACAGGGTGTGAGAGAGAAAGAGAGGAGAGACTGCCTGTCCTGGAGCTAGTAACCTTGGTGAAGATGCAATGTCACAAACACCAAGCCATCATTCTCATAGATGTACAGCATATTATTTAAAGGGAAACAAATATCGGCCACTGAATGTCACTGCAAGGACACATCTTCTGCCTCTTAACTAAACTTATCAGTGCTGTGGTTTAATATGGTACCTTTTTCATCCTCCCCTCAAATTCATCTTACAGAGCAGCTCTTGACACTACCAGAGAGCAGTCAAGACTAAGATTTAGTGACGTTTGCTTCAAACGGATCTAGATTTATTGACATTTGTTGCCTGCATCTTCTCTCAGTAACTGCACACAGGATTAATTTTAACCATTTCTTAAACCCTGGAAAAACTGCATACTTAAGGTAAAAAAGTTCAGACACCCAAATTAGTGCTACTTGACTATTTCCACTTTTAATTAGAGGACCAGAACTTTAATCACAAGACCTTAAACATGTGGGCAAGATTTTGCTGGAAGTTGGATGAAAAAGGCACACACCAATCCCTTTTCAAAATGAACTCTTCTCCAGTAGGGAGGGGAGGATTTATACGTCAATGGTTTACACAAACACGTGATTAACAACTGTACATGAAAATACTGCAGGAGGAAAAAGCCTCATCTTTTAATAACTTCTTCAGTAGTGAAATAGTGCTTGACTACTTCAGTCTTTATTTATTACTATGACCTGTATCTTATGTTAACTTCTAAACCCCCAAATTAATACACTCTCTATGCTTCTGCTTTTCTAAAAAAAAAAAAAAAAAAAAATTGTATCTTAGTGGCCAAATAACAGAAATCTGTTTCTACAAGGATACTTAATTATCTTGGTGTTAATCCTTATAAATTATATGAACTGATTGAATTCATGTTTTTCAAATCTAGAAGTGACACTCAGAACTCAACTGCACAATAATATAAATGCTTTAGCTCGTACACACTATAGACACAGCCATCTCTTAGTAACAGAGAAAAAACATCTATATCTATAATTTAAAAGGATGGATAGATGAATATACTCTCTTGACTCTCCTAATGTTAGGTAGAAGTATGAATTTGCAGCGTTCTGTAAAAGATTAACTACTAAATGAAAAAGAACTGCTGGATGTAAATTTAGAAGTCCAAAAACACCCAAGAGGCATAACTATAATTATTGCTGAGGGAAGCTGTTTGAGACTAAAAATACATTTCCATTAACAATCAAAATTAGTTTTCATTGCCTTTTTCTCAAGTTTTCAGTGAATAACCTTTGATGATAGCACATGATAATGATTCATTAGAAAAAAACTAATTTGTATTTCAGAAGTATGCATATTAAAAAAAAAAAAAAAAAAAAGTCAGACATCATGCCAATGAAAATCAAATGCCAGAAGATGCAGAGAACAGTTTGGGGATGAATAATATTCCACAATAAAAGACTTACCATTGGAGTACATCTTGTACTTATGCATACAGTTCTACAGAAGAATGATATTAAGATGTATTAATCAAAATAATTTATGCTTAGCTTTGCAAGATATAAATCCCTCTAATTTGTGCTACCTACTCAGTGTTATCCAAAGCGTATTTGGTGGGACAAGCACCACTGAGTACAGAAGAGCTGTAAAACATGTCTGCAGACTACACAGCAGTTACACATCCGCTCAAAAGTTGGATGACAAAACACAGGTTTTTACAGAATTTCTGCATGCCAGGAAAACACACTTTAGTTTATGGGAAAAGGCTACAGTGTATCCTTATAACAATATAAATCTCCGGAACCCTTGTGATGATATGTAATTTACGTGGCTGTCACTGGAAAATGTGGTGTAGTGAATTATACACAATATACTAAGCTTAATTATGAACAGTAACCTAGAAATCTTGATTAGAAATCATTTGCTCACTACACTCAGAGTCTGTAAAAACAATGATGAATTTATATAGCACACTGCAATTCCAAATAAATTATTCCTAGAAAATCAAAAGGAAGGTATAGATTATATAAGAAATTATTTCTTAGGATCACTGCCAAATTTTAACTACATTATCAAATACAGAGTAAAAGTACTACAGTATCAAGTCTGCTTCACATAAAAATAGCTACTTAACATTCACATCAATTCTTTCCATCTTCAAAAATAGGCATTTATAAACTACGGGCCAGTTTCCAACATGCTATACAGAACTGCGTTATTTCATTAGCAAACCTATGACAGAAGTTCTCAGATATATTACTGTTCCCACCGCCACCACTGTACTATTTCACTCTACTCAAGCCACTTGAATGTAGGTTTTCAGAAGGATGTTACCACTGTGGTGGGATCCCTTTAGTAGCACACTTCAGAAACTCTCAGAAGGACGGGTAAACATTCAGTACACTTCTAGCTTGGGTTCGCTTAAAGCTTCTCATGGAAGTTGCAGCCATGTTTGTCAAATCTCAGGACTTCCATTTACCTTGCTGTAAAAAGGACACACAGGACTACTACACTGTGTCATAGAACTAAATCAAGGAAGGTTTGAAGTGGTCACACGATCATTAAATGAAGGAGAGCCTATGACAAATAATTTCTAATGTTAGCATTGCCTCATTTTGAGTGTACAGAAAATGTAAATAAAATAGGAAATTATAAAGATCACTTGCATCTTTTTATACAAGGAAACAATTCAACATCAATTTTGTGAAGCATTCACCATTTTCCCCTAGAGAAGTCCAGTCACTACTAACTTCCTAAGCAAAACCCTCTTTCAGAGGAAGAGACCTCCTGAACTATACTATTTTATTTCAGAGAAAGACCTTATACTTATATGTAGAAAGAGATTAAATAAATCATTATTACAACAGTAAACATGTAAATTCTGATCAATAAGTACTTGCCTACCCCTCCCCCCAACACTAACAGCTGCAATAAAGCCTTAAATGTAAAGCTGAGCACAACCAGCCATAAAAGTATGTAAAATAAATGAGGATAACATAATGAGGGAATCCAACATTCATCTCATAAATATAACATAACGACCACAACTAAAATGTCAGAGAATCTAATAAATCAATATGGTAGGACAGAGCTATCTTTATGCTTAGCATACTTAAAAATATATTTACATGCAGGCTTTTTTTTTTTTTTTTTTAAACCAAGGATCAAACAAGAAAAATTATAAGAAACTTAACTCCTTATTCACTTTATCATTCAAAGTTTCATGTTATTTTTATTTTGGGTTTCTACCCAACTGTGGAGAGCATACAACAGTTTTTCCCCATAAAATAACAAATCAAATTACATTATTAATTAGCATACAGAGTAAAATGAAATCATGCATTCAGCCCTTTGAAAGGACAATTCAGAGATACTGTTTGAAAGAATATCTCCAAGAGCAGGTGGAGAATCTTGTATAAAATAAAAATGTTTAGAAAAGGCAGATGCTTTGAAAAGCAATTCACAGCAGTGCATATATACTTAATATCATCTGAGAATTGATATCAAGTATTTAACTACAGGTTACAAAAGTAGGTTTCCTGTGCTGCAATACTAAATCTATTTTAGCTGCTATTTTGAAAACATCAAGTGGTATGCAAGCGCAACAGCTACACTAACAAACAGAACATAGTGTAGGCTCAACAAATGCCAGTTTTATTTCGAGCTCTGGCCCTAATTCAATTTGTAACAAGTTTTGAGATCCTTAAAGCTTGTTAGCACTTTAAGGGCTAACAAAGGACATAAACCAAACACAGCCCATATCAGTACAAGATACTACAGCACATACTAATCAAAACCTGGATTTTTGCTCAGTCTTTTGCATTTCCTTACCATGTTCCACCAACTGATGACACCCACGGCGCCACGGTGGAAACAAGTTTTAGTAATTCTGTAAATAGGCACAAGATGGCATTAGAACAGCTGATACGAGAAGAATGCAGGTCAACATTTTTCCCTTGGTTTGCCTACACCACGTAGGCCAATCAGCATGGAAGCAAAAGCCTTTCCACTTGGCTTGGAGACCAGTCTTAAAATGGTCACTTCCGTTGATCATCATGGTTACGTACTATTTATAGAGATACAACATTGTTTTTACTAGAATGGCTGTGCAATCAAATACACACCATGATACTGTAACCACTGGCTGTTTGCTTTCAATCTCTAGTCCACAAGCATCCAAACACATCTCTGAAATAAATAATATACTAGGCTATAAACAAAAGTTTCTATACACTTCTTAAAACCAAGCATCTCAAAAAGCTGAGTAAGGAAGACCACACTTCCATACTATAGACACTTTTAAAAGTCACTAAGTAGACATTTAATCTAAGCTAGAGATTAATTATTATGGACAGAATTAAGCATTAAGTCAAAAAACTGACTGTCCTTTGCACTACACCCTGAGGGCCCCTCTGCTATAGCATGAGTTCTTTTTCAAATACTCTGTGGTTCAGTGTCACTTGCTATTGCAATGTAAAGAGGATTAGCACTGTTAGCCACTTGTGTCTCAGACTAGTTAGTAATACTGTCATCAGATACTTCCACAATGTCCAAACTTGGATATTGTCTTTTCAATACAACTACTAAAAACTTTCCAGTAAATTCTGCTTTACTTATTTGCAAGTGTCTCGTTGGGAAGCCTTACAGTGAAAACTTAGTCCCATAGTCAGGAAATTACTTAAGCTTACTCCTATAGTGAGGAAAAAAATTATTTTCCCCTCTTGGCCACCATTTACTGTTGTTGACCTGAAAAGCTGTGTAGGTCTTGCCATATTCTAAACTTCTCTTTACATTGCCTTTCTCTGTAAGAGACCACAATGGGACTACTTAAACATTTATCAAATTTGCCTTGCAACGCAAACCACTACACAGGTTAAGTAACTGTTCTTGAAGTTAGTAAGAGAATCAAATTCATCATCTTGTATCAAAGCATAAGACAGCAATTTTCTAAGGATCATCTCTTTCCTAACGAGAAACGACAGAAGCAAGTTGGAGACTGTTCAGTAGCACCCTCTATCAAATAGCATATAGGACTTGTTAAGTGTATCATAAGGTACCTTCTAAAGCAGCATGGGGACTAATGCTTTTTCAGTATAGACACAACTTTGCTTCTTTTGGTTGTTAACTTGTATATAAGTCTGTAAAATATGAACACAAGACAACCTAAAGTACATCTAATTAAAGGGAAATCTGCTTCATAGCGGGCCCCTGTATTCAAAAATAATGACAGCGACAATCAAAAATAAGAAACACTGACATCAGACCACTTCAGGGAAGATGTGAAAAAGGTATCTACAATGATGCCTTGAGACTGACATTTTCAGCCAGTTACTGGACTGCTCCCTATACTTGCCCGTTGCTAATTAGTACTGACATACAAATCAAATACCTTTGTCCAAGCAAATCTAATGTAACTTATTTTTAAAATAAGTAACTCAATTACCACAGTAATTGCTCACGTACAGCTGCTTGTGTTTTCTCAACAAAGAACTTTCTTTTTCTGCTTTAACAGCCTTTTGTCATCACTAGATTATAAATAATCATCGTAGAAACATATTGGACAATAAAACCAAAAGCTGAAATCTCAAAAATAGCCTTGCCCACTCGCACAGTTTGCAGACAAATTGATAAATTACCTGAATTTCAACTGATCCAGATTCTAAAAACATTCTCTTTCATTTAGCAATGTGTAATGTACTTAAGGAAACACTGCATACAATAACCACTTAAAAACATTACTTTGTGTCAGTAGATAAACAAGCTTTTACTATACTTGCTAATAACTTCATTCCTCCATATTTCACCCAATTTATTTTGTTTTGGCTGAGAACAGTGAAAACTGTTTCTAATTTCCATCAGAGGAGATGGAAGTCCTTTGAAAAATCTGGTGGCTTCATGCAGATTGTTCTTCACATTTTTAACTCAAAGAGAAGGATTTATTCTCTTTAGAGCCTCCACAGCTCACATGGCTCAAAACTTTTCAAAAGAGAATATTAATTTCTTTGTACCAGTAGTTTAATGGTACTGCTGTTTCCAACAACTGTATCTGCATGCTTTAATCTCTTGCAGTTTTGGGGGGTGGAGATGCTGCAAACTGTATACTTAAGGACAGAGTGGAAATGCAGAGCTTTACAGCTGATCCATAGTACTGAAGGTATGTCTCAACAAGCGTACAAGTTACAAGACATCAGAAATTAAAGCACTACCATATGACAGACAAACCTTTACATGTATTTAGATCTTAAAGTGAATAAAGATCTGCAAATTCCTAAGACAGTCCTGTCTATTAGCCAACCCTGTCTAGTCTACAGGAACTCTAGTCTCATTTGGACAAAGTTTCAGAATTCAACAAATTCTTGGAATGAGGAATATTTTAGCATTTTAAGTTGTATCGATTAACCAGAAGTGTTTATTAATACTGCCTATGAAATGAGAATTAGTTTGCAAATATAACATGATGTCGTGGTTTAACCCCAGCCAGCAACTAAGCACCACGCAGCCGCTCACTCACTCCCCCCCCACCCAGTGGGATGGCGGAGAAAATTGGGAAAAAGAAGTAAAACTCGTGGGTTGAGATAAGAACAGTTTAATAGAACAGAAAAGAAGAAACAAATAATGATAATGATAACACTAATAAAATGACAACAGCAATAATGAAAGGATTGGAATGTACAAATGATGCGCAGTGCAATTGCTCACCACCTGCCGATCGACACCCAGCTAGTCCCCGAGCGGCGATTCCCCGCCCCCCCTTCCCAGTTCCTATACTGGATGGGACGTCACATGGTATGGAATACCCCGTTGGCCAGTTTGGGTCAGCTGCCCTGGCTGTGTCCTGTGCCAACTTCTTGTGCCCCTCCAGCTTTCTCACTGGCTGGGCATGAGAAGCTGAAAAATCCTTGACATTAGTCTAAACACTACTAGCAGCAACTGAAAACATCAGTGTTATCAACATTCTTCACATACTGAACTCAAAACATAGCACCGTACCAGCTACTAGGAAGACGATTAACTCTATCCCAGCTGAAACTAGGACACATGAGAAAGCCTAATTTTCAGGAGTAAGGAGATGGGCATTTTCAGAAGTGCAAACTCCAGTTTTGTTGCCTTGCGTTTTGGTGCTCTTTCAATACACACACACAGCTAAAAAACCATACAAGAACCTATCTAGTTACCAAATCTATTTATAAGTGGAAGATCCACCATACTGAACTGCAAATGAAAATCACTGTTGAAACTGACACTGTTTTTTAAAAAGAAAAAAACCCATATAAGTATGTATAAATTCATAAATAAAGCCAGAAGAGAGGCATGTAGAATACTGCAGTTTAACTGATTTTCATATACCAGGAGTGCCAAAGCATTGTGGCAAACTGGGAAAACATTCAACTCTCTTTCCCATCCAGTTTTTCCACAGATAATATGTATATGTAAGCAGAGAGTTATACAGGCATAACTAATCATAATATATGTTTTATGATGCCTTAGTAGAAAATAACCTGAAGTCACATCTTTTGTGCAGAGATAGAAGTCCCACAGAATACATATTTATATGTCTTGCTCTCTCTATAATTGGTTCTGTAGCGCACAGATCATGTATTGACATAAAATCAGACAAGCACACATGAGGCAAGAGCCTGGTACCAAGTCTAACCTTTTACTATACTTTTATATATATATAATTTAAATATATATATTTTATTAAATACATACATGCTCTTCTCCTTGTTTTTCTCTGTTGTATAGTTTTATCCTTTTTTTTTTTTTTTTTTCAAAAACCTTTTCCTTTCAGTCTTTCTCACCTACCTATTATAATGCATTTTCCATATCACCTCAACAGCTATGATCAGTTTAGATCAGGGAAGACATGAAAAGCTGGAACTATAAACTAACATCCTAGACAGTAATACCACTGTTCTACATTTTCCAAGGAAAGTTCTGTGACCATTCACCTTCTCTCTGATTTCAAGCAGGTCTACTTGTATTTCATTAAATGACTGGTGGTATGAATGAAGACACATTTTGGGCATAATCAGATGATACACATGAGGAAGTTCAAGCACAACAAAGCAAAATTAAGATATTGTGCAAGGAGTGTTCAATTGCTTCAGAGAAAGCATGGTCTTTAAAAAAAATATATATATAACTTCATATATAAATATACACACACAAAAATGTGTAGACATAGACAGATATAAACTACTAGAAAAATATGTACACATTTTCTGCAAGAAACATTTACCTGCCATTCCAAATTCTTGCAGTAAGTTGTTTAGACAAATGCACAGCGCAATTTTGAACTGAATTAGTCCGCATACCATTTTTTTTCCTGCTCCAGACTTTTTTATTAACAAGTTTCTTATTGCCATGTAATTATTTCTAGCTAATAAATGAAAATCACTTCAAGCCCAAACCGACTGGAGAAACTCTGCCTAACAAGAACAGTGGGTTCAGCTTCAGACTGACCAATGCATAAGGCATAGCTATTATTCTGACCAAATAATTTTCTTACAGCAATATCTGCTCTTTCATTAATCTACACTTTTGGGTGCACTTTCTGCTTTTCAGCAGTCGAACTACAAAAGGCGGGTTACTTAAGAAACAATTAGGTGCGTATACAAAACAATTTGCAGGCAGTCTTACTCTTTCAGCTTCCTAAGTGAAGTGCCTTTCAAGGCTGATTTATAACACTGTCGTCTTCAGAAGGCAAAATAATTAATAGGAGCATGGACTTCTAATTTCAGTGACTTCCAGAGAAAGTGGATTTCATTTGATTTATGATGGCCGGTGACTTTGCATTTTATCAGTTCATTCACTCATTATTTATGCTGATGACCAATTTCAATGGGTCGCTATCATCTAACTCGCTACTAATCAAAGAGAATTAGGGTTCACTGCATTATTTAGAAGCCACTAATTTATCTTCAGAATAAGTATCAAGAATAGTTTGGGGCCTTCTACACTAAAAAGAAGCACAGCTGGCAAAGTCACGGCATTTGCTCGGTACTACAAAGAGTGTTGTAGGGGCTACTTGCAGAAACTAGTACTTTTTACGGAAGTTTTAAAATGGGGCAGACTGTACAGGTGGAACATAAATATGAAACATCAAAACAATAAAATGAAATGCTTTCCATCTGACCTCCTACATCGAAATATTTAAAATGTGTTTTCCATTTCCTCTGCAAGCAATTCAAAGATGCTTTATTTAAAACATTCTCTCTCTTTCTCTCTGCTAACTAAATGGGAATCTCTGCACCAAAACAATCCTAGTTGGCATATCTCTCATTTTAAAACCATTTGAATGTATTCTAGACACAAGAAAATAGATCAGACTGAAACTTACACATACAAAAATGGAATTTTATCAGCAAGTAATAATACCAAATCATATTCAATCATTGGGGGGGGGGGGGGGCAGAGAAAATTAGTTGTCTATTTCACTCTTGGTGAACAGAGCACAAACCCCTCATTTCAGTATTTTTACACCTTTGCGCTTTGACATGCATTTATCCTCCGATTTCCTGGTGGCTTTTTATACAGCCCACCTTGTACGAACAGCTTCAAACTGGATTTTGATCTTTTGGTGCAGGTGCATGACCTTTCTAAAACTCAGGTGGAGTACATGGCCAGTAATTTCCCAGAACGGCACCACCACATACCAAAGTAATAGTTTTGGGCCTTTTGCTAACAGAGCAATAGTCTCTGCTCTGTTTTATCCAAGTTTTAAATGCTAAGCATAGGTGGGGGGGAAGAAATGAAACATTAAACCTAGAGAGATACAGACAACAACGATTCCTTGGGGCCTCCACGCACACTTGTGGCAGTCTTCCCAAAAATATCATCCATTCCTCCTTAAACAAACCTGAAGTTTAAACGTGCAAAATCAAATATTTCCAAGGCTTCTTCAAACCCTCGATATCCCCAGGGCAAGAAGAAAAACCGTCACCTTTCAAGTCGGAGAAGGAGTGGACCAACGTCAGTGTTTTCCACTGCTATTTACTCTCTCCTCACACGCAGGTGTGGTGTCAGTAGATGGGAAACGATGAGCCTTCAGAAGAAATTCGTACTTCCCCCGCCCGTGTATTAAGGGACGCGAAACAGCCCTGGGCTCGCTGCCCGCCCGGAGGAGACCCGCCGCCGCCGCCTTCCCGCCCACAGCCCCGCGGGCCGCTGAGTTACCTCAGCGCTTCCGCAGCCGGCCGCTCGCCCGCCCCCGGGCAGGCAGCCTAGCGAGGGACAGCCGGCACTAATAACCGACCCCCCCGGGCCCTGCCCGGCCCAGGTGCCCCCAGAGAAACCGCCCACACACGGGGTCGGCGGTGGCAGCCGAAATAAACCCACCGCCGAAACTGCCCCTGCGGGCACAGCTCCCCATACTGCCGATGTACCTACCTACCTTCCGGAGGCATGCAGGGGTTTAACTGGGGCTTCGGAGGCGTCTTCCGTATCTCCCGAAAGTGGTGTTTAGTACGAAAAACAAAAACACCACCCCCAAATAAGCACAGTATCGATGTAATATTTCGAAATACGCCTTTTACACGCACTTGAAAGACTCTCCCCTCCTTAAAGAGTGCCATTTTCAGAAGTAAGCTGTTTACAGCCATTTCTCTAAGCTTTTTAGTTCTCTTTTAAAATTATTTGCAAATAAAGTGTTCATTTCTGGAGCACCCCCACGCTACCTAAATCGGGGTTTTTATTTCAAGCACGTACATACGTCCTAGGACATGCAAAGGGTGATTCCCGTACATGTTTGCCCATAGTCTGAGGTCAACACACTGGGACATTAAAATTAGAAAAGCAGAAGCTGAGTAATCGTACTACCACAGGACACCAAGGCAAGAATCTAGAAGGAAAGAATTAGGAAAATAATTATGTAAGGCTACCACTTTTATTGGACGAAACTGGTATTTTTGTTGCCAAACAATAATTACAAACTGATTGAAATGACTAAGTAGCCATTCAGATTAGTGTTCATCAGAGTTTTGTTCACATAAACACAACATGCTCATCATACTAATGATCTGAAATAAAACCCATGACTTGGCATAGTTTTCTGCACCATAACACAATTTACATTTAATTGCTAGTAAAATCAAGCTGAAACACTGCAAACCAGTTCATCTTTATACTGCTTGCCTTTTCTTTGCTGTTAATAAGCATTAAAAGGATTTTTTTCAAATAAGCGTTTACACCTAACTTACCAAAATTCAGTCACTTCTGTTACTAAAAATTGTCTGTACACTAAAGCCTTCTAGGACCATTCAAATTTCTGCATTTATATCAGTAAGGATATAATCTCTTTTTTCCACTAACCAATGTGTTTTACAAAAAACAATGTACATCAATGAAATCTGCAAATAGGCTTTTTTTTTTTTTTTTTAAATGGAAGTTAATAAATGGAAGTCTTCAGTCTGAGGACAGCCCACCAAATCATTAAAACATAATATTATGAAAAACATTCTCATGTGTACAGTTCTCCTTGCAGGAGACAGAGAGAAGAATTTTTTTGTTCAATTCTTGTTTGTTTTCAAGTTTTCAACTTGCAGACAAAATTCAGAAATATTCTATGACATATGAAACTGCTCATATGCTTCAGAAACCCATTTCTGTGGCCAGCACTAGGCCAACATTCAGATTGGATGAAAAAAACCCTTAATCTATAGTAATTAGTTAATATAGCAGATACTATTACTAATGTGAAAATGACAGGTCAGTAAAAGATCAGAATCTTAGTAGTAGCATTTGCATCACGTGCTTATTACATAAATGAAGTTTAATTAATCTGCCACAAATATTGAGCAAGTAAAGTCTCCTGAATCTCTCATTTGGACAGAAAATATAAAAAGATAATTTATAATTTATGAAAATCCCGAGTTAAATTCTCAAACAGGCTTATTTAATAGGTCACGTGAACCTAAAAAAAAAAAAAAAAAAAACAACACCCAACCCAATTTTCCAAGAAACTAAATTCCTTAATGCACAGAGAATAGCAATGCAAGACAAAGGTGTGAGAAATGGCCTAGTTACTGGGTAAAATAAAGAGATAATATTTTCTGTGCTGAACAAAACTATGATACCTACATGAATATGTCCACTAAGGCCAAGAACTGAACTACATATCATTAAAAACAGAGATATATAGGGAAAATGTTCCAAAGATTAGTTTACTTCAACTGTGGCAGCAAAATCCTTGAGCATTTGCAAAGCCCTTAGTCCAGGGAAAAAGCTCTTTATCGCACTGGAATTGCCATACATACTTTCCCTGTGTCTCCAAGACCGCACCTTAATGAAGTAAAAGATCCACCACAAACCATAACTGGACTCATCTCAGCAAAAGCAACAGGTTTTATACCAGCCAACAAATTTTCTAGGTATTCTGAAAAGGGATATGCTTCAAGACTGAAATCCATCTCTTAACTTTGCATGCTAGTATAATCTCCAAACTCTGTAGAGGTCTCCCTTACATATATGTATGTGAAGTTAACGTTTGCAATCAATTATAAAACAGTCTTAAAGATGGGAGTGCAGGGGGGAGGAATGTGCCCACAAGAGAATCAAAAAAGGTGCTTCACAAAAGAAGTTTCCCTTTTTCACCCAGTCTGGCACATTCTTAGGATAAATAAAAAACCTGCCGACTTAGATTTATTTTTTAAACATTTTTTAGTAATTATACATTTATCAATGCTGTGAATTAGCATTGAAACTTTACTTTTTATATTTTTCTGTCTAAATAGCTAGAGACATTTTGCATGCCCAACAATTGAACAAATAGATTTTTAGACTCTGATATGACCTCTTCAAGCAAGCAGCTGTAAAACTTCCATTGTTCATAAAATCCTGCATATGTACATCCCCAAGTCCCCCCTTCCATTCAATATATATGAAAATGCAATTTACTGTACGTCAAATGAAAAATGCAGTTTTCAAATGCATGACAACAGGTGCTAGTTAAATGATCAGACACTATTTGTTACCTAGTCTCTTACTTTCATTTGCAGCATGATAAATTGCATTTTAGCAGAGTACTGCGATCTAAGAGGTCTTGACATGCTTTTATTGATTTGCATAGGTTATATGCATGTATTCCTGTTTGTAGGCAAATAGTGCCATGAGTAAATTCAAGTCACCGTGCCTCTGTTTCAAGAAAATTGCAGTCATCACAGGGGAGCCAAGATGGAGTGAGGTTGGGTAAGAGAGACACATGCAGCCCATTGGAATCTTAGAACCTCTATTAAGATTTATAGGCTGCAGGATTCTTTTGGGCTTCAACATTATTCTTAGTAAACCCTTTCTGTCTTCAGTTGTTTATAAAAACTGGCAGCTTTAGCAAAGACAGAAGCTTATGTTGTAGGTAGCACAATTTAACATAATAGTGATAGCCTGTCCTCCAAATATCCTGATACTGATTTTGAAAAAGAAACAGTGCATGTCCTCGATTCCCTTTACCGTAATTTGAAAGGTTTTCTTATTACTAAACAGTAACCTTCTCGCCTGCATTTACACAACACTTTGTGGCCCCTGTTAGTTAAGGTTAGTTAATATATCTGTCCTCTCTTACCTCCAGTCAGCCAGTATCATTATTTGCCTCTTAACAAAAAGAAAAGAATCCTCAATAGAAAGTTTAGATACCTTCCCTACGGGGTAAAAATAACAGCTCTAGAATTAGGAATTGAAACTTCCATGCTAGCGTTTTCTTCAGGCTGGGAAAGATATGATCCACCATCACCACAATTTGCATATAATTCCCCTAGTTTAGTATCAGCACATGCACACATGCCAGCACTCACCACATTAACTAAAGAGAAAGCTGCTGGAATATACACAGTACCCCCACGCAGGAAGATTACCTCTACGCTTGCACACACATCGTTTTGTATCACAAATGTTGGAGCTGGCATGCAACGTTCAGACTGGTGTCAACCTATCCAGGCTACTGATCCAATCATTTCCTTGTAAATTTGCACATTACTGATAAAGGTTCAGGTTACTGGGAGAACCGTTAATCTATCAGGAAAAGGGTTTAGACTTGACAGGCATACTCACACCTCAGAGTATTCAAGGAGCTCTTATTTGTATGTTATTTCAGTACTTAAAATGTATTGAAGAACTGTTTCAGTGTGGTAGTTTGGCATTAACTTTGATGGATTTCAAGAACTGTATTCTTCTCTCTGCCTGTATCACAAACCCTAACACCAATCAAAATTAATCTAATTGTAATTTTGAGCTCCAGAAAAGGAATACACAACAAATATTAGGAAAAAACATTGTGGGATAAAATTAGGGCAATACAGAATGCTGTATCTCAGAAAACATCCTAATTTGACATAGACACCTCCATTCATGTGTTACTAATAAATTCTAAATAACTAAAACTACTGCATGTGGGCCCCAACTAACATCTAAAATAATTGCTCATGTTATCAATTTTACTTCCCTACAGGTTTCTCGGTTTATGAAGATTCTATTGTATATATCTCAACAAAGAATGAACTACAGACTGTGTTTACAGAGACTATAAAATTAAATGGATCAGCACATCAAGATGCATCCTGAAAACATTTTTGCTTACTGTCCACCCAGCATATGTTTCCATACAGTTTAGCAGATGATAATGATGTACTGACTAAGGCCGAGAGGCACAATGGGGTAAAGAGCTACATCTGATTTACACTGAAACTGGGAACTCATTACTGAATATAAAGTATGTTTTTTTAAGATTAAGTCTACTTGGAAAAGCCATCATGAATGAAGCAACATTGCTAAATATTCTTTTAAATTGTACACAGAAAGCTGTCCCCTTTAGAACGTCTGTAACAGACAAATAACTATTCCACAAATTTATAACTTCAGTATTATGACTTTGCAGAAGTAGTATTTAGATCTGCCTAGAAGCTTCACAGTGTATTTTGAGGAAGACTTACAGACCCACTACCTTCAGCTTCAGCTGCTCATTCATGCTTCCACACTAACCTTGCAATTGTAACAACTGCTTGTGGAGTTGCATGACAAGCAGCAACAGGGAAATGAGTCGACGAAGAAGCCTTTTTTTCCTCAGATCATTTTTGACATGGGTCAGTTTCTGATCTGGTCCACCATTCAGCCCCAGCTATAATAAGAATTAAACAACTGAAGTGTCCTATGGTCAATGGAAGTGTAGGAACAAATGGTGAGGACTATGTAAGGTGGCACTGCTCATCAGATTACTGCTTATTAATTTACAGTCTTAGTCGGAACACACAGAGAAATATTTCATGTGGAAAAAAAAGCTTAAAAGTGCAGCTGTGAAACAGGAGAAAAACAATGAGGAAAGGAAAATGGGTGAGCACAAGTAAATTACACAACACCACAATGATAGGTCACTTTCAAATCTTGTACGCACTATATGTCAGAAGAATTTAAACAGGAAATTTGAAGAGGTAAAAATGAGGTGGCTTGCTAGATGCTTTTGGAAAAGCCCAAGAAGCAGCACAGCAGGAAGAATATGTTCCATCTTTAAAATATTTTGTATAAAAATATACTCATACATTTATATACTTAGTACTGAATTTATATGGACGTATGTTTTCAGAGGGGGGGACCTCGTGAAAATACAGGTCTAGCCATTTTTACCTATCTACAAGAAATACATTTGACTTTAAATTCCATTTAGACTATTAACATTTAAAGGCAGGGGAATCACAGGAATGTCTAAGCAGAGCTGGCCCTTACAGTCAGACGTTTATCTGTGAATGACAGGATAAACAATTTGCAAAATTTCAGAACAAAAATTCTGTCAATTTTCCCAATAATATTAAAAAACTACTTAAAGCAAATTTATCAACCTGAGCCACTGCAATTCAGTTCCTTCAAGTCATTTAGTTTGAGAGAGTGAACGAGAATACATACCCTGTCCTGAATGAATTTTTGCCTCCTGACTTTCAGCCTTGAAACCCTTCTTTACTTAAGTCTCCTAAAATGGTACACAGAATAAAAAAATTATCCTGCATATTACCATACTGCCAGTGAAAAAAAAAAAAAAATTACTACTTTCAGTATAGCGACATTGACTCTACTTAGCCTGTTGGGCTCATTCTCCAGCCCCAAGTTCACATTCATGCACAGCCTATAACAACAGGCCTATGTTCTGAACTTGCCAAAGGTTTTGCTTATTAAAGCAAACTTTCAGAAATAGGTCACAATTCAATACCCATGACATTTTACTCAGGTCATTGACACAGGCTGGTATTCAAGAAGAATATCCACCAGCCGCCAAGCCTACAAGCATTCCTTCTCTCCAGATATAAAAGATCAGTTTGTATGTCCTTCCCAGCCATAAGACTAAAAATATGCTAGCAGAAGTGGCCAGAAGCACAGCGCACTACCGCAGTGAAAGTCTCTCTTTTAGAAAAGCAATTAAGCACAACTGGCATAGCCCAGCAATCTGACTAGGAAATAAGAGTTACTTCAAATCAAAGCACAGAAAGGTATAATATTAACAAGGACACCAGCTGATATGTCTTTACCAAGAAAAATCTTCAGGCTAAAAAGCATCTATGATGGTTTTTTCATAACTAAGCAATGAAAAAAAAAAATCAAACCCTGTGTACCTTGCAAAAGACAAACAAAAGTTTGCAAAACAAAAACATGGGGGGAAAAAAAAAAGAAAAAAAGGAATGAAAGTGGGTTTAGAAGTTCTATATTGCAAAATTCAAAAGTCTGCAGAACCAAAAAGGGCTCTTGGGATTTCTTGCTAAAGACCTTGCCTCTGGTGCAAATCACCTATTTGTATTAACCTCAGAAAAGATATGAAAGATTGTTCAGTTTCTCCCTAATGAGAGGAATTTAACATGGTTGGCATAACATTCCATAATAATGTTTCTATGCAACATCTTCACTAACAATTCAAAAGCCATCAAAAATTTAACAAAGAAAATTATAATTAATATTACAAAACACAGAGATGAACGAATTAGAGTAAGTGGCACTATCAAGTTATTGTTTTTCTCCCCCTCTCCTTCTACTCTGTGGAGAGATAATTAGGTTTGCTTGAGTTACTATTAATTTGCTGGTGCAAAATACATTAAAGAGGATCATTTCCATTCTGGGACCTGTCTATAGAGGGGAAGTATGCCTTTACACAGAAAAATATATGACTGACCATCGTATCACCTCTCATAGTTATGGTGCTTCAAAATCATGTTTTTCACATATTCTTGCTCTCCTCTCCCCTTGTTTCAAGGTCATCTTACTGCAACTTTCACTTAAGCTGTAGTCCTGTAAACAATTTTTTGTACTTGCGTAAATTCACACATGTGAAGACTTTGAACACGCTTGTTGCACAAGGCTAAGCACTCATAGGAAAATTCTCAGGAACCTAGCAGGAACTTCAGGAGTAGAGGGCATGCCTAGGTCATGCAAATACATGGGAAAACCTTTAAGCACCATTTTGTTTATAACAGCATGTCTATTGCTGTGAAAGGCTCCACTCATTTTTACATAAATGACTAATAATTAACATGAACTAGTCCATAAAAAAAACTTTGATAACTTAAGAGTAAGCATTTAATAGATGTAGATGACCACCACAAAAGCAGCTCTCCATCAAGAAAAGGAGATCGTTAGGTACTTGTAAAAGTAGACTTGAAAGATACCTTAATGTAACAGTTCATCATTGCAGAAGGAAGTATAAAAAAGATCAGAAGAACTTTAAAAGAGTGTGGTAAAGATAAAATGCACTCCTCCAAACCTTTTGGACATCAGGAATTAAAATCTGATGCAGAGATATACATTGCAGTTAACATCCAAGAGTGAAAATTTAAGAAATTCCTGGAAAAATAATATACAAAGGAGTTTTCTCACATGAACAGAGAAGCGACAAATCAGCATTAGTACTTAAACCATCAGAAAGGTTAATTCCACAGATCAAATGGGTTTTTGGGGCATCTTTCACACATTCACACCTTTGCATTGGGAAGCTTGTCAAATAAAGGCACTCAGAGAGCAAAGAAAGTAGCCATGTCGAACCACATGTGCAAGCTCATAAGGTTGACATGCTATCAGCATGCATAAACAGTAAATCTATCTGCATTTTAGTAGCCCTCTATCTAAACCCTACTCCCTCTGGAAAAAAAGTGTGTTCAGCAGTATTATAGCACACACACTTTGTTTGTGCTTATTAAATAAAAAGAAAGGATCACCTTCAACCATATTAATGATGGACTGGTGGATGAAGGATGTCTGCGAAAATTCACAACATCTGTTTGCTCCACTCTCTTCTCAGCGTGCTGCACCTATTCCTCATGCTTAATGATGCTCATCCACTCTGCAAGTTTTACGAACAAATGTGTGTTTAGCCACATTCATCATTCTGAATGAGCGTTCTTGATGAAGCATCCACTGGCCTGTTTCGCTCTTTCTGCTACACTTTAACAAATGACAACTGCTCTACGTATTTTTCATTTGTTAAAAATAAAAAGCTAAGTGAAGAATAGGCCCAGCAAATTTTTCTTTTACTCCTCTGGTAACTTTACTAGAAAATGTAATACTACATGCATTTAAACTCTATACAAATTCACATGCACAAATCTAAATGGTGCATACAGATGTATAGTATTTTCAAAACACTAAGCAGCAGAATACAGTGTATCAACAGCATATCAGAAAAACATTCTATCCCATACCAGCAGGAGTAGTTCAATCTTCTCATGAAAGTGATGTATTATGTCTCACTACAATCAGCTAGGGGACTGATTCTGTGATGTACACAATGCCTTGACATGAGACACTTGGCATCTTTTGGTACCAGGCCAGCAATACATCATAGTGGACACCTGCCTTCCATCTTCCAGCTTTCCTCCTTTAAAGCAACCCAATATTTAAAGGAAAAGACATGTTTCCCAGAAAACGTGCATGCTGTAAATGCCATCCTAGGAACGAATTCAACTGTGAATAACAATGCATGTCAAACCCATGATATATTTAACAATTAGAAAAATGGACTATAAAGAATATGAGTGAGTAATCAGAGCTAAAGAATCAAATCTAATACAAAGAAAGTGCGCAGAAAATTTTAAATGTGGAACATCTTCAGAAGTTATATTTCAGAATTTAGAGTAACTCAGAATTTTCACTTGAGTTAGTGCACAGAAAAATTAAAATGTTCATCCCAATAATAATTTTCCTAAACATGTCTTTATGAGATTACTGATGCAGGATACAGTGGAACATTCTCAGGCTCATCTTCCGGTAGTATTTTCTATGTTTCCAAAAACTATATAGATTAAACGAGTTTTTTGTGAAGGCATTCTACCACTGCTTAATGGTATTTCTGTGCTTTACTGATTGAGCCTTTGCAAGCCCCTTCTGGGCTGTACTGGTTGTCTGGATTTATCTGTATTAGTCATAACCAGGAGGCCAGTGGGTGCATTGGATGAAGCATGTTACAGTCTAAAATACGAATGACCTTTATTATGAAGAATGTTTATTGCAAGACAGGCATCTAAGATACAGGCAAGTATTGTGGTTCTTGTTTTCATGTTACCCTTTTAATAAATAGGTTAGGGAAAAAAGTGGATCCTCTAAAAGGATCTTACAAAGTTTGCCATAGGTTGCCTTCCTTCTGAGAAGCTCTACAACAATTTTCCTTGAATAACACACTTTGTGATAGTTCACAATGAAATAATTATGGACCAAAAGAAGTGAAGGAGGAAGTTTTGACTTCTATTCCATAAGAAAAACCCGCTATTTATAAAAAACAAATCCTAATATCATTATGTCCAGGCAAAAAAAAAGAGCATGACAATTCAATAAGAAGTTATAATTCAGTGAGTAGTAGGATCCAGATTCAAACATGTAGAACTTCTCAGATATTGAAACTATTTAAAAAAACGGTACTGCCTATGAATCTTTTAAAGCCAACCAACACACAATATAACCCAAATAATTTCTTACTAAAGCAGATAAAAATTCTCTATTAAAACCTCTCTCTTTAAATAAATTAATACTGGTGTATACTGATAAGGTCACTGAGAACAGCATTCCTTCTAACAAAAAGAGCCTTAAACTTATATGCTAAATTATATCAATTCCTTAAACTTAGATACTGGCTAATGCTCAACTAGACAATGAGTGAAGTGGACCAATTATCAGAATTCCGACTTCGGCTCCAACCTGGGAGTGATAGAGTAGCATTATGGTGACATGCAACTCTACAAAAGTAAATCCTACACTAATGGTATGGTTGGTCAGATGAATGCTACTTTATCCTGTTCCTGAGAATCTACATATAACTTAGAAGGCATCAAAACATTAAAGAAATAAAAACTAATTAAAACATTTACAAATTATATCCTGCTTTTCCAATATTTAAAGGTAAAAACTAATATCAGCTCCCTTCAACCTTATCTGAAGCCATTAAGTCAGAGATACTGACTGGCAAACTTACCGCAAAGCAGCATTTTTTGGTAAGTTTTGTTCCATAACAAAAATGCATTAAATTATGGAATACAAATGAAAATGTACTCAAATTAAATAAAAGTTATCATAAATAAAAGTTATCATAAATCAGCATGCAATGGTATACCGTTTCACAAATCACTACAGTGTAAAATGAAGATCACAAATTTCAAGAATCAATTTTTTGCCAAAGTTTAATAAGAACTTCCTGTGATGTCTCAAGGTGGATAAAAAGAAGGGCAGAGGAGAGACCTGTATAGTAAGTCAAGTGAAGTACATAAAAACAGAATCACTAAAATTTAATAGAAATTGCAACAAATGTCTATTCAGGCTCCTCTGAGGTACAAGTACTCAAGGAATCCATTATTATGCTTAACAGAAAATTGTCCATAACAAATTTATAAGCTATATAGAAAATATTCCTCTTCAGATATCTACAATGAACACTGTAAAAGAACTGATAGCAGCTGCATATTTTTGTTACAAAAAGGAATTTGTAATTATAATAAAATATACAAATTACTAGTTCCTTAAAAAAAAGAGTGCCTCTGATCATCGTATTTCAGAAATTAAGTCCCACAGAGGATTTTTTTAATATAAAAAAAATTAATTTACATTTTTTGCTATAAATGCTTTTTTCTCTACTGTAAAACAGATCTGTATCTGAAAATAGAAGAAAGGATTTATGCAAAAATAACCTCAAGGGGATCATTACAGAAACACAAAAAGTAATTTTCTACTAGAATTGTAAAATGTATTTGCAATAGATGTTTAAAAATATGGCTGCAAAATACATAAAACATACAAATGAACGGGATTTAATACAACTGCAATAATTTAAATGGTATCCTTATTTAAGTGACAGACTGATTAAGCCACAAAGCATAGTTTCCAAGGGAGGACGGGGGGAACCTTTTGCTAATCTAAAATTAGAGTGATATTAAAATTGATACGTGTATTCTGTACTACATAGATACATAGCCATCACATTCATTCTCATGACTTACATATGCATAGAGTACAGTTAGTTTACTAGTCTTCCTGAAATAAATCTATAGACATAATTAATCACTTGACAGAAAAAAGGTGGGGGCATAACATTACTGAAAGCAACAAGTACAATTCCATGCCTCTATGAACAAGAGAAACTGAAAACCAGGATGACAGTGCTCTTACCCATGCAGAATAGCAGTGAGCGCTGTGAGCGCTCATTCCCACCAGAGTTAGAGAGTAGCAGTCTACTTTGCAAGTGGTCCCAACAAGTCCACAAATGTCAGTGCGCCCTTCTATGACTGGCAAGGGAGGCTACAGAACTTGCAAAGCAGGTACAGTCTAAGACATACGTTAACTCAAACTGTACAATAGGTCTCAAGAAACACATCACAGTACTTCTGAGAAAATCGGAGCACAAATAACCCATAGATTACTGCAAATTACTCTGACAAAAATAAGTCCAAGCATATCTGACAGTAAAATTACACTCTCCTCAACAACAGTATCCCTTAGGTAATCCCCCTTCTCTCCCCATCCTGAATGTTAAATTGTCTCTTAGCTTTATAACAAATCAAGGCTAAAAGCTGCACACTGGCAGTAAAGCACTTCTTTTCATCTTACATAAATTTTATTTCTTCTCAATAGCATCAAGTGTGGTATATTTTATGAAAATTATGAAAAGCATCACAAAGAAACAAAATGTAAATGATACAACAATTCAAAGCATCTGAAGGGCACTGTTTCTGCTATCTGCAAGAACATCACACAATTTCTTCCTCTATTGCAGGTTGAGTTTATGCTTTTCCATGGAACAACAATGCCTGTGAGCTATAGGGGTTGTACTTCATTTTTTTCCCAAGGAAGCAAAAGGGTTAATATATTTTAGACCCTTACAAATATGATGTTCTCAGCTGCAAACAATGCTAAGTTGCTCATGAAATATTAAAGATCAGCACCTAGGACAAGATTGAAGTTCTTCAACAAAGGTCTTCTCTTAAGCCTTGCCTTAATTTTCCTATGGACTGAATCAGAGGTTCTATACAAGTATTGCCTCTCTTTTTTTGTTTTTTCCCCTCCTATGTATGATCTTATCCAGCAAAGAAGGCAGCTCATTTTTTAAATTTATCTGCAGAATCAACCTGACACATAGTAATCTTACACACAGAAATCACAGAAATGTGAATGGAGACAGGATGTGGTAAGGCAGAAGGTGGAAGAACTGCTGACAGAGGATATTTGTTACTTCTCTAACATACACTTCAAAAAGCAGTTCGTCTATACAAATGACTTAATTCTGATGTTTTCCACTAAGGACAATTCCATGTCCTAAAACAGATTCTTTAAATTTTTCTCCTCCTCATAGCCACCTATAATTTTAATCCAAATGCAGCTCCTCATATTTTTGCTTTATCCTTTTAAAAAGTTCCTCCTTTGTATTTATAACTGCGCTTCCCCTCTTTCTCCATGTACCCTCAAACACGCTTGAGCTCTCTTTCCAGAAATACATGTCATGAACCAAGCAATACTGTGGATATGTATGGCTTGGTACCACAGGGGAAAAAAAAATAAAATATTAACTACAATTTGCCTGTTTATGGTTCCCAAAATTTCACTGTTCATGACAGGTTTCATCTAATTGGAAGTCCCTTATCACTCATTATGTACACTTCTCCCCATAACTGCTTTCTAGCTTCTTATCTCTATATAGAGACTGACTGTGCTGGGGAGACTGTTTAGGAGCCCTCTCTCTGATGTGATAGCTGAAATTTCACCAAGTGAAAATCTTCTGGCTTTTCCCAGGTTCATTTTAGTCTCTACCAATCTCTTTGTGTCATTTCCCTACCTCCACAAGTGGCCAGGATTCCTCCAGTTTTTTATCTTACAAACAGTCAGTGTGCTGCTTCCTTCCACAGCAAGGCATACAGGCAGCTTTGTCAAAGGCCCCCAGACATACTGAAGAATCTGGACCAATTCCATTTATTTATAACTGTGAAAAAGTAATAAATAAAATAAAGAAAACTTTGGTACTGGGATTTGATAGTGGGATAGTAAAACACTCATAACAGGAGGATATATAGCAAATTAGTTTTGGCTGGTTCGGACAGTACAAAAGTGAACCTATAAAACACTTCAGAAACTCTGAGATTCAGAGGCCAAGTGTTTTGTCCTAATGACAACAGGCAAACCTGGCTTTATGAGAAGGGTTTTCCATTGAGTATTCAGCGTTTTCCTCCTTAAGCACATGAGTTCCCCACTGACCTGAAGAAATGTTGAAACTACAAATGCACTCTGTTACGAAATGCACTTGTTATTTAGGAACTGCCAAATTTAAGACTGTCCTGTGCAACTTTAATGCAGTCTCCTAGCATATATTCAATATACTGCAATAACACAATCACGTTTGCTTCTGAGATTACTCAATTCTCTAAATAATACTCTGCCAACTAAGAAGATGGGATGAGAGGACAGCCATGTAGATGAAGGACCAGGGTAGTAGGGGAGAATGGGAACCAGCTGAGCAAAGAGGACACAACAAACAATCAGGATGGGGTAAAGCTCCTGGGGACAACTGACCCTGGGACCTGGCAGGCCCCAACACAAGTGCAAGAAAAGATGGTTATGTAAGGGAAACAATGAAAGAAATCTCACACCTGGCAACTGAAATGTCTGGGCAAAGATGAAAGCCGGAGGAGAAGTCTGAGGATATGAAAGAGAAGATTTGGATGACTACTCTTACCAGAGGTTTTGATCCCGACTCCTCCATAAAATCTAGAATGATATGCAGGGAACATGACCATGTTTTCAGATGGGCTGCCTGTCAGATTTCCTAATCACATCTGAAAAAAACCGGAGGTCTGAGTGGCATGTAATAATAAAAGAGATGTGGTCCAGGAAATAAAATGAAGGTAAAATGGAGGCAGTATGGTGTTACCTTGATCGGTACTGTAGCCCACAAACCACCTGATGCCCAGCATTAACGGTGAAAAATCACATACCACGAGGGGTCTACCTGGTCCATCTGCCTTAACAACTAAATAAAAGATAACAGCAAGTTTCTAAGGACAAGATAAAACCAAGGGTACTAGGTCTTATTTGAGTTAGTTGAAGATAAAGGTGCTCTTAATTGTCCTCGTTTTCTTGTTGCTATATAGCCATAAATGAACATCCATAAAAATAACCCCACTACCAAACTCTAAACTTAGGTTTTATTTTTCTGTAACTCCAGACTTGCCTTGCCTAAGCACAGCTTTTGGCAGGACTTCCCTAACAGCCTCCAGCACTTGACAAGAGAAGATGAAAAAGATGCAGAATAATGTCAGCTTGAATCACTATCTGCTCATATAAATTTATTTCCAATAATATATATTAAAATGGCATAAATATTTTCATTGACCAACATGCCACATTCTCGGATAACAAACTTAGTAACTTCTCTTCTTGTGTTCTTTGGAAACAAACAAAATTTCCAATGTATTAAACAAAATTTCCAATGTGATTAACTCAAGTTAATCTTAAAAAGTTATATTTAGATCCAAATCTTACAAGGCTTTCAACTTATGTAGCACTTTACAAGTAATTTGAGAAGGCCCAGCAATACCCCTCTCATAAAAATTATACTACTCTTTCCTTCAGCAGAGACTCAAAAGAAATAGGACAATCTAAATACTCGAAATACTTACTATACTGCAATGTCTTTAAAAAAAAAGTTCTTCAATAATGTTGTGCCTGCTAGTAGCATTCAGAGAAACTTTGTTTTAGTTTTATTGTAAATCTAGTTTTATTGTACAACCCTATTTAAAAAAAAAGTCACCACATGAATCTAGACTGACACATATAAATATTTCACACTGACTAATAAAAGGTTGACATATAAAGAATAAATATTGTGTGTGCTAGAACCAGCCTCGACTTTAGACACACCTGAGTTCACCTTTTAAATAGGACATGTCAGCACTGTGTATCCTGATGAAATCAGACAGACCACACGCCTGTCATTGCCTTAGCTGGGCAAGAGACATGACTGGTGCTCAGAACTTCAGCCAGAAATGCAATTATGTGGCAGTAAGAAAATTACACTCAAAGAATGAAGTTTAGCAGAGACATTTTGCCATTTTTGGTCCATCTCTTATAAGGAGGCCATTTTATTAATTTGAAGTGATAAAGCAAGTTTAAATACATTTGAGAAAACAACTTGAATACCAAAAAGTTATTTCTTCTTGTATAATTTTATACTTTCAAATCTTTTTTTATTTTATTAATCCAGCACAGATAGCAAATGATTTTCAATACTGCAATACATGAAGGATGGCATCATGAATTAGCAAGAATCTACAATTTTTAGTACTACTGCTCCACTGTGTCAAGAGTTATATTACACAGCTTTATCCTAGGATCATTTCTATGGTATGACACCTAAACCTTGACAATCCTACATCCACCTTCTGAGTATACATGGCACAAATACAACACATTCTCTTGAGATGGATTTAGCACAAAAGGCTATTTTATAGAATGTTCTTCATAATAAAAACCTCTCCAATCATCAGTTTCTCATACTTTGCCTTCCAGGTACACACATACTTTAGAGAGTATGTTTACTTTTTTTTTTTTCTTTTCACAAATAGTAATTCATCCAGTTCATATAGCAAGTAGAGCATTATATGTCCAGCTTCCCTGTGTGTCCTCTTTTCCATTAGGAAGTTTTGTTAGGATAGAATTTGAGGACTTTTAGTGAGCACCTGACCAGAACCATGGGCAGGTCTCAGTAAGTCTGTAAATCCCAGAGATGCCTCCACAGAAGTACACAGTTAGTGCTCTGCATGCTCAGTATGTTAACTGCTTTCCAGAAGCATTAGCTCACTTTCTAATGCACTACATAGAGCAGATATACATTTATTTCTGAGAAATTCCAGACCAAAAGCAGAAACCCCTAACAAATACAAGGCTTGGTCTACTTCTGGCTGCTCGGATGTGACACAAGTCAGATCTGTACCTGTAATTGTTCAAGAATGTTATTTTGTAATAACAAGGTTGCTTCTTGGTTAATTTAACTTAATACACTTTGAAAAAAATAGATTAAACTAAACTGGAAAAGATTCATTATGGAGTAAGAACGCTCATAGCAAAACTAATCAAGAATATAACTATATAAATAAAAATATTTAAAAATTGCATTTTACTATTTCCTAGATAAATTTTGTGTAGCAGAGCACTAGAGTAAACTAATGTTTTAAGTGTGAAGGGGCTCCCATCTCAGCCTGTAACAGACTCAAATTCTGATTAAACATCTCTTAGTAATTCATTTCAAATCAACCCAACTATTCATTCTAGTCAAACTTTTCAGAGGAGAAAGATTAACTCATCTCATTTGCTCCCAGCATCGCATGGAGCCTTCAATCTCATATGTCATAATAAGTTAAGAAAACTAAATTACAAAAACAAGAAGTCAGGAGGACACGTTATCACCTGCTCCAAAGAGGTGTTATGCGGCTATGTTAATATTTGTAAAGCACTTTGGATTCCCAGATAAAAACAGCTATACACACAGGAAATATTACTGCTAATGAATGTTACAAACACACAGTACTTTCTTGAGGCCCTGCTCTGGCTGTAACAACACTTGCTTGCTCTTGGCTCCCATTCCATCAGCCCCAACACTTGAGAAACTCTTTGGGGCTCCTTGAACTAAAATAAGACACAACAGGACATGGGGGCAGGGTGGAAATCAACAGAAAAGATTGGGGAAGGGGTGAGATTGCTCTTAGAACTTCTGGCAAGAGCAAAACAAATGGAGAGTACTGGCATGAGAAGGAGAACATGAGGCACAAACAACTCAACTCTTGGTACGAGGGGAAACAAAGTTCCAGAGAATTCCCAGAATGCTAAGGGAGAAAAAAGAAGAAAAAAGATTAAAGGCAGAAAGATCTCCTGGCACAGAAAAAGATGGTTCAACAGGTTTGAAAAATGAGCAAACTGTCAGGTGTGGACAGAAATATGCATAAAGCTGCCTGTATAATGAGCTTGGCCTACTGTGAAACCACCACAGCCCTAAGCATATACACACACTACAGACAACTCATCCCTAGAGTAATACCTTGGTGTTTGGGGTTTTTTTAAACCTGTCAAGAATTACATTACATATCCTTTTGCAGTGTTTTCTTTTGCAACATAAACACAAGAACACACAAAAAAATAGTTAGCAACCTGTTCCAGTAGTGAGAGAGAGCAGAAGAGAGACACTAGCAAGAGATCTTCTGCTAGTTTTGAGTTCTAAGTAGCAAATTATAATTGTTACAGCAGGAAAAATCTCCCCACACTCTCCTAGCTTCTTCCTATATGAGAAAAGCCAACAATGGCCAGACAGATGACATGTGCTTCAGTGTCCAGAAGATTTCCAGTCATCTTTCTTTGATTCTGAAGAGTCCATTAGTATTTCTTTTTATTTGTTTTTTAACTTTTGGGTACAATTCATGCTACATCAGAAAATCACGCCTTCAGAACAAACATTAGGATCTCAAAGTGCTAGGAGCAAAGCACACAAACAGTGGGAGAAAAAGGGAGCAAATTTCTAATGCAAAGTTTTGGAATCCCAACTGGTAGCCCTGATTCTACAAGCACACCCATGGGTTCAGACTCTTTCCTTCTTTCACAGGGAAACAACAGCAGGATCAAAGTCAGAGACTACTAAAGACAGAAGCTCTTTCTTTATATTCAGATTCAAAACAGAACAGCCAGCATCAGAGAAGATGAAAAGAAAACATCCCAAATAAACAAGGCAGGGCTGGGTTACTCCCTCAAAACTTCTGTGGGTTTAGGCATGTAACTTGCCAAAGAAGGTTTTGAAAACACAAACAGATGTGTTTCTTTTAATTCCCAAATAGTGGTCAAGACAAACTAAGTCTTAAAACTCCAAGTGTTCACAGCATGAGTAAGAGTTCGGATGGAATCCCCTCAACCTCAGCCTGCTAAGGTACATATACAAGGGAGAACACTGTGCCACACAACTATAAGACTAGCTGGTTTGAATGACTAAACCACAATTTCTGTAACAATTCCATTCTGCTCTGATTTCATTTCATGATATTCAGCTTGATAGACTGCGTCTTATTTGCATTACAAACTTTGTTAGCAAGTCACTACTGCTCAGAATGAATCTTGACAAAACAGGCATACAGGAGTCTGTGCTCACTCACTGCTAAGCTGCCTTTTCTGGGGCAAAGATTACACGCAACAACTGCTCCTCAGTAGAGTCTGTTCAGCTGCAGCTAGGCATCCCAACAGAACTTGCAGGAGAGCTCCCCGTGCTTCAACACAAACCAGGCAGCCTAAGCCACTGTATTACAAACAGAAGGCCCATTGAATTGGTAAGGTATATAGCCACTGTCTTCCCCAGTCCAGCCAAACCCAGCACTCAAAAACACATGAAAAGGACAGTATGAAGCCAAAGATCTATTAAGAGAGACTGTTGCATTATGTATTTGTGCTATTAAAGAAACCAAAGAGAAAAACATGGCACCGTTAAGGGAAAGGTATTTTTTAACTTGACAGTCCCATATGGTTTTATGTCAGACTTGCAGTCCAAGTTGTGTTTATACTACTCATTTGTTTTTGCTAAATATCATCTATTGGAAAAGTATGTTTAAGATTAAAAGGCTTTTCCCACTGTAGAATGTAATTTGTAAGATGCATTCATAAATTTAGAATGCTTTTTTAAGATCTAATCTGGAAGTAAAAGCTAGCTTTGTGTACATTAACCATCTAATACTATCTGCTCAAAGGTGACTTGTCGAAAACCAGGAAATAAAGCAAAAGGTAAAAAACTGCTCCCTTCAGGATGCATCCTGTTGTTAAAATGTCATTGTTTGCATAATAAAGTACTTCATGTCTTTAACCTTAGGTGTGAATATTGTAAATGATATTTCTTTTTCTGATAATTAAACTTAGTGTGCAAAAGAGTGACAACTAGTTATAAAATCTCATTTACACTTACCATCCATACTGCTTTTAGAATGAGTGATAATGCTTTTAACTATCTTCAGCTGAGAAATACCGTTTATAATAGAAAAAGAGTTTTATACCTGGACAATTTAATGAATCACTGAAATCACTATTTATTAGACTACTCACAGAAATAACCCCACTGAAGTCCAGGAGATCTGCTGTAACAATACACAGCAATGTGAGCATGGGCTGCATAATTAGGACCTCTGTGATCCTTCCTAATATTACCTAGAGGCTAAAGCATAGCATTTCCCCATCAGGATCTCCATAGTTACTTCTTCGGGCATTAAACAAGTTAGGTCCAGATCTATTGGCAGGAGCTGTCTATGGTAAACTTGTTCATGACCTGTAACCAGATTTGTCATTATGTAACTCTAATTTATTCTCTGGCACATCCTTAACTTTTTGCCTTTGTCCATCTGCCACCACTTTGGTAGGACTCTGACTCTTTACCCTCAGACATATGCCTAGCTGGTGAAATTACCATTTAGAAGAGCAAGTACTGAATATTTATTTTCTGACTACTATTCCATAATGTTTGTATTTCAAATGAGTTTTGCCACATACACGTCATACAGCATACAATATGCCCGTTATATGATCTGCAATACTCTTTACATGCAACTCTTAGATAATTATGAAAGGTTTGCTGTAATTGGAATGGGAAACCAAGAATCACTGCCTTAAGACAAGCACATGAAATGCGCTGCTATACAATGACTTTTCTCAGAACTCTATTAGAAAGTGCCACGACATAATTTCATTTTGTAATGTCCCATTTTTGAGCATCTTCTCATACAAGTCTTAAAATGTGCTAATTGGAAATCCCTACTATGTACAGAACACTGCTTTCAAAATGACAACTGTTCCTCTTTTATCTAAGTATTCAATAGCAGGAGAAAAATCATTTCCAAAATTCAAAGCATTTTGATCTGGTTCTGTCAAAAACGCTATGTGTTCTCAGTTGGTAATCTCTCTTCAGTCAAAATATGACTATTTTTATTCAGGGCGGTGGCTTTCTGAATATGATCGTCTCCAAAAGTTAAGAAAATAGAAATACTGGAGTGGGGAGAATTGACTATTGCTACTTAGCATATTACCTGTCAGGAAACTTAGGGTGAACCTGTGCAAACATTTCAATTTAAATTTAGAACATTTTAAAAAATGTCTGGTCCCAAAGAGACAAAGTATGGTTTATTTCATTAAATACATATCCATTAAGCACTAGGATTTTTTTAGGTAGAAGAAAGGGGTATCAGTAATTAGCAATTAGCTATTAATTTGTGGGTAATAAAAAGCTGCTGTTCTCTTTTCAAAAAAAATACTACTACCTCCCAGCCTTTTTACACAATAGATAGCTATGTCATAATAAGTATTTTGGATACATCTCCCTACCACAAGTCCCAGAATAATCAAGGTTGTAAGGGACCTCTGGAGGTCACCTAGTACAAATCCCACACAAAGTGGGGCCAAAACCAATGTTAAATCAGGTTTCTGACACCTCCCACCAGTGTCTACAATATTACTTAAAAAGATAAGTTAATTTGTGGAGTTATTCAGCCATTACTAGGTGTTCTATTGGTGGCTTCTATTTCTGCTTGGTATAACATCAGTGCGTAACAGTAAAGGCAAGCAGGCTGGCAGCTCCTCCTCATTTCCAACTGTTATTACAGACATCTAGACTCCTTTTTGCAGTGAAAGCACTAGACATCTGTAGAAGCAGTAGGCAGCAAAGTGATAGAGCCAGGATTGTGCAAGTTGCCAGATGCATATGGACAACAAGTTGTCTGCAGCCTGAAGTGTGAGAATCAGCAGTATAAGAATCATGCTCACCTTAATCAAGGAAAATATTAGAAGAAAGACTTAAATCTAAAGTAGTTAACAGTTTTGCTCATAACAAAACAGCAGATTGCTGACACGACGGGGTCTCTGTTAAGTATGCCGAATTGTCTCAAATGGAGCAGAAGACTGGCTAGTGGGTTGCTATATTCAAGACTCCATGTAAAAGGTGGTACTCTGCACACCTAAATGTGCCAGGATGTTTGCCCTGATGACAAGCCAAACCCACCACTGAGTTACTGCTGCTAGGCTAGACCAGACATTATACAAAGAAAGTTTATAAAACCCTGGCCAATCCACTGGTCTTCCCCACTCTCAGTAGCATACAGCCCTTAACAAAGTTGCAGCGAAATCACATATGGCGGTCAATGTCCCAGCTATAACGATAATAGTTAACAAGTATGGATCCATACAACAGTATGAAAGCTGTAACTCTGACTTTACTGACCTTAGATACTGCTGAGGAAATCAAACATTGGCAGTTTTTTCAGGGTGCTGCCAATTGCCACCACCAACATCAAATTTATTTCTCTCATTTTTGCCAAAGCAGTAATTCTCAGCAATACAAAGATTAAAGTTTGGGTTTGTGTGTGCTTAAACCCTTCATTCCCTACCCGTCACCACGTATCCCAAAGTAAGTGCCAAAAGGAGCAAGGATTATTCTTCCTTTCCAGATGTGCACAAATGGGACCTACCATCATAAATTTACATAAAGGTACACATTTTCACTACTGGAAATAATAGAAGGCTCTCAGAGGGACCAAGTAAATCTATTAAGAAAATCATCTAGTCTTAAATATAAACTCTTGCAACACCATGTGGTTCCAGAGGTCTTTCACAAGGGATACCTCAGATGTCACAGTTTAGAAGAACAGCTCTCCAAGAGTCCCCAGCATCGATAGGACGAGTGCCAGCAATCCCTTGCTACTACTATGCAAGGAATGATGAAACTGAATGACCAATGTGCCGTTGCGTAACTTAAATGATGTGGAAAAATGACGAAAAGATGGACTCGGGATTAGCTTTCATGATATCATTTTTCACTTTCCCACTCCCCAGCTGCTCAGTGTCCTGCCACAGGTTAGTCTTCTTTGTTGAAACAATTCAATTTTTTTTGTGAAATCATGATCTAAAACTGGATCAGTAAAACAATCCAGGTTAAAAAAAGACATATATGTATATATTGAGAGAGAGAGGATTTTTAGAGTACAGATCATAAAAAACATAACTGTGATAAAGACAGGAGATGGGGTCAGACACTTTAATCCGGCTTCATCACTGGTAAATGACAACTTTGGTATACAAGCATTAAGTTAAACACGAAGTGAACGTCAGAAGTGAAACTACTACTCCTTGGTTTTAATGAGTTGGACTGAGCCAATCTACACAACCAAAACCACAAAAGGTCTTCCTCACAAACAGATGTTATCACTGCAAAATGTTGCTATTTATGCTGAACAGCAGACCTACTGGAAAGCAGCTCTGCAGAGAAGGACCTGGGGGTACTGGTGGACACCAGGTTGAACATGAGCCAGCAATGTGCCCTTGCAGCAGAGGCCCATGGAATTCTGGGCTGCATGAGGAGTGTTGCCAGCAGGTCGTGTAAGGTGATCCTTCCCCTCTGCTCAGCAGTGGTGAGGCCACATCTGGAGTGCTGGGTCCAGTTCTGAGAGAGACAGGACACGCTGGAGCAAGTCCAGTGAAGCGCCACAAAGATGATTCAGGAACAGATTCATCATTCATATGAGAAGAGACAGAGCTGGGACTGCTCAACCTGGAGAAGAGAAAGCTCAGGAGGGGAACTTATCAATGTGTAGAAATACACACACACACACACACACACACACACACACAGTGGGGGGGGGGGGGAACCCAAACAAAACCCAACAAAAAACCACCACACAAACAAACTGGGTCAGGAGATTTAAGTAGTTTTTGTGCTTGAAAGCTAGCTGGCAACCCACAAGTCTTTGCTCTTCATTTTCCTGATGGCTACCTTATCACAAAGACAGTGAGAGATACCTAACAGACATAAGGAAAACATCAGGCAGGAATAAAAACTCCTGTGGAGTTGCAGTGGTTCTGATATAGATTAAATCCCCATGTTATGATTTACTCTCTGCCTCAAGAATGGAGAAAACAGTGATTTCACAAACAGTATTTGTATCACTATCTGAAAGAATACACTTCATTGTTGGTATGACATGATTGAAGAAATACTAATTAAGATAATTATGAATTGATAAGCTACATTCCTTCCTTCCAACACTTGCAGAGTTCATTTACTCCACAAGGCATCAAGTGAGGCCACACTGTCAATACTGCTCTACTCAGCCGGAGTTTTCAAGGTGGCAAATATGCTAGTAAATGGGGCTATAAGTTTCAATTACGGAGATCACACTATAGTCTGTTGTGCAAAACAAGAACAGAGTAAGAGTTTGCGTGAGATAATAACTCTAAACATTTATCTCCCTTACTGTTTCCTATTTTAATAGTGAACTTCTAATATTATCATAAAACTTGTTAAAGTGAATACAGTTACTAACTCTGTAGTTAAAAATTACCACAAAACACATTTTCTTTCCATTAATAAAATTTTCCTCTAACTTTAGAGCAAATGAAAAGTACTGTGAGGTGATGTCCTACACTACATTTATTTTATCAGTCTAGGTATCTTTAACAATACTAACAGCATCTGATATGTGTCAGTTTAATTTTTTTTTTAACACCTTATGGCAAAGACTTGTTGCTGGTCTAATTGGGAACTAGAACCATAAGAGTCCTTAAAAAAAAAAAAAAAAAAAAAAAAAAAACAAAAGGTGGGAAGGGTATCAGGGTCTTAAGCCATGACTAACTTTATGGGCTGAATTGTGACTGTAATGTGAATAACCTCAAGCAATGATATCTTACCCTCCATTTAGTATCCACTGATTTCATGTGAAACCACTTGTGAAATTAGGTACTAGCAAATATGAAGGTATTACAATCCAATCCTAATAATAATGCATTTTGGAAAAACGCAAGAGGGAAAGACCTCTATGAAATATCCAGATTAACTGATTTTGAAAAAAGAATTAACAAAATCCTGTTAATTCATCGGCACACTTGGACAATTAAGTTCCTACATTTAATACATTGGAGAATTTTATCTTTAACTTTTATCTTCTAATATGATTCCCTTGTGTCAAAAATACCACCTTGAAATTGCTATAGTTTTAAAAATGTGAATGTTTTTCTAAATACAGAAAAAGTAGGCTTTCCCTCTCCATAAAAGAACATGCCTTCATCAAATGAATAATTTAAAACCCTCAAGTCATCATATATTCCATTAATCTTTCTGTTCAATACACATATTAGCAATAAGACATTGTTGTGAAATCTTCAGTAGAGGTCCAATTCAAACAAACAAACATGTTTTTATACTTATTTTTATGAAATGTTGCCTAGAAGAAATAGATCAGTCTTTAAAATTAAACAGCAGGTTGTAAAAACTGCATTTACCATATTGTGAGCCTGTTTGGAATCATCACAAATACAGGTATATTAGATTTTTCATGTATAGCAGATCAAAGTGCATTACATTAGTTCAAAGACACTGCATTATTCCTCTTCCTGTCTACAGTATACTATATGAATTCTTGTCATTATATCAATTTAATCCACTGCCATTTTTTAGGCTACTGTTTGTCTAACCGAATGAAGAGCAGAATAGCTGGCATTTAATGTGACTGCATCGCTTTTTCCAACCCGCCTACTTTAAAGAAGAAGTTTGTTGAGTGCACACAATTCACTTTACAGATCATTTGAAATGCATAAACAATTCCAAATGCAGAAATAACAAAAACAATAATTTGTCATTTTGAAATGCTGAAACGCTTGGAGGAAGATTTGAATATAGTACACTCTTTTGTTTGTAAGCGTGGTGATTTGCCAAGCTACACCTCACACTGCACTAACCCTAGGGCATTCCAGTCACAAACACACTTTGATCTGCTGTGCTTTTGGATTCTCTCTCGGAGGGCTCTACCTTTCTTGACAATCCCAGAGGGAAAATGCAGCCTTGCATTCTTTCCCATCTACCACTCCAAAATGAACACTCCATATGCTTGCTGCTAGTTCAGCCTTGCACTGTTTTTCCACAAGCTTGTTTGTATAATAACGACAGCTGCAGGATTCTTCAGCTTGAAGTTGTGAATTGGATTTTTAAAAAAAGGAAAGAAAAAAAAAAAAAAGAAGAAGAAACGTACAGAGATTACATGACAAATGAGAGCTGTAGAAACAATACTACTTCTGCATGGTCTTAATACATACGGTGAGAAGTAGAATACAGCCACAATTTTATATTGGTGTATCTGGGCATCCTGTTTTAAAGGGGACTAAATATATTTTGTGATACTAACAGTCAAGAGCCAAACATCAACAGGTAAGAAAGTCAAAAGTCAGTGGATAGTAACTGTAGAATGAAATCTCTGTTTCAACTCATCAGTACTCAGATCTCCTGAGAAAGAATAAACATTGCAAAGGAGTCAACAGTGATATGACTCTATTACAGAATATATCTGTATGTGTTAACAAAAATGATAGTTGTAGCAGTGTACGGTGTTTTTGGTGTAAATACCTACTTTAATCTGGTTAAAAAAACATTGACAACATACAGAATCAAGGAGCAGCTTGATCTGGATTATATATAATTTAGCATGAATTCACATACTTGAGAGAAAAAGAGAAAAAAGGAGAAAACAAAAGCAGCAGCCCTCAGGTCTTTTGTCCATACTGGTCTTCAGAGTT
The DNA here is from genome assembly GCF_900496995.4 of Aquila chrysaetos chrysaetos. Taxonomy (NCBI): domain Eukaryota; kingdom Metazoa; phylum Chordata; class Aves; order Accipitriformes; family Accipitridae; genus Aquila; species Aquila chrysaetos. The sequence continues at coordinate 25,750,059 of NC_044014.1, read as the reverse complement.
TATTAATTGGATGTCCTTATCTTCGTGTTCTTAATAACTTTAGACAGAGCATTTCCAGAGCATTCTGTTGGCATATTTCACTCATGCCTTCTACTATGATAATGAAAGTAAAATTTGAGGGGACTGCACAGCATACATTAAACCAATGCTATTTTAAGCTTCCCCCTGCTACTGTTTACTCACCTATTCCTGGGTAATAGTGAGTAAATGTACTACTGTGAAGGAGGGGAAAGCCAGCATTGGAGCTCATGTCTGGGTAGTTCCAGAGAGGTCTTGTGATTTCTTGGTCCAGTCACATACCAGCCTTCAAATTCCTTCTTCCACAGTGAATACTAGTGGAACACAACAGTGACAAGGGAAGAAATGCCAAGTATGCTATTTTTTATAATCACTGGGAAAGCCTTGAATGAGATGCTTCATGGTCCCATAACTACACAAGAAATTGCTTAGTAAAGACTAAAAAAGAATACAATCAACTCTTTTTTTTCTGGAGTTGGAAATTTGGCTATTGATGCATAAGGACTCTTCCTGCTTCAAGCCATTTCCACTAACCATCAATAAATAAAATATCATGCAAATAAAGCTTTGTTATAGATGCTTCACAAAATTCTTCCATCTGCCAAAATACCTTTAAAAAAAAACAACAAACAGACCAACCAACCAATCCACCCCAAAAAACCCACAACAACTAGATATACTTAAATTCTAGGCAGGACATAATGTTGAGACATATTATTTGATACCATTTCTGAAAAAAAAAAAAAAAATCTCTATTCTTAAGATTTCAATGTTTTGATTCACTGAACACATATTTGAATACAAATGTATCTAGATTATATGCAAACCTGTACATATACAAAAGGAGCACCTTTCCATATATGGTTGCTTCATATTCTCTCTCTACAGATTTAACACTTCAGAGCAAATCAAAATATTATATCACATTAAATAAAAATAGCATTTACAAACATCAATGACCAATAACTAGATGCAGATAAAATGTTAACAGTTTCCCTTTCCAAAATCCAAGAGCAACCACTTTGCTTCCTTGTCTCAGTGCAAGCCACATAATTAGATTCTTCATTTAAAGGTGATCATGTAAAATGTACCAATACTCCCATCTATAATAGCATTAACAGCATAACTTTACTAACGCAGACATAAATTAATATGCTTGGGTTTTAATACTATCTAATGGAAGAGATGGAAAGCAGAAAAAAACCTCTCCAACATTTCAGGAAGAAAAATCGAACACTTGAAAATTGAAAAACGCAAGATGCCAAAAGAGATTCTTCAATGTCTCAGCCATTTACTGTAGAGATCTCTTCTCATTTGCTGATGACTTTGGCAGACCTGGTTTTGTCACCAGTCACTCTGTACTTTGTTTAATTATGCAGTACACCAACAGAAATTTTCTTTCTGATTGCATAAATCACAGTGCTTTGACACCAACCTCAATAGGCACTGCTAGAACAATACAGGGAGAGCTATTGACTCCATCTCTCAAGTCCACAAGGTGTATCATTTAGCCAAGAGTGATAATTAGACATAGAATATACTGAAAAGTGTCAATAGGCATGTCAATAGGAGGACTCTTAGCATCTAGCATCCAGTGAATCAATGGTGTTTTTTCAGCTATAAAATCAAGAAAATGATAGCTTTCAAATGAATGGTGAAAAGGAAACATGAGGCTCCTTAGGGAGGAATAAAACAGCTCAATTTTCCCTCACTGAGTGGCTCTCCAACTGCCTCACTCAATGGAAAAGGTCACAGAACATTACAGCAAAATATCTCTGAAACAAGATGTACAACAACGCTGGGACATGACATGAAGTACAAGCACACTACAAAGGCCCGTATATCTCTGACCTGACAGAATTAAAGCATGGGTCAGCAGATGCCAGACAAGACAGGAATTGAAAGACAATGATTGATCTGTGTAGAAGAAAATATGACTGCCTGTCCATATCAAATATGTATGTATGCATGCATGAACACGATTATATGTACAGTACATCCCCTCCCCTCACAACAGTTTTTAAAGCCACAGTCTTGCTTCTTTTTTTTTTTTTTTAATGTATATCATTTCCAGCTGAAGTCCAAGGAAGACATAAAGCTGATCTTTTTGATACATAACTTTTTGTTGACATATTCCTACAAAAATTGTACCAGAAATAAACTGAACCTGGAATACCACTTGCATGTATCTTTTTAAGCAAAAAGAGACAATTTAAAGTCACAGTTAAGTACAGTTCCGAATATTGGGGGAGTGGTGATAGGAAGCCATTTCCATTTACTCTGAACTCTTTCAACTAAATGTTTTAACTGGCATAGAGAGACAAAGGATTCCAATGGCAAATAACACAAAGCCTGCGCTGAGAACTAGCACATCTCTTACAAAGCCTGGTTTACAACTGCAGCTGTGAAGTAATCCCAGCCTCTGTGCCATGGTTAGTTGAAATTGTTAGAAATGAAACTGTAAACAAGAAATAACTACAGTGCTGACAGGACAGGGGAGGGGAATCGGAACAAAACCCACCTGGCAAAGAGTTTCAAAATCACCACAAATTGTTGTATTCTCCTTTGGACCCTACAGGAAATTGTCTTTTAAAAGGTGGCTGTTTAGTAGTTGCAAAGCCAAGACTTTATATGATACCTAGCTTTGGACATCCAATGCATTGTTTACTCCAGGAAATCTTCCTATGAAAGTATAAATGTCCTCCGAGAAGCAACTGTTAAGTGGCCCCATGGCATTCCACACCTTTTCAACTCTTCAGTAATTACCAGATTGGTTTCTTCGGTAATTGACGGCCATGCAAAGTGGTCCCAGGATCGAAAGTCAGGCTCAATTCTTTTCTGTTCCCGCATCAGCTGAAGTATAAAACCACTCATAATTTACCTTAGACTCTAGCTCATGGTCTTGTGCGTTTCTGAGCTCCACATGACTAAAAGGAGTTGGAAGCAGGCACATCATCTCCCCACTAAAGCTCTAAGAGGGGCACGTTCATGACGCAGAGGGAGTGGATCTGTTGAGTAAGAAGCTGCCATCTTTACACTCATTTTTCCATAAGGGGTCTTTAAATATCAGTGTGTTTTTTTCAGTATCTTAACCAGCAGTATACAAAACATGAAGCCACAAGTAATAAAAATCTTAACTCTTGTTGACAGAACTAACATAAAGTAGGTTTTCTTCTGCCTGCCTTTATTTGGAAGTTCTAGCACTGAATAAAAGATTAACCTTTTTTTTTCCCCCTCAACAAATTGCTATGTGAGAAATTTGAGCTCAATGTCAGATGAAGTGTTTCATCCTGGAGGTGCTAGCAGGGGAGAGAACGCCACCAATGGTAGCAATAGCACTTCACAGCCAGGAAAAAAAGTTAAATTGCTCTTTTACACAATCAGCATTCAAGAGATCCTGTCATAGACAAAATATGACCACCTCTCATCTGCTGAAAATACAATTTTAAGCATAAACCCTTTCAATGTTTTATATTACTTCACTCTAGCAAGCTAACAAGCCTTCCTTGTAACATTAGACTAGCCAACACAACTACCCTAGGAATCAAAAAAGGGCAAGTCAGCACTGATGCTTCAAGTAGAATGTAATCTCAGGGAAATATCTATTATTAAGTATAAAAGGACAAGATTTCTCCTTAATGTGGATAATTTATAAACTCTCCCCCCATGCACTTTCACAAACCTTGACCAAGACTTAAAAGTCATTTTCATAACACATAGCTACACACCTTACAGAAACTAAGCTAAGGAATCCCTTTTTTTTTTTTAACATTTCATTTTCACAGTGCCCTCTAAAAACACTAACAGACTAGAAGGATAAACTAGCTGGCAATCCTAGATATACTAACAGTATGAGTAATCTTGTTTAATCCTTGGGGGAGAAATGTTCCAAGAAGGGAGAGAAAATTCAAACCCAAAACAAGCAAATTAAAAAAAAAAAAAAAAAAAAAAAAGAATCACAACTGCATCATGTAGGAAGAACCATCTGTGTTTTTTAAACACTCTCCCAGAACAGTGCATGTCATGTAATCTATTTTCATGGATTTTAAAACCACAGATTTTTTTTCTTCTCTCTCTAGATGATTACATCTACAAATCTCCAAGTAGTACTTTTATGATTATCAACAGACTTTTTTTTAACAAAACACATTTAATTGCCAAGGTTGAGGAAAAGCAGTAGCCAATGCTTAATACGCTAGAAAAAGAGCAAGGGTGTAGATCAAAGGATTTGAAAGAGCACCTGCTGCAGAAGCTAGACCATCAGCAAGGTGCTAAAAGCTACCAGAATTCAGGGAATGGTTACAGGGATGTAATATTTTTGTTGGTAAACCTGATTATGAATTTCCTCCTCCTCTTCTCCAGCCTTTTATTCCCAGCCTCACACCTCACTTTACCTTCTCCTATAACTTTTTGCAGAAATGTGTTATGAACTCAATTACTGAACTGACCCAGGTTTTACAAAACCTTTTGTTGTTAAGCAATAGCATTACTTTAACTGGAGAAAATTCAGCATTTCGTAGTGGTAGGCCCATAGCTCAGAAGACAATACAGCCTCTTCCTCCCTGCCCTCCAAAAATAAAATGGAATCAAATAAACCCAACTTTGCAGCTTGGGATCTATTAACCAGAGATAACATCTTTTCTTCAAAATAGCCCTCAGAGAGAAAATTCCCCAATTGCCAAGATTAACTAGAGTCCAGCACCAAGTCTTGGTAAAACAAGCCTGGGAAACCATAGAGTTCTTTATTATTGTTCCTGTTACTTTTTGTTTCTCACACCTTTTAATGTCAGTAGAAATCAAAATTAAAGACATGGTATAAACAAGTAGGTGATTTGGCATTTTAACCATCCTCAAGTCAAACTAAATAAATGTTCTTTACTTTTCTTTAATTTCTCAGATGCTCATAATGTAGTCTAAAAACTTACGTCACATCTACACAAAATGGGGAAAACTGGCTGTTCCTACAGTCTTCTCTGCTTCTCTGAGAGAGATCTGCTGAAAGACACTTCATCAATGCAAAGGCATGTTTCATGACAGTTACCAAATAAAGCAACAGCAGTTTCAAAAATCAAAGAATGTTCCTTTGGGACAGTATTATTTGCATGTTCATAATGAATACTTAACTACACATCTGTGCAACTCTTTAGGTTTTTTGGTAGGAAGGGATCTTTTAAGAGGACTTTGCCAACTTCCAGCAAACACTCACTCAACCTTTGCTGGGCTGAATGAAAGCAAGCTTATCAGTTAGCTTTCAACCTCATTTTAAACTGTTTATAGAAAGCCGTGTGATGAATTAGTGATTGAAGTGACCAGATTGTTAGGCTAGAAACTGCCTTAAAATCAGAGGGTCACTGCTGAACAGGAATTTTGATGAGGTGCTACAGTTTATTGCTTATAATTCATCTGCTAAAAAATGAAGTATTCAAACTTAATATTACATGTACTACTATACTTAAATAACAATCATGTTGACTTATTCTGAAAACTGTTCTCTATTTATTCAATAAATATATGATTTTCAGTTAATAAAAGAACAATGAGGATGAGAACCTAGACATGCATACACACAGAAATATCTCCTAATATGGCACCTACAATCACTATATTAAAAAAAGATTCAGAGAAGGTATGGTGTAAGCAAATTCCCACTATATTTAATCTGTCACAACTCAGAGATCAATGAATTTAATATTGGTTCAAAATGTAAAAATATTGCTCTAAATCGTACCATGGATACCACATACACCCCATACAATATACATCATGCCCAAATTTTGCCTTACTGTACAGGCGCCTACACACACATGTGCACATTCATGTTATAAACAAGCAAGAAATGGGAATGTAAAGATTCCAAGAAAGAATTGTGCTGTGCTACACAAAATTATTATCAGTAATTAAAGTTAGCAGCTGGTTTTCTTGCTAATGTGTAAAACACAATGCTATGAAGACACAGGTAAGTTTGCAAATGCAAACTACCAGGTTTGCGTAGTTACTATTCATCTTCTTTTGCATATGACGCACCAAGCCAATCTGATTAATTTAGGTTAAAATATTATTAATTATATTTTATGATTGGCAATTTTTATTCCAGCTAAGATAACCAGTTATGTGCTTTTATTATACAAATAGTTTGTCCCTCTTCAAAAGAAATCCTCACAAAAACAATTCTTTCCTTAATAATTTTCATATTATGTTGATAAAGCAGTATGCGAGATGGAACAGGTAAATGTATGAGGAAATAAAAGATATTTCATATTCTTTTATAAAATAAAGGTGTAGCAATACAAACATTTATATGAAGAAAGTATTAAAGATATTAATATAAAAACTGAAAACCTTTACCAGATAGTGTTATGTTTCGCATCCAGCAAAAGCAGTCTATGTATTTACAGTTTTTATAGACTGCTACAGATAAAACATTACAAACTTTTAAACACACAGACTAGTATCTTCATTCCATGAAATTAGTTATGGGCAGGAAATCTAACAATTATCAGTTGTTGTCAAGGATCCATCAAGGATCCCCGAGGGTCACGTCAGACTGGGCTGCCTACATCTGCTTTTCCCAGGTAAACTGAAAGGGGCAGGGTCATCCTGGAAGGACACCTTCATAGGGAGAAGTAGCTCATATCATCTCTTAAGATGTATTTATCCATAATTCCAAATATATTTAAATCCATAAAGTTTCAATCACAGGACACATCACAAGAGCTAAAAACACATGGATTTGCTACAGGAAGATTTATTCAACTGCAGGTGGAGCTTAGGCACATGGCAGAGCTGATCAAACCTCCCACAAAAAAGCCAATGTCCACACTTCGAGGGGGAAAGGAAAGGAAAACCATCATCACTACAAGATATCCATGCTACATCAAAATCACATAAATTAGTATGAAGGTCAGTCCAGAAGAGCCATCTCCCAGAAGAACCGTTTAAGAGCAGGAGAAACAAAGCAGACAGAGTGGGTACAGTCACTCCTCTTAGAAGATTAGGCACACACACACACAGCTGCAGCGCTGCTTCTTCTGGTACATATGTGTGACCAGCCATTACACTAAGAGGCAAAACAGACAAAAAAAAAAAAATCCATTTAGTTCGAATAAGCAGCAATATAAACAGAGTAGAGACATTAAAAGATATTCTCCAAATACATAAACAATAAAGCCATTCCAAGATTCTTCCCAAACTAACTATTCTCGTCATCACTGCTAATGACCGAAAGCAGCTTTAGTGCCGGGTTCTGTTATCCTATAGTTGCATGCAACTGTCAGTAAGTTATGAAGATGCACGAGCATTTTGTCTCCTTTGTAGCATAGCAACTTTAAAGGCTCTACTGCAGACTCAGATTTCACCAGAGAAGGAGCTCAATGAGCAGTCCTGCCTCTCCATTCACACTGACTGCTTGCCTTACTCTTGCATCACGGCCAAGTAGCTGTGCAATATGGTCCTCCCAATCACTCCCACTGACTCCATTCATTTTGAAACTTTTTTCCTTTAAGTTTTTTTCCTCTAAGAGAGAGATTATTCAGCAACTTCACTGCTTTAAATGGCTGATAAAATCTAATAGCTTATGGCAATATACCCCCCAAAGAATAACAGCAAACTCGTTATAGAGGCAGGGCACATCGCATAAATTCTACTAGCAAAACTGAACAGAAAGGTTCAAGACAGTAACTGAATCAAGGAAGGATATTTACCACTGTCTTTCACTCTTTCTCAAACTAGGCAGAGACAGACTTGCAGGAGCAGGACTGGAAGAAAGAAGCTGTGGAAAATCTTGGATTAATAACAAGAAGCCTTAAGTTTAGATTTTGTCATGGAGCTCTCTTAATTGATTCTAGATAAAGACATACAATCAAAGGTTCAACAAATAACTGATAAGAGAGAGGTGATAGCATTAAAAGCTTGAGCAAAACTTAGCAGGATACTGGCAAGAACAGTTATTAAAGGGACAAACAATAACTGATAGAGTATGAACAAAAGCTATGGAATTTAAGTACTTTGGCAATCTGGTAACTATTCAGTAAACTATTGCATTGTTTGCTGAAAATGAAATAAAATCTTAGATAAAGTTTGGTATATCAAAAGTCCATCGTGGGCACGTAAACAAAGCTAAACCACACAATAATAAGATTGTTGCTGTCATTTGGATCAGCAGTTTAGTCAACAGCAAGATCTGCAGCCAGACTGGATGCTTCTGACTTGTAACACCAAGCACAGCAAGAGGACAAAAAGGTTACACACTTGGATAGGATCAACAAGATCAAGCTTTTGCCACATGTGCTCAGGGGCCCCAAAGAAATACAATTAAATTAAGAATAACATGCAAAATAAGCCTCAACAGTCATTTTTAAACTACACAGTCAGTTACTTACTATTCAGTGACAATTACTCCAAACTGCAGTTTAAATACATCAGTCTTGGGGAAAAAAAAAAAAAACCAAAACCAAAAAACCCCACCCACAACACTATGCAAATGAAGCAACACCACAGACAGAATGGATTCTTCTCCAGCCAAGTTCACACCATAATCACTTGTACCTATCCACAGCAAGTCTGAAAATCAAGAGTATAATGCCTCTATGGTTAACCAAAGCCTGTATCTGCTACAAAGTGCAGATCCCAAAATGAATGCAGAAACTGAAAAAATTCCAGGTGCACAAGAATGATTTGGCAAGTCTCAAAGAACATGTTTAATATAAATTTACAACTTCAAGTGATGCCTGTGCATGTACTTTATAATGCATGCACACTTGGTTTCATTACTACTGCACATTCAGATACTTGAGAACACATTGCCAGGAACGAGGCAATTGTACACATCCAAACTCCATTCCTACCTAGCCAGATGTATATCTAGTTATCCAAGAATGCTAGCTGGGAATTACCTTTGAGAAATGTAAATGTTACAATTCAAATAGGTCAACAACGTCCTTTTAAACAATTTATTTGATATATCAGGTAGACAGGCAGTGCATGAAGACATATAAAGTACATTTTCAAACACTTTGATACCTAATCAATAAAATTAGGTTTTCAAATGGGGAGCAGGGGGAGGAGGGGAAGGAGAGAACCCTTTTTTTGTGTTGATTGTATTTCTCAGCCCTGCTGGCTCAGGTCCTGTATTATGGTGTAGGGGGGTAGGGGAGATGAGACCAGCAATTCACATAATCTAAAGATCAAGCTTTTTGATCTAAAGCTTTTCACAAATAAAGATTAAAAATCTGAAAACTGATTGATGAGCCTCATAGATGCAGATTCTCTGAAACAGGTCTTTTGCAGTATGTGTGTGTATATATACATATATTTCATTGAATAGGTCCTCACACACAGGAGTGTCATGCAGCTGGAACATTATGGGCCTTTGGGGACAGGCTGGACATAGGGAGGTGTGCACGTGGGTGTTACTTCACAGATTTTTGAACATCCACTCCAAAACCAAAAACTAATCTGAAGATGGGGAAAAAAGCAACTAAGTGATGTTTTGAACTGTATCCGGAGTAGGCAACATTTCCTAGCCTCAAAAACAACAACTTCTCTTAGTGACCCAAACTGGTACTTATGAAGAGGTTTCTAAGCACAAAAAATAGCTAGGTGTGATTTGCATCTTTGAAATTCTGTCTCCCTCACTCCACAGCTTTAATTCAAACTAATAGTAGGGATAGGCACTGAACTTCTACTACTATCAATAGGAGCAGCACGTGCTGGGCAACATCACAAAAGTCTAGTAACGTATGCCCCAGACACTCCTGAAAACAAAAGAAAATGCAAAAAATCACTACATAAAACCCACTGATATTAAAGCAGACAAACTGACAGAGAATGCACTTTACTGTGACAATAAAACCTCCAGTATATGAGATTTTCCAATACTTGGGGAAATTACCTCCATTGTTATTTTTGAAGCAGATAACATGATTAAAATCTCAACCATATACTTCTAATCCACAATCCTGATTTTTGTCTTTCAAATCAAAAGCTTCTGCAAATTTAACTAAATGATACAGCTTCCTCCTAATTCCTTTACTAACAGTATTTCTCTTGCAGCTCATAAAATCTGTTACATGTTCAACTTTTGAATTTAATTTGCATGGTAATTGCAATAACAATAATACTTCATCATTAGGATAATATAGGCTAAGATCCTATGTAATTTTCACTTTTTAATGGAAACTCCGAGACTAAGGACACAGCTAAAATATTATATATTAATTTCAGTATAGCTAATACCCCCAAAATCCCACCAATTTACTTTTCACTGACAATGTTAAAAGAAAATGATTTATGCAGATCAATCACCTAGCTCATCAAGTCATTCACTGACAGCCAGCCTTCATCATTGCTATTTAAAAGGCACTGCTGACAGAAAAGACCGACTCTTTGATTAAGGGCTCTGTCTGGCTAACCTTTTATTTGAAGAATGATTGCTGCTGAGTGACAAATACTTTCCCATTCATTTCAAGGAAAAGATATTGACATTCAAATTCTTGATGTCTACACTGAGCAGATGCCACTCTTGGCAAGTGGCTTGATAGCAACAGCAGGTACACTACTACTCTGGGGGGTGAAAAACAGCACCACTGGCTCAAGTTAAAGGCTCTCAACAAGTGAAAGCTACAGATCTCTCAGCCAAATCCTCTCTCTTCAACAGTTATCATCAAAGAACATCTGTTTGTTGTTTCTCCCTAGTCCTCTTCTTGAAAGTGTCCTAGCCTCACCTTGACCCCACTTTCAATTGTATTGGATGTTATTACTAAAAATAAAGAGAACTCAGCAGTGCAATGACCCTTTGCTTGAGAAGGGCGTCCTCCCTTACACAACATCCCCAAACACCAGTCGGGGAAATCCCAAAGCAAGGGCTGCTGCTTCCGTACTAATGTGATTTCTGTTGACAGTAATGTAAAATGGAAGTTGCATTTGCAGTATCACATACAAAATCAAAGCCAATATGTTTGTTACTTTAAGCTGATCCTGCTGTCACTTTCTACTTTATTACTTTATAAAAAATAAAAAAGGAGGGAGAGTGAAAGAGGAGATGAAAGCTGACCAAAAGAAGCCGCCAGATAATCTGCAAAAAGTAGTGAATGCTCGGTTCCTGTTTTGATGAAAATCTACAAGTGTCATAAAAACAATGATTGCTTCTTTTTCCAAATAAAAATAAGAAATCAAGATACATACACCATTGGCACAGCTCTCAATACTAATTGTTTTCAGAAATAAATCTGAAACAATTATTTCTTTACTTGCACATTTCACAGATCTCAGTCAGATTCAGCACACAGATGCATATGACTTAAAAAATGCTTTTTGATACTATTGATGAGAGTTTCCCAACTTCGCTATTACAAACAGTAATGCATACAGTGATGTTACAAACAAACATAGCTAATAAAGTAATATGAACAATTTTCCCTGCCAGTGCAGCATTCTTCCCCAAATTTTTTTGCCCAGGGTGGGGCATTGTGGATTAATATTCTGCTTTATAATATATGTTAATGTTTTCCTGATAATAAGACTCAATTTACTCTTCTGGGGTATCACTGAACTTCTGTTTATCACTGTATTAGGCAGCCATATTAAGTCATCTGAAAAAAAGATCATTCACAACAACAAAGGCATCTCTTCTGGAGTTTTCTAATCAGGTAGCTAACCTCTATCACATAACTTCACAAAAACACACCATTCAGTTAGTAAGGCAGGTGAGGGATAGAAAGCCAATACTACTGCTGGAGAAAATAAGGGCTTGGAGTAGGAATCTTTGCTTTTCCTACTGTCCACATATGATTTGCTCCCCAGCTTCTTCCTGTTTCTGAAACCCATAGCAAGATCAGTAACAACTGAAACAGAAGCCATGCCTACCAGGAGGGAAAACAAGAAAGCCTTGCAAATCCAGAGGGCAAACAACATTACAGAGGTAAAAGGACAGTCTCATTTTGCCTCTCCATACAACAGAAGAGACAACAGGAGCAAGGACAGAAGCACCATCCCCTTCTGAAGATGTCTGGCAAAGGTGGGGGTGGGTATTTTTTTACAGTATATCTGTAATATTACCAAGATGATAACTGACATCTAACATTTCATTTTTAGTTGCCCACTGACTCAGCAAATTTCATGGTTGTGGAAAAGGTTCCATGGTTGTGGGAAAGAACAAAACCAGCACGCTTACTAATTTCTAAATGGACTGTTAGCTGGTTTGTGATTTTTAAATATTTTGTTCTAACTATTAGGAACAATCTAACATTAAGAACTAACAACTTATAGAGGAAAAAATATCTACCATTAACAACTGCAAATGTTAGGCTGAAGATGTGATCCACTCAGTCTTTCCATCCCACACAAGAAGAAACTATGATGCAAGAACAGCTTTACTGGGTCAGAGCAAGTGTCTCTCTAGTCCAGCACCTTTTGTCCAACAGTAGCCAAAAGGGTACATCTGGGAACAAACACAGGAATAAGGCAACCAAATACGATGCTCCCCACCATGATGCTCTACCAGCTTCCTACCACCTTCAGCTTAAGAACTTCCCAAACCCAGTATGGTTTGCATGTTTAATAACTCTCAACAGATTTTTCCTGAAAAACTTTGCCCAGTCTAATCTTCAAATTAGGCAAATTCTAGCATCCACAAGACTGCACCACTTCTACTTGAACTTGGCTCACAGTCCCCTCCCTCTACTACTTCTCAACCTTACAGATAAGGTGACTGAACAATTTGTACCCCCCCTTCTCCATGCTGGCTGTGATTTCATAGACATGTGTTTCATGGACAGCAGGAGTCCCCCATATTGCTTTGTTTATTTCTGTTTAAAAAAAAACAATAATACTGGCAAAGCTTAATATTACTGAGAACATCCTCCTGGAAAGTCCTTGCCACCACACATCATTTCCAATACCCAAATACTGTATTTATGACAGTAAAAGGAAAGCACCAACTGCATTTCTGAATTTGTCATAGCCATATCTCCAATTATTCATAAAATGACTGTGATAAACTTGCTCTCAAAAGCATGAAAATGAACATATTCAGATAAACATGAAATATACCCAGTCTGTAAACAGCATGAAATAAGTAAGAACAGGCCCCCATGACTGAAAAAGAACACACAAGGTACTGAAACATTAGTAAGAAGAAAACAGAGACTGGATTATGGACAAACATGTCACTGCACAAGAAAAATTTTGGCACTACGGATCAGAGAAATGAAGTGATATCATTCTCGCAGTTGGGTTGCACTATTTCCTTGATTACCATTAACACTTGATGCTCTAGCAAAAGTGCTAGTGCAACTTGTCATTTTAATAAAGATCTTAGGTTGATACAATCTTTCTGAAAAAGGTATGTTCTGGTATAGCTAGTAGAGATGGTGACAATGTTTATTTGGCGTATCCAAGTGAACAAATATGCAACAAATATATGGTTGAGCAGGACCTCAGTTACTACTCCTGTGACAGTTTGCTGCTTGCCTTTCAGAGAATACACTGAGGATCAGCCATGACATCTCCCTTAATTATGACTTCATGGGTAAAAGACAGGAAGAAACCAAAAATCTACTGCCTCCTCTCTTGGAAGAAAAGTCCTCCAGCGGCCGTCACAACTTCAGCCACATGAAAAGCTAAACCAGTTTGGAGTCCCTGCCAAAAAAAACCAAAAAGAAAAAGAGAGAAAAAAAGAGAGAAAGAAAAAAGAAAGAAAAAAGAAAGAAAAAAGAAAGAAAAAAGAAAGAAAAAAGAAAGAAAAAAGAAAGAAAAAAGAAAGAAAAAAGAAAGAAAAAAGAAAGAAAAAAGAAAGAAAAAAGAAAGCCTTGTATTGTAGTTTCTTAAACTTCACATGCAATCGTTTATGAAAAATTATGGGTTTGTTCATGTATCCAATAAAGTTCAGGCCTGTAAATCTGTGTTTGTTTACTGTTATTTAATAAACTACTTGATCATACTCTTTCTCTGGCATTTTTCCATTTTAAATAAAGATTAATCTGTGATAGAACTCTAAGGCTGTCACTGTAATCAAAAGAAAAAAGTGCTTTCAGGTTTTCATTGGCTTCCCTGCCTGTTCTAGTAGTATCTTTTTTTTTCTTAAGCATATTTGAATGAACTGTTTGAATATGTTTACCTTTCATCTCTACAGCTTTGAAAACTTCACACTTTGTATCTGATCTACAACAAAGCAATAAGGACTGCAGAGGTTGACAACATGGACATAATTAAAGACTACCATCAATAAACTGCCATGTTGAACAATACTGACTTATAATGCACTCCAAGATCAACCATTTACGTTTAAAACTATTTCGCTGAGAAGTCTAAAAAGGAGCAGCTTGGATTGTTTTCATCAGTGAGCCACAGAAAGAGAAATGAACTTCTATATAACTCAGTAAGTAATGCTAAAAGAATCCTGCTCTTTACCAGAAGATTTAGGTTTACATACTAGATACACATGTGAAAACGTAAGCAATACTTTGTGGATGCCATCTCCAAATAAAGATCAAGAGAAGAAAATCAAATCTATATTTATTGTATTTACATAATCAGTAGAGTGTCATCAGATGAATTGTTTGACACTTAATTCATATATATGACACATGTACTTAGATACTGTACATTGTGTGACTAATCTAGGCAATCTAGTTTGCATTTGACAATTAAGACTCTTACCTGGGCAATGTTGGGGGGGGGGGTGTTGAGTTTTTGAGGAAAACTCCAATACTCTTACAACATTAAATAATCTGACTCGTATAATTTATAATAGTGTCTCCCTCAAAAAGGCAATCAGTACAGAGTGACATACTAACACATCATGTCTTCTGTAACAGAAAAAAACAACCCTGAAAAGACAGAGGAAACACAAAAACTAAACTAAATCTTAAGTTTGCATTCTGCTAAGCATATGTTTTTGTACAGTGATATAAGCAACCAACATGCACACAGACATACTGTTCGGAACCACAGAAAAAAGTATCTAAACATTAATACTCAAAACAAACCAGTGTGTTTCTCTTGTACCTTTCAGCATGAAGTAGATAAAAATGGAGATTTTCTGTCCTGAAGAGTATCACAGACTCAAAGTAAACTTTGGAAGTCCAAAACTTATGTCATTCAAAATTACTGCACACAAACAATTGGAGATAAGCGTTTATACTGAAGTGAAGGTCACAATAACATGTCCTTAAATACTACTTTTAAACAGTTAAGTTATGATGGCTCTATTCTTTTCTGACTACACATATGTTAACCTGTCCTTCTTGGGAACAAGCAGTAGAGAAGTGGCTTCACTTTGGAAATCAATTACACCAGCTCATACAAGCCACTAGCTCACAAAAGTCAATTGTGCAAGCAGATACAAAATATTTGTAGTGACCACATTTTGTTCATTTTTATGCCATTGATTAATTAGGCAAGATGCTGTTTTGTGCCTTAAACCTACTCATCTTTTGTTTTGATCTCAGACATTCAAAAGCCATGGTTGATCTCAGGATGATGTCACATCACAAATGCAGGTGGTGCTGCATCTGAATACTCTTTTGTTTGCTCTTTAAGTGGGACTTTGTAGCCTTCATAGTTCAGACATCTTTCAAGTGCCTCAACTTGCCTGAAATCCAACTGTATCATTAAATACTGAGAAGGATTTAGACTATTTCAACTCAAGCAGCATAGTTCTTTATAGAAATCAAGACTCCTAGAAGATATTTAGGACACTGAACATTAGTCATGCTTCATATGACACAGAAAACATCTGCGTGGGAAACGCTGCAATTGATAAGAGTTTTCTTCAGGTCCAGAGAGACTTTAATGCAGAATCCTCCATGCTGCAGCCAAAAAGGGGATTTCTTCCTCCAGCTCCCTTATTTGTCTCCACACATTCCTGACAGTCCCACTTCTTTGTTCCTGCATTGGTGCCAGTGTAAGCATAGTGTGGGCCTTACCAAACTCACTCAGAAGAAAACCAAGGTAGAGGATAGGAATAAACAGCCAGGGGGAAGCCAGGTGACCCTTTTTGGTGACAACAAAACACTGATACCAAACTAACACATCACTATAAATGTCTTGAAAGATCATTTGCCATTTTCTTTCTTTGCTACTGCTTTCAACCAGAAAGAATCAAAAAAGAAGGGTAGGTATTTATGTAACACTGCTGTTCATCATCCGTTTATTATTCATTCTATAACATATTCTACTTTTCATCTTTTTAAATGTGTCCTGTGTACTGCAATTTGAAACATACAATAGTCTCATATTCAATCCTGACCTGACAGCTGTTTGAAAGGTAAATAACCAGTAAATAATCAAAGGTAAGGTAAATAAATGTAAATTACCTGTGGGGTTTTGAATGGAAATACACTGTAATAACAAAACTGCAGAAGGGCTGCAGTGTAGATGCCATTTTTGTGTCAGGGAACTGGGAGACGGGTGAATGTGAAATTAAATAGAAGACTCCACTGACCATCTGAACAAGGACAGACCACACTCAGACCGAGTCTTCTCTGCACTGCAGCCTACAGACATAGTATAGAATCATAGAATGGTATGGGTTGGAAGGAACTTTCAAAGGTCATCTAGTCAGCCTTCCTGCAATGAGCAAGGACATCTTCAACTAGATCAGATTGCTCAGAGCCCCGTCCAACCTGACCTTGAATGCTTCCAGGGATGAAGTAAGGCACACGTAAGTGTTGCATAGAATTGTCTAGTACCAGGAAAAGTATCCATATTCATCTCTTTTCACTTTGGCTAGAAAAAAACAAACCAAAACCAAAAAAACCAACCGAGCTTAGTGAGTCAGCTTCTGTTGTGTTTGCCCTGCAACAGATGAGGTCTGCAAGCAACTGCCCAATATCATTATGATAGAGTTTACACTCTCTTTTGGAGATTAACCCACTGTTTTAAAAAAGTCACAGCAAAGTAGACTCTTTTGGTTTTGTTCTGGTTCCCTCCACACACATTTTGGTTATCCTATTCATACCAAGTCAAGTAAATTTTAACATTTACTCTGGTTATGGGCTTATGAACAAATAGAAGTATCTATTTGTAAGCAGCATTCTAAAAGATGTTTCTGGTCAAAAATCACCAACTACCTGAACAAGCAAAATATTGCTATTGAAAGCAGAGGAACTTCCCAGTTTCACAAGGATTCTCAGCCTTTTTCAAGATGTACCATACCAAGCAACATAGTGATACTGATTGAAGACAGAAAATTAAGAAGGAAATTATCTAAGAACAAGCAGCAATTCATAAAGAAATTCTTGGTATCATTATAAAACTCTAATTATCCTAAACTTTGGAGAAAATATTTTGACACAGAAAGCTTACAATGTGTAAAAAAAAAAAAAAAAGCATTAACCTCTTCGATACTTGTAATAATGCTAGACCAAAATAGGAACGTATATAAGCATATGTAAGTATAGAGAAGAGAGATTTTTAACAAAACAGAATTACAGCTATCACAGCAGTTTGTGGATAAATTATTAGGTTTATTACTCCTAAAGTAGTTTGAATAGAAGTGTTCCAGCTGTTACATCTGATCACCAGCACACTGCCAATTTTCTCTGCCAGATAGTCCTTTTATGCATTGGGGAACTTGTTGCAATTAAGGGATTTTCTCACTTCTTTATAATTCTGTGATTTACAACGTTGTCTTGAAAATTCAATTGCATGAACCACATTCAGTTCCTTTTATTCAAAATTTGCTGCATACAGAACAGAATGAAACCACCAAATCCATCTTCAGTAAGAAAACCAGGTTAACATTTTTCTAATTGTGCTTGCTGCATTAGTATGTTGCTGCTGGTACGTCTGACAGCAAATAGCTACACTAAACCTTACAGCATATTTGTGGGAAGTCTCTTTAATGGGATGCTTTATGCTACGGTAATACCTCACTACCTTCAGAAACATATTTAAAGTTGCACGCTATTCTACCAAAAATAATGGGGGTGTTTTTCCTCAAAACTGTTCCATTTCTAGAACAAAATATCTAAAGCCAGAAAACAGTAGATGTTGACCAGTGGAAAAGCACTAATCCTCTAGTATTCTACAACTTCCCATCAGTAAGATAAACCTGCTCAATTGCAGAACTGTCTCATCATTATATTTACTCAACTCTTTCCACTCTATAGTATCTCAAAATATATTACTTATTTCAAAAGGAATTGAAAAATTTCATTTACTACTAGAAGGCGCAACAACACTAAGGCTGGTAGAGTGTATGGAATAGTACAGTAGCACACATGGAGAATGAAATGGGAGACTAAGCAAATTAAAACTGACTGTACAGAAAGTGCTTAAGTGGGTGTGATTTATGTATTTGCTCAGGGTATTTAATCAAAATATGTATGGGTTTTTTGATAGGTTTTTGAAGAGTGACATATACTCAAATGATTACTCAGAATACCGGTTAAAGACAGCACATGAAAAAATGCAGTCATCCAATGCCCACCAAAACAAACTTCCTAGAGAAGAGCTCACCTACCTAATCACTAGGGCAACTTCCTTCAGAAACACTGGCTTTCCCTAAGGGTTTCCCTTCACAGGGCTAAGCAAGCCCAATCTTGCTTAGCTTGTAGTATCTGACAAGATACCACTATACGACACAATGTGGTCTAGCACATAAATTTAGAGCCCGATCTACAGCAACTCAGAGCTACATACCCAGGTAGATGATCAGGGAACACTCCTCAAACAAGAAGTGACCTGAAGAAGAACCACAAATGTCATTTTGCAGAGCTCTCCTACTGACTATAATACACAACTTATACAAAAGAGTGCATGTTCCTCATTGTTTTATAGTTCTGGACATTTAGATTTTTCTTAAGTGATCACAGAATTTTGAAAATGTCTCATACACTTACCCACAAATGTACTTGGGCACTGAATCAATTCAAGGCCAAAGCAAGCTGCTTCTCTCTACATCTACCCATCTCCTAATTCCCTGACACAAAAATGGCATCTACACTGCAGCCTTTCTGCATGTCTTCAACCTCACAAGGCAAGAGGGATCAACTGACGGCCAACCAGCTGCCTCCGTATGCAGAGAACCACTGCTATGCTACTCTATACAGTTCATATACAAGGTGATCCCAGTCAGATAGCAATCTCCCTCCTTCAGTTTATCAAGCTAAAATAGATTCTTTAATTTGTTTTAGCCACTAGTGAGTAAAGATAGAGTAATCAAAAGTCATCCTACTAAACCATGATTCTTTATCAACCTTCATTCACTAAACAAAACTCAGCTTACATTGGTTAAATAACTATTTTCTCATCTCCTCCACTGCACTTTCAAGAAGAAAACATACACCTGTCTTGGCTTCCAGCAAACAAGTTATTCCACGTACAAAAGCTTTGCCGAGATCCACATGCTCTGCTCAAAAGCCTCAGATTTAAAAACAAAAATCTAAATTTGAAGTATTGTTGAACTTTGATTGATCCACAAGTAAGGAATTAAAGCAGGTGATATTTCAGATAAGTGCATGCTCTCAAATGCGCATAGAGCAGAGAAGGAGATGAGAAAACTAACCAGATAATAACTCCACAAACCGTGACACTTGGTTTCTCACCAGCAAGAAGCCCTCAGAAAAGCATTAGATGTTCTCATAAACAGCTGTTTTGCCATTATGATAAACCAGACTGCTACTAACTCAAAACAGGGAAAACACATCACTAAAATAATAAGTACATCATTAAGGGTCAGGAACTTCTTAAATCTTTGGTTTCTGAAGAGACTTGCTGTCACTAAAGAAAATAAAAAGTTAACTGTAATTGGTAAAGGTAGGCAAATCAGAGTCTGCAGAAAGAAACCAATGCTGAATAATCTGCTAAAGCTTTTAAACATTGTTTGATAAAGCATCTTTCAAAGACCATAAGGAAGACATTATAGTTTTAACTTTCAGTAAATATCATTGACAAATTCGGAACCTGAAGATTATGTATTATTTATACTTGAGTTTCTGGAGATATCATTGACTACTAAGAATCAGAGCTCGCCATTCCATAGATTTCAGGACACACACAGCTGAAGTGTTTTGCAGAAGCATTAGTCAATTCAAGAGCAACAAGGAGAATCTCAAATACATGATTACCAGTCAAGTACTGTTAACTATGAAAGTGAACTGGCTGTCATTTGCTATGTTTCTGTACTGCAAGTTTGCTCACATGAAATCTTTTGCTCTGAGCTGTTCAGCAACAGTTGTTCTCATTAACTTTCCATTGTTTTACACATATCTGATGCAGACTCTTGTATTAGGTTTGCATGGCAAGGTTTTGGTAGCAGGGGGGGCTACAGGGGTGGCTTCTGTGAGAGGATGCCAGAAGCTTCCCCCATGTCCGATAGAGCCAATGCCAGCCGGCTCCAAGACGGACCCACCACTGGCCAAGGCCAAGCCCATCAGCAACGGTGGCAGTGCCTCTGGGATAACAGATTTAAGAAGGGAAAAAAGTTGCTGGGGCACGGATACTGCAGCCGGAGAGAGGAGTGAGAAGATGTGAGAGAAACAGCCCTGCAGACCCCCAGGTCAGTGAAGAAGGAGGGGGAGGAGGTGCTCCAGGCACCAGAGCAGAGATTCCCCTGCAGCCCGTGGGGAAGACCATGGTGAGGCAGGCTGTCCCCCTGCAGCCCATGGAGGTCCACGGTGGAGCACATATCTACCTGCAGCCCGGAGGGGACCCCACGCCGGAGCAGGTGGGTGCCCGAAGGAGGCTGTGACCCCGTGGGAAGCCCGTGCTGGAGCAGGCTCCTGGCAGGACCTGCAGATCTGTGGAGAG
This sequence comes from Aquila chrysaetos chrysaetos, assembly GCF_900496995.4. NCBI lineage: Eukaryota > Metazoa > Chordata > Aves > Accipitriformes > Accipitridae > Aquila > Aquila chrysaetos. Next base: position 25,729,290 of record NC_044014.1, on the reverse strand, counting down.
AGGAGCCCACGCTGGAGCAGGTTTTCTGGCAGGACTTGAGAACCCGCGGGGACCCGCACTGGAGCAGTCTGTGCCTGAAGGACTGCACCCTGTGGAAGGGACCCATGCTGGAGCAGTTCGTGAAGAACTGCAGCCCGTGGGAAGGACTTACATTGGAGAAGTTCATGGAGAGTCACTGTCTCCTGTGGGAGGGACCCCACGCTGGGGCAGGGGAAGAGTGTGAGGAGTCCTGCCCCTGAGGAGGAAGGAGTGACAGAGACAACGTGTGATGAACTGACTGTATCCTCAATTCCCCATCCCCCTGTGCTGCTGGTAGAGAGGAGGTGGAGAACTCAGGAGTAAAGTTAAGCCCAGGAAGAAGGGAGGGGTGGAGAGAACGTGTTTTAAGATTTGGTTTTATTTCTCATTATCCTACTCTGATTTGATTGGTAATAAATTAAGTTAATTTTCGCCAAGTCGAGCCTGTTTTGCCCCTGACAGTACTTGGTGAGTGATCTCTCCCTGTCCTTATCTCAACCCATGAGACTTTCGTTGTATTTCCTCTCCCCTGTCCAGCTGAGTTGGGGAGTGATAGAGCAGCTTTGCTGGGCACCTGGCATCCAGCCAGGGTCAACTCACCACAACTCTTCAACATACCAAGAAGTTGTGATAGATATGCAATTTTTTACTTTCATTACAACAGGAGAAGGAAGGAAAGAGGAATAAAGCATTTAAGTGTGATGGTTTTTTTGTCTTTTAAAAGAAACTGGAAATACATGCATTTATTTATTTACAGAAGGAAAGACAGGCCATGTCTCATATGCATGCTTCATTTTGTGGCTAGCCTAAATTATACACCGAATGACTACTTAATCTATGATGTTTATTCCTTCCCTGTTAAGATAACTGTCCTGGTTTCAGCTGGGATAGAGTTAATTGTCTTCCTAGTAGCTGGTACAGTGCTATGTTTTGAGTTCAGTATGAGAAGAATGTTGATAACACACTGATGTTTTCAGTTGTTGCTAAGTAGTGTTTAGTCTAAAGTCAAGGATTTTTCAGCTTCTCGTGCCCAGCCAGTGAGAAAGCTGGAGGGGCACAAGAAGTTGGCACAGGACACAGCCAGGGCAGCTGACCCAAAGTGGCCAACGGGGTATTCCATACCATGGGACGTCCCATCTAGTATAGAAACTGGGGGGAGTGGGGGCGGGGGATCACCGCTCGGGGACTAGCTGGGTGCCAGTCGGCGGGTGGTGAGCAACTGCACTGCGCATCATTTGTACATTCCAGTCCTTTCATTATTGCTGTTGTAATTTTATTAGTGTTATCATTATCATTATTAGTTTCTTCTTTTCTGTTCTATTAAACCGTTCTTATCTCAACCCATGGGTTTTGCTTCTTTTCCCGGTTTTCTCCCCCATCCCACTGGGTGGGGGGGAGTGAGTGAGCGGCTGCGTGGTGCTTAGTTGCTGGCTGGGGTTAAATCACGACAATAATGATAATGAACAATTAGAGGGTCATGTAAATCACTACTCTGGCATTGCAAAACATTTGATAGTCTTACCTGCTGCCAAACAGGTTTAGGAGTCCATCAGAAAATTTTCAGAAATTTCTTTTTGTTTGGCACTAACATGCAAAAATCAAGTAAATCAAAAGTGTTAACAGTGAAAACATACATTAACATTTAAAAACTTGTACAAGATACCAAGTAAACAGAAATCATCACATATTTTAGGTGGTATCCCCACACAAGTGCAGACTTCTCTTAACACTCTAAAGCGATCCTCTTTCTTCATGCACACTGCTTTGGTCTTTATACATGCTATGTAATTTCTGTAATTCCTAGCACAATGAGACTACAGCTTTCTAAAAATAATATCACATTAATAACAAACAAAAATAAAAGAACAAGAAACCCAACACCTACCCCACAGTAAACTGTACTAGCGTCACGGGATGCATATACCATGTTCTGTACACCAAGACTGCAAAAGGCATATTCTTCATCTGCAGTCTGGCCATGTATTTCACTTGTCTTCATTGCATGGACAGGTGTCGTGGTTTAACCCCAGCCAGCAACTAAGCACCACACAGCTGCTCACTCACTTCCCCCCCACCCAGTGGGATGGGGGAGAGAATCAGAAAAGAAAAGTAAAACTCATGGGTTGAGATAAGAACAGTTTAATAGAACAGAAAAGAAGAAACTAATAATGACAATGATAACACTAATAAAATGACAATAGTAATAATAAAAGGATTGGAATATACAAGTGATGCACCATGCAATTGCTCACCACTCCCCGACCGACGCCCAGTTAGTCCGCAAGCAGCGATCCCCCCACCCCAACTCCCCCCAATTCATATACTAGAGATGACGTCACATGGTATGGAATATCCCTTTGGCCAGTTTGGTGCAGCTGTTCTGGCTGTGTCCTGTGCCAACTTCTTGTGCCCCTCCAGCCTTCTTGCTGGCTGGGCATGAGAACATGAAAAATCCTTCACTTAGTCTAAACACTACTCAGCAACAACTGAAAACATCAGTGTGTTATCAACATTCTTCTCATACCGAACTCAAAACATAGCACTGTACCAGCTACTAGGAAGACAATTAACTCTGTCCCAGCTGAAACCAGGACAACAGGTTTCTCTCCAATTTGAAATTAATTTTGTATTCTTGAGTTATATTTAGAGTAGCTTACATCAAAGTGTGTCAGAAGCAACTGTGTCCCTTTCAAACACTGCTAGATGAGTTTGCAAAAGTTGATTCATCAACCACATTTCTACCACTTCCTTAGTTAGACCATAACCCATTCACGGCAAAGTAATGCACTGCACAAGGAGCACAGGATCACCAAGAAAGAAGTTATCACAACATAAATGAAAGATAAGCAAATACATCATTAGGAAGATCTACTTCATATCTTATTGCCACATAAAGTTTTATAAAATAAACAGCACTCTACCAAGACCTCCTGGCAACTTAAATTTTGTACATTGTTTTAGAGCACTTTCAGGTCTTTCCGAGCCTGTGTATTTTAAGCATCTGCCTGAAGGAAAACAGCGCACAATTTTCATTTAAGAAATCAATCCTCACTTTTGATGCAAGATTCTCATTGAAAGAAATGAACCACAATTTTAAAAAATCAGCTCTGAGGAAATGATAAAATTACAGTATGTTCTGGCCATTAAGAAACTTATGTACAACTTATGAAGTTGTTATGAAACTGTATTTCCTGAATATATGTGGAATTACTATTTGCTGCCAAAACCATTAGTAGATACATAGTAGAGCAGGACTATTACCTTCCTGGGTTGTACTGTGACAAAAATAAAAGGGACGACAAGAAAGATGGGTGGAGCTGGATAAAGTCTAGACCCACCTCCTTTCCCAAACCACCATGAAAAAGCACAGTGGAAATACTCCCCCACCTTACCCCCCCCAAAGGAAGTTACATGATTTTAAGAAGGACAAAGTTGTCCTTTGGTGGTTGTTGGTGAAGGTGGTTGTTTTTTTATTTTGAAAAAGAGAAAAAAAACCACAGAAGAGCTTTTTGTCAAGAATCAACTATCACATGAAACTATGGAACCAAACCAGGACAAAAAGCTGACTCAAGAAGCTGAAGGAAAACCATGACAGAATTCCAGTTTGCCAGAAGTCACTGTTCTGAGCCCGAAGAGTGTTTAAGAGATTAAAGCACATTAAGTCTGTGTTGACTACATAATTTTGTCTAGAAAACACACATCCAACATCACTAATTAGGGAGCAATCATGTTTTACAGTACTGTGCAAAGTTTGTCTGCTTGTTTCTATTAACATCTACCCCTGAGGAGCTAAACTATTGACCCAGAGCATCAAGAACAGCTGCGGTTCTGGGAAGGCTGTGTTTAAACTGTGGGAGAGCAGAAAGGGTTGGCACTGGTCCCAGAGGTCAGCTGACAGACCAGAGAAGGTGCTGCAAAACGTTGTCCATCCCAATGGCATTGTAAGGCTCCAAATTCTGCTCAGCTCCCACCAACTGGGCGCGGGCAGGGAGACAGCAAAGCCTATAGGCACCCCAAGGAGCCCCCAGTGCAGCTGCGGGGAGGGAGGGGAGTGAGCTCTGCCAGAGAAAACAGTGTCCGCAGGCATTTACAGCACCCCCCAAACCATGGTAAGTGGATAAATATCTGAAACGATGTGAATCACTTGAAACTGAAACGTGAGCCACATGAATATGAAAAGGATACTAATAGTTACGCAGAAATGACAAATTCATCAATCAGAAATGGAAAAAACAACACAGGAGCATAGAAAAGTCATCAGGCAAAAGTGAAATATTCCGAAAATACTTCTTAATTGAAAGCTGAATGCAAATGAATACTGCATTTTAAAATCTGCATATGCAAGGTGTTAGCTTGTCAGTTTAATCCCACTCCCCCCTCACTCCTCTGCAAAAATAGTCCAGTTGATTGACTAGGGCCTGTGTAATGTATAGGATTGGTACTCAGGAAGAAGTTTGCCACCAGTTTTAACAAGATCATATTTTTAGCTATCAAGTCTTGACGACAAAGACATACAGTTCTGATGGCCAAGTATGAAATACCACATTGGTATCCTTTGTTGTAAAATAATAAAAATAAAATAAAGTTTTCCAGCCATGCTGGTTTTCCCATTTTCTTTTTTAGAATATATTCATTAATAACAAAATACCACACATCAATAGTCAACCCTATATAAAGGCATGAGATTACTTTCTATCTTTCTCAGTATCAGAAATATTTTTCCCCTGTTAGATATAACTACTTTTGGACATACTTTTGGACATTGGGAAAGCCCCATAAAGTATTTCTAGTAAGGTTCAGTTAAATGAGTTACCTGAAAGTCTGAAGCTAAAATAAAGCATCAGCCTATTGCAGATGATTGGCTTATTATTATTTTGGTTGACATTAGTAACTCTAACAACTAAAAACATTTAAACGCACAGGTAGCATTCTTTAACTTACAAATTGCTTGCTTCAGAAAAGAAAAAAAAATACAACTACTACAGCATAAAGAAAAAGCTGACTATGCAATCAAAAGCCCAAAGGACCCAATTTCTTCATAAAGTACCTGATGGACATCGTGACAGTCTGATTACCTTCTACCACCAATTTTTGGAACATGTGAAAAATACTGTATGCTTCTTGCTGGTATGTGGTCCAAGATGACTCATAAATCTTCCTTTATCTCCTTCGTGGTGTTAGCAGAAAAGGATGAGTTGCTTTTTTCCATCTCATTCACATGTCTTTCTGTCTGTTACCCGTGCCCTTGAGCAAAGATTACTGATGCCCTGCCTTTGATATATGACACATCACATACAGCAGCTTTTCATCAAATGAATTAACCTGAAAAAAATGCAAACCTACCTGCCAGTTGCTTCCCAACTTTCCACTATTCCTTTGTGTACCTCCTTCCTAACATGCCACACACAAGGCATGCAAGAACAAGGTTACTAGGCACAGAAAATTAAATTGTTATTCAGTGGACACTGACATAATTCATTGAAATATACTACTTAATATTTACCTTCATAACTGATTCCAATTGTAAAATATCCTGTTAGTCATATTCACAGCCTGAAAAATGTATCTATTTAAAAATCAGAGGATGAACTATCTGCTCAGATCACCCCAAATTCTTGCTCTGAGTCATGTATAATAACTGCAATTCATGTAAGGCATTACTGATACGGCTCTACAAACAATTCTGCAATGCTAATCAATACCAAATGATCAGTCAGTATGCTGTATATTCTGATTTTTTTTTCCTTACAATTTAAAATATATTTTTATATTCCAAAAGCATTAATATCTTAAAATGTTAACTCTCTTCACAATGGTTGAACTGTTCACAAAGGTGATTTTTAATACATGAAATTAAAACTCCATTGCACTCTTTTGTTATCCTTAGTTGGGTTCTTTTAAGGAAAACGGGCAATAAATGCATTTGTGAGGTGCTCTCTTTTCTACATATACCTTCAATCTTACATTTTAAAGATGTCAATTAGATAACTACTATGCTGCTAATTAGCAAGATTCACACACTAACCTCTCTGAGACTTTTTTCTGCTTGGGAATTTTTTCCACTGTAGATTATTAATTGGTTTACATTTGTAACTGATTACTGACAGGATCTCAAAGAAATTTAAGTACAGGAGTTCCTAGATACTTCAACATTTTTCAAGACAGGAAAGTAAACTCCCAATATAACTCTGTTCCACAAAACAATGCTCTTCAAAATACACATGCCACACCTTTCATAATGAAACAAATGATAAATTTTTTTTCTTCTTTTATCAAAATTGTATTATATCTTCTAATGAATGCAGTGACTGAAAAATATAAACATTGATATATATTTTCCAATGAATTGGCTTAAGAGTAATGTGTAAAAATAGGATTAATGGTACAAAGCATGTACTATATAAAAATAGCCTGTAGAAAGAAGCATTAAGCAATTACAACTCTAGCACTGAAGGCTCCAATATTATAGGGTAATATTTCCTTAATGTTAGACTTCATTAACCCTAAGATAATCTCTCATAAATTTTGCTGATTTTTAAGGAGAAAAAATAAATTATGTTTATTAAACTACTGAATATGTTTATGAAAACAAGACATAATCTAGTGCTATAAACTTCTTGTCTTTATCTGAATAATCAGGAAGCTCATAAATAAAATATCATATAACAAAGTGAGTGTTAAAATTCATTACCGTAATAGCTATGCTCATGATCTATTTCATTAGCACTCCTCCTTTCTTTGAATAAATGGGTTCTTTGGTCTACCAGAGCAAGGCCATTTACAAGACAAAATACTAAGCTGCTTTTTCTCATTTTCCCTTATCTGTTCTATTCCCAACTTTCTAAATTAATTCTTCCTTTAAATCTTATTGTTCCTTCCAGTGTAACTCACAGCACATTAGAGAAACTTGAAAGAAATATAAGCAAAGAAATGGGTCTATGGAGTATAAGTTAATTAGGAATCTAAGTGACTGGTGATGAGACTTGATGGCATATGGCTTTGGAATGAATTTAAGAAGCTTAAGTTCATTTAAAAATAAAATATAAATATATCAGAAGTTCAAAAGAAGTCATACCTCAAATTAAGTCATGCTAATGTTTCAGCCCCAACACCAGCTAAAGATAACAATGTATGACAGCATGCTGATTTTATCTCAAAAGTTTCTTCTCACCAACATGGATCAAAAAAGCCAGTAGCTGTTAGTGAGGCAGTAATACAGACACTTAGAAGTGAACATTAGCAACTGCAGAAGCCACCATCTACAATCAAGTACGTAACTAGGGTATTCAGCTTAACACGCTACTCGTTAATAACCCCGTGCAGAACCTACTTTTCAGTCCTCACAGCAACAGACCATCTTTATATCCATCAACCTCGACTTCATTTTTTTTATCCATTTCTGCTCATTTCACATATAGTACATAGGACCTGATCTGGATAAATCCTCTACGGTGACATTGGGGTTGCAAAAACAGATCCTTGGGAAAGGTGCAACAGAACAGTTATGAACGATGGTGCTGGGAGATTTCCAGATGCTGTACCTGCATGATCATGTGGGGACTGGAACTGACATGGCCGGACAGGGGGGGCTAAAGGCTTTGTATTGCCACATGCCTCCCTCTCCATAAGAACGGGGCAGCAGTCTTTTAAAAGTTCATCCTCAGGGGAATGTTTCGTTTGTTCCAAGGCTTTAAAAAGATGTGTAACTCCACTGATTCAAGAGGCCCTGTCTAAGGCAGGGAAATGCAAGAAAAGAGGATCAGACTCTGTAAGGAGAACTTGAAGTATTTTATATACAGAAAACTAAAAAAAGAATGTATTGTTAGACTAAAAGGCTACCAAAGAAGGAAGGTATACACATAAGCTGGATATTGCTTTACAGAGATTTCTTACAAAACATTTTTGTTTTCCATTCATAGAAAATCACAGCAACTACTCCTGATGCAGCTACAACAAACTGCAAAGGGCTACAGTCTTATGTCTTTCACAGGAACACAGTATTGGTACTCAGAGCACCACTATCCAGGAGGAAAGGTAGCAGCATCTATGAGAAAAAGCATCAGCTGAAAAGTGCCATTAACCTAGTAAGTACTTAACTTCCATTGCTCACTTCCTTCCCATAACTTTGAAGAGAGGGTAGGGGATAATACAGTCCATTATACATGCATTCTAGGCCCATTTATTCATTTATATAGCTTTTCCCCCACACTTAGGCAAATTTGCCACCAGAGGACACTGGTTTATCAAAGGAAATGACATACAATTAAATGCAAAGTGTAACAGTACCTTTTATCAGGCCAACTGATAAAACTGCAGAAAATAAAAAACAGACAAGCTTTGCAGGCTCTCCTAAATCACTGTTTTTCAACTTGATCAACTAGATGAACAAAACATTGCAACTCAATAATTTTCATGTTAATATTTAACCTCCAAGTCTAGCTGCAATTGATTATTGTTATAAAAATCTTAATACAGAGCAGCAGGTTGCCATAGCAAGCCATAACATATAACACAAAAGCCCCTCTGCAGAATTCCTTGGTCATATTGTTTTCTGCATCACCTTCATCAGTCTTGTCTGAGCAGTCTCGTGAGGCATATGCTTTCCCCTGAATCCCATGTTGAGACCTACCTGCATTCAAAACCAGTATGCATGGCAAGGGTTTGAATTCTTTTATCTAGGTGTAACACAAATGCTAGAGATCAGAAATATGTAAACACAATTTAAATATCAGCAATAGTTTAGATGATTAGGTAGAGACATATTTTGAGAACATCTATTTTGCAAAGAGTCAAAAACCAAAATACCTCTGATAAGTTTAAGAGTTGTATTTCAGTGAGTGTAAAGTAGCACTCTCAATTCTGGGAACTCCTGAAACCCAGAATTACAGAACAAGATGCAAAATCGTCAATATCACTCATTTTATTCATGTACAAAGATAAAATATTGGATATAGTAGAGAAAGCATTAATAAATTATTAGAAGCTGTTAAAAGGTATTACAGATATGCAGTATGTACATTATTGATCATGTAATCTACCGGACTGTACAACCAGTTGGTATAATGGATTGTTCTCCATTCAATTACGAATGCTATGAACTACGCACGTACCCTAATGTGGATGGTAACTCATTTTCTTTGTTTTCAATACTGACATAAACTGCTGAAAAGCAACAACAACAACATATTCAGGAAACACCAATATTTTTCCTGTTGAGGTATTTGGGGGGGGGGGGGGCAGTCCTGCTGGTTTGGTTTGTTCTTTTGGTGGGATTTTTTGCCAACTGCATCTCCAGGAAGCAACATTCTGCCAAGCTAAGTACCTGAGTCACCACCTGCATACAAACCCAGCATGGACAGTGCTGGTCTGCATGCTTTGAAATGGGAGGAGGCTAATGACGGTGCTGAGATATCACTAAGGACTACGGCGTTCAATCTTTCCTGAGAACCATCCAGAAACAGCCGGCACCACGCTTGCAGAACCACTTGCAACACAAGGACCAATGACTTTAATAATGCATCTTTGCATGTAACTTTTATTCACCACTGGTGTAGGTGGCCTTGCATTCAAGCTGGTCAAAACAGGTCTAGAGGGAAAGAAAATTAAGAGAGCTGAGTTGTCAGTGTCAAATCACAGCTATATGGGAACCCTATCTCATTGGACACACAAAGCAAAAAGGAAAGAAAAAACATCAAAAGGGAAAGCCTGCATTAAAAGTATGACTTTAAAAAGATTGTGGATTGCTTATGACACGTAATAAGTCATCTGCCTCTCTTAATAAAGAGAAGTTATTATTTACTAGTGAGCTAATACCAGTAACTGTGACAAGCAAAACCAACAAAGCCCATAAAAACATAAAGAAGCTGTTCTATGCAGTTAAGCTGAAAGAGAACACATTCAATGTTTTAGATTAAAAAGCATTTAGGCTTACAATCTGTTCTAATACAACCTCCATTATGTGTTGGGAAATGAAACAAATACCAAGAACTCATCCTCATCCCCAACTTTTACAGGAAAAATAGAAAACATGTTCTTTTTTAAAGCATGAATTTAAGTCATAGGAACTTGTTTAATGCTTTGGATTGATACCTGTGGGTGTTATAATTAATGTGGCCTTTCAAACAAATGTACTAATGTCCCAATACTACATCATCTTTGGATACTGTAACTTAAAGAAAAGTCTTATCTCCTCTTCTAAATACAAAGCACATTCCCAAATTCAGGTTTTCTGTACTCCATTACACATGTCTGCTGTTCTCTCAAGTACTTCAATCTTCATGCAGGTGATGCAGCCAGGTGTCATGGAACTAAGAACGAGGATAGCATTAAACTGCTTTACTATATTATTTTTCTACGTCAATAAGGCACAGGTTTTATCACTACTAGGACAATCCTTATAAAAATAAACTGTCAAACACATACCATATCTCTAGGTAATGCTAGTAAAACTACACTTGCAATGTCTTAAAGAACAAAGGATTTTTCTACTAATGTTGTAGGATATTAGTCTCACTCAGACCTGAAAAATAAAAAAAAAGCTTCAATTCAATATAATTAAGGTAGTTAAAGCTTTACTTGTGCTTCATGTTTTCTTGGGTTTTGAAAAATAAACTACTATCTATCTTAGGTAGTAGTTATTACCATGTCCTGTAATTCTTCAACCATAGCAAGATATAGAATGTTTTTCAAATTATGAAATGTATCTAACAGGAATAAACACTGGGATTAGAGGTTTTTTGCTTGAAAACTCAAGTATGACAAAAACCAAAATAGTTATATAAAAACGTTGCTTCAACTTTTAAATCAATGACTAATGGGAGAAAAACAGAGGAGCTTCCTTTAAGTATCCAAAATTTACTCATGTAATACCATAACTAAATCTATTTTACAAAAACAGAAAACTCACTTTAATTAACTATAATTTTAATCTTAATTGTGATTTTAGCCTCTTAATTGAATTATTTTTTTCTGAATTCATTTTACTGCTAATAAATGAAAGACATGAAAAACTAAATTGCATAATAAAGCATGAAGGGCATACAGTTATGAGATACCATACCCCTGAGAGAAGCAAACAGTGTTTTATGTTCAATGAAACTCTTAAGGGCAACATGCGAAAAAAAGGAGATAATATTCTTCAAACAATTAACAACCACATTTCAGAAGTGAATTTTTAAAATACTACTATTTCTCAAGAAATGACAAAAGTTGTAGATCAGTAGCACAAGCAAGCACAACCATCTTTTCCTTAGTGATTTCTAAAATACTTAAAATAATTATTGGAAATATATCTTCCCTGTCATTTAGGCCTTTCAACAATTGACAATTATGTGACTAGAAAACCACTTGATTTTGGCAGCTAGTAATGCCCCAAATGATTTTACTGTTGACACAGTTTAAGAAAGCACTAAATATCAAAAGTATTTTTTACCTTTTATTTTATTAAGAAAAAAATTTTTTTGGAACTTCATAGAAAAAGATATAAACCAACCATTTTTCACTTGTGTTGAACTGCAAATGGAACTCTTTCCTTATAAACCTAAATTCTATCTCCTGGCATGAACGTATACTTATTTTAGGCAAGTATGTTCAAGTGACTACAGCAAGCTTGAGCTGATAACAGAAAACTTGTCTGGCACATGCATTAGATCTGACCTGAACTCCAAAACTGAAATGAACGACAAGACAACGTGGTGAAGATGGTTTTCCTTCACAAACACAAGGCACAGCTGTGGTTTCCTTTCAAGCAACCAGGGCATGCATACCCCATGCAATGGGACGAGCCACACAAGGAACAGGTAGCACAAGGCTCACAGCACTAATAGAGCACTCATCTGTCTCATCTCAAACTGCTAGGAAAAATAAAATAAATTTAAAAAAATTCAGAAGCAACTGAAGAAACCTGATTATTCTCTATGGCCTATACACCTAGATAAACTCAGCCTGGCATTTTAAAACAACCGCATTTTATCAAGGGGTTCTCTAGGTTTTCCTTAGCATGGGTTACATCTCATTTCTGACTCTGTCCTCCCCCATGGGATGTTTTAATGGCTTTTAAAGATGAACTGCTTTAAAAGCAGCATTATTTCAATATAGCTTGGGTTTATAAGTAAAATGGGAAACAGTGCACCAGAGCAAGTGTGTGAGAACACAAACACAAAGGAGAGAAATGTAGATTTGTCAGCGCTATGCAAATAGCCCCAGTTCTCCATGTATCAGCCAACCACTTTCTTGGGCTACCCAAATAAGCTGAAGGCAGAACAGTTATTCACCAAATCCCACAATACTGGAACTTTGGGATCTTCAGTGAAACTGGTAGGAGATCAATTTAAAATGAATAAGTACTCTTTAAAAATTGACTAGTGAACTTCTGGAGCTTTCTGCTGTAGGAGGTTGTGAATGCAGATGTGTGATGGGTTGACCCTGGCTGGTTGCCAGGTGCCCACCAAAGCCGTTCTATCACTCCCCCTCCTCAGCTGGACAGGGGAGAGAAAATATAACAAAGAGCTTGTGGGTCGAGATAAGGACAGGAGAGATATCACTCATCACTTACCGTCACGGGCAAAACAGACTCAACTTGGGGAAAATTAACTCACTTTGTTACAAATCAACCAGAGCAGGGTAATGAGAAATAAAACCAAATCTCAGAACACCTTCCCTCCACCCCTCCCTTCTTCCCGGGCACAACCTCACTCCTGGATTCTCTACCAACCCCCCTAGTGGCACAGGGGGACGGGGATGGGGTTTACGGTCAGTTCATCACACGTTATTTTCTGCCGCTTCATCCTCCTCAGGGGGAGGACTCATCCCACTCTTCCCCTGCCCCAGCGTGGGGTCCCACCCACAGGAAACAGTCCTCCACGAACTTCTCCAACGTGGGTCCTTCCCATGGGCTGCAGTTCTTCACGAACTGCTCCAGCATGGGTCCCTTCCACAGGGTGCAGTCCTTCAGGCACAGACTGCTCCAGCGTGGGTCCCCTCCGGGTTCTCAAGTCCTGCCAGAAAACCTGCTCCAGCGTGGGCGCCTCTCTCCACAGATCCGCAGGTCCTGCCAGGAGCCTGCTCCAGCACGGGCTTCCCATGGGGTCACAGCCTCCTTTGGGCATCCCCCTGCTCCGGCGTGGGGTCCTCCCCGGGCTGCAGGTGGAGATCTGCCTCACCATGGTCTTCCCCACGGGCTGCAGGGGAATCTCTGCTCCGGCGCCTGGAGCATCTCCTCCCCCTCCTTCTTCACTGACCTTGGTGTCCGCAGGGTTGTTTCTCTTACATGTTCTCACTCCTCTCTGCGGCTGCCGTTCACTCTCTGTCCCAACTTTTTTTCCTTCTTAAAAATGTTATCACAGAGGCGTTACCACTATCGCTGATTGGCTCGGCCTTGGCCGGTGGCGGGTCCATCTTAGAGCCGGCTGGTATTGGCTCTCTCGAACACAGGGGAGGCTTCCAGCAGCTTCTTACAGAAGCCACCCCTGTAACCCCCCCCCCCCCCCCCGCTACCAAAACCTTGCCACACAAAGCCAATACAAGATGGTACCAGCAAATAAAAACTGGAATTCTAAAAATTCACAGACAACAGATCAATAAATGGATATGCAGAGGGATGTATGCCCTACCATCCTTAATACAAGGACGCTGGGGAGCTGGACAAGAGTAAGTGGCCAAACCTGCCTGTTCTTCCTAAATAGCAACTTGGTGCCAGTATCAGAGATAGAATGATAACCCAGATGGACTTAGCCTCAGCCACACTGTGATGTTTCTTAGGAACTCATAATACACACAGGCAAAGACCTGAAACATTTTCTTCTCAGATCGGTATGGACTTCTACTCAGGCATAAGTAAATCAACGTTCAAATATTACATCTGAAAACTTCCCCTAATTATTTGTGCTTAGACAAGATATTCCACCTTCACAGCTGCTACTTAAATTGGTTCATTACTCTACAGTAAAATACAATATAACTGTGGTAATAAACTAAGGCCAAATTAGGATTAGGACTAAGGGAAATTTGACTCATTTAGAACTAAATGGTTATAACAGAAGTGGCAAATGCAGACACCAGTCAAACCCATTTATTTTTATCACAACCATGCAGAAAATGTAAAGTTTATCCTTCCCCTTCAATGAACAAAGCGAAAAATGATGCCCATAGCACCCCATTCTGCTGAAGGAATATAAAGCAATGGAAATCCTCCCACTATCACACCAAGGCAGCTTTGCCACCCAAGCAAACTGGCTTCTTTGCAGTACTTAACACTGTGCAGTATGGCTATGCCCAGAGAAAACCTATAAAGCTTTAACAAAACCAGATAAAGCAACTAGCAATCATTTTGGTTTAAGAAGATGCATCAAACAATTCCCTGCTTGCTAGACCAAAAAGTAAATGCTGCAAGAAAAAAAAGATATGTGAAATAATAGAATAAAATTAAATTGTTCTTGGGATCTTGATCAGCAACACCCGAACGAATACCTCTGTGCTTACTTGTAGACATGATACCTCACCAGAGTATTTTGAGTAGAACAAAAAAAAAGCTAAGCAAGGTTATTCAGGTGCTGGGATGCTTTCCTGAAATTCTAACCAGTTCCAACAAAGTGTATGCTCCACTTATTTATATTTGCCTAGAGGCTGAAATGGGTATAGTAATTTCCACTTTTCAGCCCAAGCACTACAGTAAGGCTCCTATACACTGTTTAACAGTTCCCGTATTTCACCCCGAGTGTGTCAGTATTTCTGTGATAAGTTGGGGTTTGTTCCTAGCTCTTTCTCTGCATGGACATACACAATACATGCGTGTGCAGATGACACAATTCAAAGAATGCAGGAACCTTTCCTGATGGGATGAATAGATTTAACAGCAGCAAAAACATTACTACAAGTAAGATTCTTCATTTTTATACACTACTGTGTATTTTTTATGATTCCTGTCTAAGATCCTGTTAAATATTTAAACAACAATACAATATCAGTAAGTAAACTCTTTAAATCAGGCATCCTCTATACTGTATAGTGGGAACAGATGTGCTCTTATTAAGGCTATATTGTAACTCAACAATAATTTGTCATATTTGACATATTGTTAAATTATGTGCACCTGCCAGAACTGTAGTAGCAATTACAAACGATATATATACCACTTTTACTTTAAATACCTAAACAACTTATGGAGATGTGAATACGATGTACGGAAAAATTGTAATTTCCTAAATGTCATCACCAAACAACACCTAATGTCTCACAATTTCTTTTTATGTATATTTTATTATAGCGCCCAACTGTTTCAACACTCTAGTGGCTGGACTTTAATGTGGTTCAAGCAGCCCCAAGTAACATCACCAAATGTTTAACATCTGTGAAAGTTGGACCAACAAATGCTCATATTTTCAGGAGGTCATGCTGGCCAGCTTTCATTAACAATTACTTTAAACTTCAGTTTTCTTTATAGCTTTTTAATTCAGGAAGGACATGTAAAGTTCACCTTAGTTAAACTGTTAAGTTTATTCCAAACTCATATAGTATTAATCTTTAGACTATTTATAAACTTTTTAAAGTTTCTTTTCCTTCCCCCAATATTTGCATCTTGTTTAATTCACCCATTACTTTAACATAGGGAAACACCACTTCTGATTAGGTCTTAAGAGTTCAGCATATTTCCAGTGCAGGGTCAGAATCTCCCAGTGCTTATTTCTTTTTACTTTATTTTCCTACTTTCCCTCCCCTAATCTACAATATTCACACCAGATTTATGATTAATTTACAAAACTCCTTAATGCCCTAGGTATTTCTTATTGCTGATGATTCTATAATCACGAACCATTGTATCTTGAAAAACATCTATTCAGAGCTTTGAATTTTTCTACAACATTCTTACCCATAGCATATGGCAAAGCTTGCATTTTGCCGTAGACTTTTAAAACAAAGAGCTCCACTATGGAGTTGGACACCTCAGTGGAAACCTCTAGGCCAGAACCTCATGGGACTCGGGGATGCAGGAATTCCAGGGAGTGGATTTTAGTACACGTTCAGCACTGTAGGGTCTACAACTACCTACTCCTTAAAAGTGCATAACAAATTCTTAAACGTGCATTGCTCATGGGAAAAAGGAGAGAAAGGATCTTTTAATAATAGCGTAAATAGGAGGAGATGGTGATTAAAAAGAACAAGATACGCAACCTATTTTGAAGATTGAAAAACCACAGTAATTTGAAAAGAGAACAGATGAGAGAAGACACCACTGATAATCTCAACATTGCACACACACTTATGACCCCTATGAAAATCCAAATCTCTTTCTCCTTCCGTCACCACGTCACCTTCACATGACTTACAGCTTGACATTTCTTGCTGTGGTCTCTCTGGTTTGGAAGGAAGTAACCTGTAGGAGACATGCTCTTTATAATTATTTACAGGTTTTAGCAATGTTGCCATCTCTTATTCCTTTCACCATCAGGAATACTTGGGTTTCACTGTATTAGAAGTCTAGATATTCCACTACGTGCCTCTTTAATACTATGTGGCTACACACTCCTATTTCAGAGCACTGGAGAGGAAGTCTTTGAAGCTTTGATTAGGATAGGTGGGAACTGATGTCTCTTTCCCACGCCTACCAGTTGTACAGAGATCCCACTCTATAGACTCTCCAGTGCTGTAGCCGTACTCGCTGATCAAGTAATAGCTTTGACCTGCTGCGCTTTGAGGAGAATTCAGAGCAGGCAGCTCCCAAACCACCGAGTGATGCCAGAGACTCAGCTTCTTACTCTAACAGTTAAGAATTACGACATATAGGCTGTCATGAGACTCAGCTTTGCTCTAGGACCTTGGACCCCACACATCCAGATGGGGACCAACACTTAACACACAGCTTGTTAGCGGCTGCTTTAGTGTTTCTCCCTTTTATTATTTATAAAGAGCACTGGTGCAGATACATTGGAAAGGAAGGTGAATATAAAGCTTGTTCTAAAGAGCATGAAGGTATTTCATTTCATTTTGGAAATGTTTGCATTATGTATGGGTTTACATGGAGGGCTTTATAGACTCTCCTAAATGATTTACCGTTAAGGTACATATTGATTATAATCTCCAGTTATTTAAAAGGAGACCTGTTTACCCCACAGCACTTAATACATTGCGACATGTTTCAACTTAACAGTGACACTGGTAAACAAAAGTTACTGATCTACCTAGTGAGTTATAAAACTTGTAACACACTGTAAACAGCTCTGTCATTTTATTTAGCATATTGCACTGCACGAGCTGCTTTATTTACCTAGCGGTAAATCTTTATGTATCAAAAATGCTACAGAAGGCACAACAAATAAATTACAAACAGACACTAACATCTGACTAGTTAATCAAACAAATAGGACATGTAACAAAGAAAAAAGCTATAAATATTGACAACAAGCTGCTTCAGTCACAAAAACATTCAATACTTCAGTTCTCAAGTGTGAGTTTTATATCAGTCCCCTGGAAACAGTTTGTATCCTCCAATAAATTTTTACAGTTGATTCACCTGCCTGATACCCTTCAGCCATTTCCTTCAGAAGCTGTCAAACCCGCCAACAATAATATATGGCCCAACCAACAAGAACAGCTGTAGCCATTCTCTCTGCTGGTTCCCGCACCCTGTTCTGCATAAAATAATACATCAAGATTAATTGATTTCCCGTCAGTCTCACAGAACAGAAAATTAATTTTCATGTAGCTATTTTCCCCAGCATATGAATTTTGAACATGGCAAGTAATTTAAGTTTTTAATTATTCATAAGCAGGAAAAAAAAAAAAAGAGGGGGGGGGGGAAAAAGTCACAACACATGATAAAGTGAGCCCCTGAAAGCCCCAAGGCCATGGCCTGGACCTTGATTTGTGCTGAGACAACAATAGCATTCACTAATGCCTACATAAATAATATATGTATTAACATACATCTTAGTACAACACCAATTTCTCTCACTCTGACCCAAGACTACCAGGTCATACAGCAGCAGTTTGTCACAGTTGGTACAGTGGGCTACATGTGACACACTACAAGAAAAACATGTAACGTGTCAGCCATACTGGATTGACCCTGACTGCCTCCAGAGCATGAACACGCCTATAATATAATGGGAAGGTAATGGTCAGTGTTTGAGGAGAAGAGTAAAACTTACTAATCAGCAGGGTGTTATACCTCAGCAAACCTTCTCTTTGCAGGTGACATTGACTTGTGCAAGGAAAATTGCTAATGGAAAATTAAACAGAATAATCTGTCTTGCTCAAGTTAAATCTTTTCCAGATGACTGCTGAAGCCTTAAAGAAAAACACAGGCCACTCAAAAGATAGTAAGATGTCATAAAGAAGGCACATTTAAGAAAATCTCATTTGCTAAGGTTCAAATCTCTGTAAACAGACATTCTCACAAGTTGCAGAATAGAATTTATGACCTTGAACTGGGGCCAAAATTGTACAGGTAAATAACCATAACTCAAAGCATTCATTATAATAATTTGTGATGAAGTACTAACCACTCATTATTTATTTAGTGCAACACGTGATCAATAATGTTAGGATTGGATTTTTTTATTTAAAAAAAACCAAAACAAAACAAACAAAAAAAACCCCAAAACAACAAAACACCCACAACTAACTTGCACTATGCAATGCTTGTACATGGCTTGGGGTTGAGGGTAAATCACAGGGTGAAAATGTACCCATAAATTCAAAATGAGTGCACAAATGCTGAAGGCATGTCACTGAAAATATTAAGCAACAGGTTTGCTTTTGAGTGCTCTTTCCTTTCTTGAAAAGTTTTGGGAAGCTTCATTTTGTTAGTTAAACCTCGCTAAAAAAAACCAAACTGTTTGACAAGGTGTGCCATAAAGTTACTCCATAGGAAAGTTTCTTACCATTATCAGTGGCACCAGATAAATTTACAAGGAGGAAAGTCTAGGCAAGATCAGTAGGACAATGAAAGCAGGAAGCACTGTGACCAGTTTTGGTTATACATTATGATGAAATGTTTACCAAAGAACAGAAGGAAGTATAACAATTGCCACAAATGTGGTAAAAATGCTCAGTGTAACTAGAGCCTCTGTACTGGATAGCCAACTGCTTATAGTATGGCTGGGCATTGGTGCATGCTAGTAGCACTGTATGGAAAATTCTTCCAGTATTTCCATGACAAAACCATTTCCACTGTTTTTTTAAAGGCTCCCAATTTTCCTATTCAGAGAAAGCTGAAAAAAAAAGACAATTTTTAAATAAAAACTCAGCATATCTACATTAAGCCTTTAAAAGCAAGTTTTGAACAAGAATTCTAGGTTCTGTTTTCATTAATACAAAAGAGGTTTTCAAAACAGGAACCCAAGCTCAGTATCTTCTCAACATATGCGCTGTAAAACTTCGGTTTGGATGGAAAAAAAGATGATTTGTTGTTGTTGTTTTTTTTTAAAGCAGTGATGTGGGTTAAAGGCCTTTCTCTTCTGTACATTTAGCCTTGTGAATATATGGATATCTAATAAAAACAAAATTATCAGAAAACAAGATCAAAATGTGTATGCCATGCATTTTCCCTGTCAATTGCATTTGTTAACATCCTGACATACCACTGATTCCAACGAAACACCCACTGAAAATAAAATAAAAATTACATTTACCTCCACAATGTAAAGAAAGTTTATATTGCAAAGTACTAAATTATTCAGAACTATAGCTGACCTTTATTGTCATGTTTCAAAATAATTACACAGAGCTTTAAAGTCTAATTCAGCAAAAAAAATGGTGTCTAACTTTAGGGGGGGAGGTTGGGAAGAAGTAGCGTGTGATGGATTCAGGTTTTGTTATTTCCTTTTCATATTACAAAACAGTTAAAAGAAATAGTGCATTATACTTAGTCATACAAGCCATTCAACAACTATCTGTCTTCACAGGTTTTCATGTCAAGTTTATCTGCAGTTGTCCTTCTAATATTTACTTGGTTTTTTTACCCTTTCATTAAGAAAATAACCTTATTGAGAACATAATGAGCTCATTATGTTCACCATAAAAACATGTTTGCAATCCTGTAAATAAAATGTATAAACCAGGGGAAGGAAAAAAAAAAAAACAAAACAACAAAAAAACCACCAAAACCCACAACCAAAAACCCCCACACAAACAAAAAAACCCCACAACTTTACAAAGTTGATACTGCTGCTACAGATACGGTTCCTGGCATAGCTTAAAGGTCTTTGTTTCTGTAAATTCAATTGAGTGTTTCTATTTCTAAGTCTAGCGAGAGGTTCTAATTATTGTTAGAAGCCTAATTAGCATTTAGTATTACATTACAACAACTGCAGCAAAATTGTACCCGTTCTCCAATAAACAGTATTCACAGTGTGCAATCAAGCTGCTGTACGATGCAATGAGAATTAATAGCACTGCACGACAATGGTAAATCCTACAACTCCCGCTGTGTGTGTTTAATAATTTTTCACTCCTTCCAGATTGTTCCCATCAAGCACAATTCCCAAGATCCTAATCAGCTTCCCTCCCCATCAATACTACACAGAGATCTGAGCACTGAAAATTATCTGCAATTTCAAAAAGTGCTTTGTTGCATTATTAGGCCACTGACCTAAGAGGTAATGGGTAAATAGTTTCTGAAAAATGTCCAAAGCACAACATAAATTAAAGCTTATAGTCTTGCCTGCTGTTCTGACTAGAGCTGTAACTGCAAACTCTAACAGTTTTTACACAAAATCCTTAAACTACAGTATTATTTTTTATACAAAAATTAGTACAGAGATGACAATATTTATATTTAAATAACTTCTTTTACTGTATTTTACACAAATAATACAAGTTAGAGGGCCATAAGCACCTTTTAAATGCATTGCATATACACATACACACACACACACACACACACAGAGCAATCGGAGAACAACCACTGTAGTTTTGTCTGTGTTCATGCATACAGAATATGCGAGTCACTTCTGGAAAGAGGTGCACAAACATAACCATACACGCAGAAATGGAATCAGCATTTTAGTTTTCTTTTTTTAGCCAAAGCAAGAAATATAAATCCTAGTCAGAATGCTATGTTGTGACGGTCAGATAAATTCAAAGTTCACCGTGTTTCCTTAGAGCTTATGTATTTCATACATTTCTCTGACAATTAAGATTCACTTAAGGGAGAAACAGTGGCATTAGAGGGCTGACTTATTTCTGTAGGGAAAACGTCTGATGCCTCACTGATACATTAGCAAGGTACATCCTCCATACGCCCAGATAAATGGGCTCACTTCCTCTATAAAACTGTAGCTCCATCAGTGGCGGGGCACAGAGGAGCCAGAAACCTGACTCGTAGGTCCATATGCTGGTTACTGCGCACCAACAGACATTTGAATATTATGAAAGGAGTTGTAAGTTTGGCAAAGCACTCCCTCTGGCTTTGTCACAGTAATTTGTTTCAGTTAATGGAGTTTCAGCCTTTCCCCATAATCACTATCCCTTATTATGGAAATCTTATCTGTATAATAAACTCATCTTCTCACAGGGGACTTCTCTCTTCCTTTCACAGTTTGTCAGTGCCAGTACCATTTAAGTTTTACGTGGTAGTCAGAAAGTAATTTTATTTTACCTGGTTATCAAGAGATACAAAACACTGTGGTATTAATTACCAATTACCACTACCTCTGACAAAATGTGGCATTATTATTTATCTTCAAACAAAAAGAGGATTTGTTCATTAATTCCCGTAACAAAAAATAAGGATATGTGCAAAATTCTTCTGCGGTAATTTGCATCTGTTTCTGATGAGCTGACTACGCACTTGAGGATCACACTTGCAAAAACCACCACATTATTACATATCTGGACACAGTGACAAGCACATGGCAGGGAGGGGAAGGGAGAGCTTGAGACAGAAAGCCAAAAATTGGGCATGAGGAAAAAGGGGAAAACAAGTTACAGGATAGCTCCACTGTGGTCTGAGATGTTGGTAGCCTTTAGAGACAAAAAGCGGTATTTCTTACATGACATCTGAGTTACGCCAGTTGAATGGGAGATGCATCAAATAGCAACAAGGAATTACCTATTTTTTGGTTAGGCAGAGCCAAACATGAAATGTAATGAAGGGCTAGCACCAAGCCCTTTCTCCCCAGTAGGCAGTGTTAATAAACACAGAATCAGTGAACTGTGAAGGCAGCTTCTCCTTCACAATGTGGACTTTTCAGTCCAGTCTGTAGAGAACAGTTTCCCTGAACACCTCTGAAACAGCCTACTTTTCTAAAATTACTTACACGTATCCACAGAATAGAACATCTTGTTTCCACGTGGTAAGTTGAAGGCACAAGAACAGCTTGATCATATAAGAGATTGGGAAAAAAGGAGGTTCCAAATATGAATTCCTCATGTGACATGTGGCACTTGGTGGCCTTCACTTTGGCTATCACAGAACACGTCACACCGTTAGTGCAACTACTGCAATTAAAGTGGCATGATGGGTTTATCCAATATAACACAACTGTTGCCTTTACTACACAGCTAATGATCATTTGCTCTTCAAGACTTTCTCTCTGTTTTTCCCTCTTCAGGAAGTGCATAAATCAAACAAATTTACACCTCACAAAACTGAAAACCACATAACTAATTTTATTATTAGCTGTGGATATGAAAGCTGCAACAGCCAGATGAGAACATCAGCACAATTTTTATTCTGCACTGACACGTGTCTCCATGGAAGCTGTAACATGCTGTATTGGTGACTTTGAACTCGCTTCTTGGCCGTCACTTACTTTGACTGTTGATGAGCTCTCCAGGCAGCTTTGTCCATTACTTCTTATGGGTTTCTTTTCCCTGAACATTCAAACCTGCCTGTCATTCTGTGTTAACTCTTTTCTGTATATTCTCTTCTTTCTTTTTTGGCCTTTAAGTTGGTGCACCATCCACAGTTTTGAAGATTTGATATACAAGCAGGGATGCCTGATTCATTTCATTTAAAAATATGAACCCAATAGGCTTAATCCAGAATCTCTGGCTCTGAACTGGGTTACCATATGTTGCATTTGATTTGTATTTCTATCAGTATCAACCCAAGCATCCTTATACACACCAGCTATGAACATGATTTATAGCAAGTCATTCAAGGCAAAGCCTATAGCTTCCCTTCACAATTTGACGTTATCAGATTACTTCAGAAGCTGGCAGCAGCTACCATAAGTAACAAGCTGTCACTGTAAATAAATCACTCCCTCAGAAATAACAGTTAAAAATATAGATTAGCATGAACAGAGGTCAGTATTTTAGGCTTGGTTTTTGTTTCCTCTCTCACCCCAGTCACAAATCAACCTTTTATCTGACCAAAAGGAAAGCCAAAAATAAGCATAAAACTTTTCATTCGTATCCAAGACAGAAATTAAAAACAGAAATTAAAAACAAACAAACAAACAAGGTAGGCACCATGGTTTTGGGTAGCCCAGCTTACGAGTTAACCACATGAGGATAAAGTCTTTATTTAGAAACAGCCTTAATAAAAAAGCAGTAGCCAACAACTTGAACAAGTTAAGGGGGGTCATTAGGGCTTACCTTACCAGTTTCCAAGTATTCTAAATAAAATCACTACATGACATTTAATATGTGTTTTGGGAATGACTGGCCTCACACTTCCATTTTCTATACAGATATCCCTACTCAGATGGCATTCTTATCCCCAGGGCTACTGCATCCTGCCAACGTATATCTACAAAGAGATACTTGGAAAGGCCATCAACAGAAGTACCAATGCGTTCTGCTGCAAGAATGTTAGCTTGTAATGTGCAAGTCCCATCAGAGTAGATTGAAGACTAGTACATAAACACAACCTGTCCTCCCCCTCACACACACACAAAAAAAAAAAGGGGGGGGGAGGAGGTTCCTAACTTTCCTGATTCATTTTTCTTTCTTAAGAAACAATGTTTAAAATTTAAAGACACTCAAATTACTGCCTTGATTTAGCGCAATCTCATAATAAATTGAATTTTAACAAATCTAAAATTTAAACAACTCATTTACTACTTAATCCCTTGAGTCAAACAAGTCAAGTGGAGGAAGCCACCAGCTTAGCACCTGGGAGTAGAACTTGTAAGAAAGCCAAAACAGCTTTTGATAGACTATTACACAATGACAGAAATACTTTCTTCTATTTGACATGACCTAAGAAGTTATATTGAGTACTTTCTGATCAATGAGCAGCTCAAACTTTAGAATGAATCAATGATAACAGGAAAAGCAGGCTAATTTCTCTCTTTCATTTCACCAACAAATGAAATCTGAAATGGTGAGGCCCACTACTTCTACAGTTTGAAGAAACAGTGAGTAAAAACTACTGAATGCAGTTCACCACTACAGGTAACATCATTACTATTCTGAGGCTGCTTTTTCACAAAAAAGCATGCTGACATAATTTGATAAACTTACCTTTATTTGTTACATATCCAGCATTTTAAGGTAGATTTATTTAACAAATGAGTGCACAAATAAAAATGTAGCTTTCATAGACTTCCAATTCAAATCTGACTAGTTTTAGCTATAACAAGTAAGAAGCTCATGTAGGAAATAAGAAATAAGTCATTTTGCATGTCTACACTTTAAAAAAAAAAAAAAAAAGACAGAAAAAAAGGTTGAAGCTGTCTAGTTGCTTGCATAAGCATCAATATAACACATATCCTCCTGGTTACCACAAAAAAAAATATTAAATAGCAACAGTACTCTAAAGACAGGACTCAGCTCCTAACTAGGATGTTTTTATCACTACTTATGGAACCTAGTTGTTTTCTTGGGGAAAACCAAATAAAAATTCTAATGGAGAATAATGTTAATTTCAGAACTGTAATTCAAGGCACTTGCTGATTGAATTATCCTATAATGTTTGGGGTCTTACCAGGAGTTGCACTTAGTTGTCTTACCACAATTTTATTCAACAAAGGTATTGTTCAGTTAAACTTATAGTTGTGGTCATCTTCCACTATCAGCAATCCTACGACTGTCAAGCTGTCCTCTATCTTTCATGTCAATCATTTCAAATCTGACCAATGCATTTATTTTGCTTTTTGCAGTTTGACACTTGAAAAGTTATATGCTCACATTTCACCATTACAGAGGACATTCTGCATGCATCTCCAGAGAGAAAATAAGACTCTGAAATTCTAGAAAACAAATTTGTTCATTAAAATATTGACAATGTTTTTGATAATGTGACACTATCAGCTAGAGAATTGTTAGAATTTTGAAAAAAAAAATCTTATTAATTATACTGCTTTACACTACCCATCTGAGTATCTTTTTTCAGTCAATACAGTACAAACATGAAAGAAACTGTGAAAACTCTCTCTCGTACAGTTTACCACTCTTTGATATGTAAATAAAGCATGGAAATCTTTTTATATTTTTTCCTCTACTGTTATGCTGAAGAAGCATTTTTTGCTATAAAAGAATATACTACTTTTATTAGCACACATATGTACAGATGTACGCACAAAATACTGCGTGTGAACATAGCCGAAGAGAGAAAAAATGAAATGAATATATCATGGTTTCAAATATAACTGAAACAAAACCTTTGAAAAACATTTAAGTTTACTTTGTGTGTGTGCTGTGTTTATATATGGGTAACACATGAGCATACATGCAAATCTCTGAAAAATGGAGAACAGTTGAGGGGAAAAAAAAAAGCTATAACTAATGACCAACATTAACTGAAGGATTCTAGATATTAGCATCTATGAGAGATGAATCCCACGCAGGTCCAGTACACAGGACTAAATGTGGACGGATGCATTTGGATGTTCTAGACGTCAAACGGGCACTCTGTTCTTAAACAAAGCATCTGAGCTTTTTCCAGCTCTCATAAGAGGAACATCAGAATTGAGATAGCTATGTGAATACTAGCAACGATGCCTGCACTAGAACCCAAGGGCCCAAACCAAATTAAGCAAATTGATTCATTATGCATTCTAGTCTATGACTTTTACTGTGAACTTTAAAAGGTAAAAGTTGTCAATTAGCACACGAGGGAGTACATGTACCTCTGAGGAGACAAGTAATAGGGAAAAAACCAGGAGTAAAGTGGGAAAATGATTAGTCTTCAAATACTTTACTACAAAATTAAAAAAAAAAATCCAGAGTTATTCTAGATTTCATGATCAAGGAAAAAAAAATATTTGTGTCAGTACAGGCAAGAACAGATATCTCACAAGGGTCTAGGGAATAGCTCTGCAAAGCACGCAACAGCCAGAACATGAATGCTCCTAATACACAGTCAGTAACTTTGCTTATTGAGTCAACAACTTTACTGCAAATGCTATGGTATGTTTGGCAAAGGATGATTAAATTATTTGATATTGCACTTGTAATCTACTTCTGAAATCTTGTAGCCACCCCCCTCCCCTTTTTTAAACCTGTTATCCCCACCACATGCCACCTCCCCTCTCAGCAAGGGCCTTAGTCATGAGAAATTACTCTGCTACCTTGTGCCTGTAAGAAATCGTAGGGCCTGGTGTTAGAGCTATCCAGGCATAACAAGTTATTTCCCAGCATGCTCACTGATTAGCTACCTTCCATAACCATAAAGTCAACAATAATCTACCTACATGCCCTTTCTGCAGGTGGTTGACCTATAAATGTTAAGTAAGTCAGTGGCAGTTCAGCCTAAATTACTTGGAAAGCATTATGCATAAACATTAATGCTGCAGCATGTCCTTAACTATACAACTGGGACTCTATAGTCTGCAAAATAATGTTACTTGAGATGATTTTTTTTTTCCTCTGTAAAAGCCTTTTCCCATTATAAAACTATCCAATGCCCCTCTTACCTGATGTTCCATTCTTTCCTTCAAGTCTTTCCCATAAAAATTAAAAGCAACTTCCTCTAGTTTGGGGCCAATTTCTCCTCTTTTAGTAGAGTCCCTCTTCTAGACATCTAGGGACCTCACATACTGACACAACTGGATATCAAACACACAAGTACTCTGCACACTGAAACTGAAAAGGAATATTTACCACGAAGTGGCAGGTAAGTATTTTTCTCTGGATAAAAAATTCTTTTACTTAATTCACATTGTTTTGTTTTAACTAGGGATCCTTACCAAAAAAAAAAACCAAAACCTACTGGAAGATTACAGTCATTTGTATTTGCTTTACTGCGTACCAAGACACTTGCTGTTTGTTGATTAACTCTGTACCGCATGATGGACAAAAAATTATTCACCCTGTAACAAAGACCTTGGAGTCTTTCATCAGAAGGCAGATACTGCATCGAAGAGACCCTGTCCTGAATTGGAAGGGCAGGAAAGTTCTTGCTAGAGGTGGGCAAGTTCTGAGTTCCTTCATGTTCTCCAGCACAGCCTCAGCTCATGCATCTATGCATTTCCTGTGAGCATGAAAAGAAACTCAGTGGAGGATTAGACTAGTGATGCAGACAACTCATTTTACACACAGTCATGCACTCCTTTAAGCAAGGAAAAATAACCAGTATCACCTGCTCTGGCAGGCAAGTTTTCAGTGAAGGAAGGCTTATGCGTCTTTTCTTCTTAACAAAATTTATTCATATGCTTCCATTAGCAAGTTTTGCCCAACACAGTATTTAATCAAGATTGTTTTCTTCTTTCTTACAACCGCTGGATTGCAGTCAGGATCTTGTAATATCAAAGACTGAAGTTGCCTAAAATGCACATTTAATTTTAAAAATATTTCAATCAATCTTTATGAAAATGACCAGATCTTTATATGGGCTGGTCTTCCTACCAAGTCCTACTTTTCTGTGAAATATTTTCTAATAGAACGTATTTTGTAAATTCACCTGACTTCTTCCACTCCCAGAACGGAAGATTTAGGGCTTAGTACTTAAAAAAAACCAAAACCTCACACACCAAGGGAACCACCACTATCAAATAAAACGTTGCAATATGTACCATAAAAGCAGTGTAGGAGTAACAGTGGCTGCTACGTTCAAGTGGCAGTACTGAAGAGCACAGAGCCTGTGATATCGTGCAGTGCCCTGTGACTGGAATGATAACAATTCACA
The DNA here is from genome assembly GCF_900496995.4 of Aquila chrysaetos chrysaetos. Taxonomy (NCBI): domain Eukaryota; kingdom Metazoa; phylum Chordata; class Aves; order Accipitriformes; family Accipitridae; genus Aquila; species Aquila chrysaetos. Next base: position 25,701,257 of record NC_044014.1, on the reverse strand, counting down.
TTCCCTGTGCAGTCACTCAAACCCTTCCCTTTGGGTATTGTGGCACTGAATGCTCTTTGCTATTAACTACAAGCAAGAGGAAAAGAGTGTGTCACCTTCTTGGAAACTCCGAAACGCGCAATTGTCCGACACTGTTCCAAAATCAAAATCAAAGACTCATCAATTCTTTCAGTTGCTTTCCAGGATTAATTCCTTCACAGAAAATGCTGATAGGCATCTAGCAGATTTACTAAGCAATATAAGACATATGATTTTGTCAGCACTGTTCAATGGCTAAACTCTTCTAGTAGTTTAATTATGAGCAGTCCTAAAACTCAGTCTGCAATTACAAATACTGTCGAATTAGTTTCCAGAATTATCTCCAGGTGGTGAAGGCAGATGTATTGTTGTATTTTACTTTGAGGATGACAAAGGGTGAAAATCAGCTTGTGGACTTCAGTAAATATCTGTCCAGAGCAGCTCACGCAGACAGTTGGTATTTTACAATAAGGTTAACTTCAGTGATACAAAGTACCAACACAACCCTTCTATCTCTTCTCAGTTTAAACATCAGTTAGGTACTCTTCTGCAGCAACAACTGTTTTTTTTACTTTCTTTTCCTTCCTCATTTTGCCACCCAAAAAAAATCCCAGCTACTTTCACCTATAAAATGAGTAAAATATTTGGAATGCCTCAAGGACATTACAATAACTAGTCTTAAGGGAGCAAAATAGGAGATATCAAGAGAGCAACTCATCATGGAGTTTAACCAAAAGCAGATTCGTATCAGCTTCTTTACATGGTTTTTAAGATAGCTCTGCCAAGGCAATTCATTAAATTATATTTTAGGGAAACGGACAAAAATGACTGCATTGTATTGATATTGGTCTCTAAGTTACACAGCGACCATTTCGCTCACCAGTAAAGCAGCCAAATAAGAGTCAGTGTTCCACCACCTCAGACTGCTGACTCATCAGGTACATCAATATCACCTGCATAGCCCATATTTGGGAGATCCTTCCTACTGCAAGACACGGGTGACAAACTCTAAGCATTCTAAAATGGTATCTAATATAAGTTTTGATGCATAGGCATTTTCCAGCACTTCCACCTTGAAAGGGATAATCTACTTTTGCAATGGTATAAAATTCATGTACTGATGAGGATCACAAGATACTGGACCTTAAACTGATCCTCATCCTGACTTAACTATGTGCTACACTGCCCCATGAGTATTGATTCCACTCTTTGGTAGTACAGTAGTGCTCAAATTGAAATCAGCTTCAATGAGAAGTTAGGAAATACTGTGGCTCAAAAGGAAACAAAAATTCCCTTCTCAAACAAACAAAAGATGCCCTTCTACAGCTGCTCAGAAGTTCAGGATGGTAAAGATGGATAACGTGCACATAAGGCAGTAAAGGCCATGCCATTTTCTAACAGCCACAACTCCCACTTGATCAAGAGAGAAAAATCACACACATGCTCAAAGTCTCTCTAAGCTGCAACACAGCAGTATTTCCAAGTTGTTCACTACTGTTACTTTTTATGGCAAAAATACACCATGCTTTTCTACCTTCATTTGGATTCCACGTTATTCTTTCAACAGAAGCTAGGACGTTGCTGTTCAAATGTAAAAGAAATATAAATATTTCTGGAAAAGTACCCTTCAAAAAATTAATCTATCTTGTAATGTCCCTTGTAGGTTTAAAAACCAACACTAAATAGCAAAGCATAGACTATTATTACCCAGTACACATTTATTGTATGCCAGAGCTCAAAAACAGTTAAGAAAATGGAAAAGTTACTTTTTTTCCTCTACACAAATTTGTTAATGGGTAACATAATGGTAAGCCATGTTTGCTGGCATTCTGTGAAACATCTACAAATTGCCTCTGCAAAGCATTATAGGTTGTCAGACTAATGTAGTTGAAGATAATTTGGCCTTTCAGTGAATTGAACCTCACAGCACGATTATACTCCAGCACCAAGTAGAGTGTCACAATTATTCTTTCATGCTGAATTACCATATAATGTCATAAGCCTACCTGTCATAAGTCCTGCAGCCGAGCTTGAATTTTTTCTAAATCTATGGTTCATGGCAAAAAAATGAATTTTTTGCTTCTAATGGAAATCTGATTGTTTTTATCAACAATAAATTTCATAGCAAATCAAAGGATATGCTTGGACAAACAATCCGATACTCAAGGTTAAAAAACACACAAATAATAAATTGCTGGTGTGTCATGTTCAATTTTTACTACTGCATTACACTGCAATAACCATAACAGGATCTAAATTGTTGTCAGAACATTAAACAAACCCCCTTACTTCACAAAGGCATCCTGCCTGAGTAATTCACACAACGGAAACAACTATCACATTTTCCACTGTCCCACCACTGTACCATACATCAGTGCAGTTTATGCATTTGGACAATTTTTTGAATAAATTACTTCCATCCTGGCTGCTGTTGCCACTTCTGTTAAGAGACATATCAGTTTTAATTGTCTTTTTGTCTATACTGAGCCACTGTTTTTCTGGCTCCTTCCTGCCCTTACATCCTGAGCACCAAAATAAACTATGACCATATCAAATTGCTTTATGCTAGGCAAGTCAGTGCGCTAAAAAGAAATAAATAACTCCATGAACTCACTTGTCATTTCCACTGTTATTAGCCTCCTTCCCTGCATTCTCCTAAACAAGGTTGGGGGAAGGGGTGATGGTGGGGAGGTATTTTTAAGGTAACAAACTAGCTCTGACCTAGCCCGAACAACGCATTAGGTAAATCCAACACATAGAGTTGGTTAGATCAATATTAGCATGCAAAATGCTAACTTCAAAACCTTTACCTCAGACATAATGTCATTCCTGGCAAATGAGCATCAAAATAAAAAAATTACAAAAATGGTACAAACAAAAATAATTGTAAGACCTTAATGAGGTTGACAAGTTAGGCTCCTTTCAATACTCAAAACAAATGCATCCTTTCTTTAGTCATTCTTATCCTAACATGAAGATAAGGTGTTAACTGCATAGAGACAGACATGGAACTAACTTTGTACTGTGTGAAATGAGATGTTGGGATCCAAATAGATCAAAATTGGAAAAAATATATTGAGCTCATTAAGAGCTTGCTTATAAATACTAGTTTTACCTGCAACTGAAAATGGTTCACCATCTGATAGATAGTCACTAATGCTATACTACATAAACTTGGTATACTTGTGATAATTAATACATTTGTAGTTAAACAACTATATGTTAAGTTCCACTTTCATTAGTTAAAAACAAGCAAATAAAGCAGTATTAAAGTTTGGAATAGAAAGGGCATATATAATTCCTTGTCTCAACACAGAGATAAGAGCAGAAGTAGAGACAAGGGCACGTGTACCCTCCGCACAGAAATGTTCACACTTGGACTGTTGTTTATTCACTGGTTATCATCCCACCAAAAAATAGCTGAGTGCACAACTGAAGAACGAGAGACAGTAATTGGCACAAATAAGCTGTGTCTATACAATATAGAGTTAATGACTTACCATCACATTTTACATTGCCTTTAATAGCGAACTAAATTGACATAAACTAAGCTAAGTCAGATCAGTTTGATCCAAGTCTATTTTCTAAATAAGACCCCCTTGTGATTGCCAACAGCTCAGCACAGTCGTTTGTACCAGTGACTGGGTGTTGGTGTCCTCCACACACAGAGCCAGATCACTGATGTATTGCTGGGCAGAATAGAAAAGACCTTCTTCCTATTGGGTGACAATTCAAAGATACAAGCATTTCTTAGCTCCTATTCTCCCATTTTAAAAATAGAAATAAAAAAGCTAACCCCCATATCCCTCACCCTCTGGAGTGAAAATGTAATGTAACGTATCCCCAAAACGTCAATACCAGACTTATTTTTCCTTGTTAACTAAACCTTTACCAGTTGGTACTATTTATTTATAACCTCCAAAGCAATAATAAACACAGAACTATGATTTACTTTGAGTCTTTCTATTATTAAAACACTTTGTCTTATTGTTTTATTGATTTACAATCTGTCCTACTTACTTTTTTAGCATCTGAAAACAATCAAGGCACAAAGCTGCAAAATGTTTAGACATTAATTGTTAAGAGACAGCATTTTATTCCAGGCTAGGGGTTTGAGTCCTCGACTGCTAAGCATTCTGGTACGGAAATGATTTATGGCCTTGTAGCAATAACGATGCGGCAGAGCCATTAACATATTGGCAGACCCTAGGATGGATTATCGACATTGATTATTTCATGGACCACTGATACCCATTTGTTAAGAGAAGCTCGAAGATGGCCTCTCCCTGACTGAAATCTTTTACGAGCAGACAGCATTTTAAGTATTAGGAACCTGGGATTTGGGCCATTTTTTTTCTTCCTCCCCCCCCAGCCACCTTCCCCCCAATCTGCCTCTGTCTCCTCTTAGACTCTCAACAAAAAGTGTCAAAAATTAAAGTTCATTCTTCACTATGGTCTTAATTTCTCAACTCATGATAACCATGTCTTCTTTAAAAATTAATGATTGCCAGCATTTAGCCACTGGTTGTTGCTATGAAGATCTATGCAAAAAGCAAGAATCCCTATAGAGTGCGTGATATATGGAATTCTCTTTATTACTACAATAAAACTTACTGACATTTCAATACTTCTGCAAATAGCATTATAGTATCAATCTTCTGAATTAGGTTGAAAATTAAGTTGTAAATTAAAAGAAAGTGTACTTTGGAATACAACATGATATGTCACCTAGAAAAAGACCTTTGTGCATAACAGAGCTGAGCAGAAAAACTGAAAGATAAGCCCAGGTGCCTCTAAAGTGCCTATTTCATCATAAAGGATCTAGGTTATATTTTACAAGAAGAATACAGTCTGAAAGCCCTGATATTTCACCTCAGGAGAACAGATTCTGAATCTCTTTAAAAAAAGATGAATTTGACAGCATCAGCTCATTAGCAGAGATGCCAAAAAGCCTTCGAAAGGGACAGGTGGGATTTTAGGTGGGAGGAGGGCTGGGAGGGTGGGCGGAAAGAAGTAAAGATGAGAAGGGAAGGGAAAAGGGCTTTATTTTCATATAGGGCCTTAGTGAAAATACTCTTCCATCTACTTGAGTTACCAGAAAATAACAAATTATATCCACTATTACACTTGAGTTGTGCCAGAAGAGTAAAAAGTGTTATATTTCAATCAAAGTATAATTTATAAATACCTTCACTTATGGACCTATTTGAGACTGTTAATAATGCAGGTTAATGGCTGAAAAATGAATTTCTGTGCCCCCCAAGACAGGTCTTTCAATATTTTCTAAAACAGGAGCTGCTAATGAGGTGATACATCAGGCTGAAATTCAAGCCAATATAAAAAATGTATTCATGCTCACTGTGCATAAACACAACCTAAAAAAAGTTGGTTTTCAATAGGAAAAAGCACATACATTAATACCCAAACAAGGAAGATGTTAAACAGAAGAACAGCTACCGGAATAAAAAACTCAGGCCTCCAGATCAATCCTATATATTCAGCAACCCTAATGGTAAACAGTTCCATTACCAACTCCCCCATTTTTGGGAGATTAGAGAGACATGTTTCCTGCATATAATCACATGTCCCTTAGAGCAATCAAGCTAACAAGATTGCAGGATTTCTTTTTTAAAAGTATGCAATTGTGTCAGAAAGATCTTAGGAGCTAAAATATTCCTATTCACTAAGTGGGTTCAACAGTTAGTCACCGAGTGTTATAAAATCAAGTCAGATATCATTTACAGTTTACAATGCCCTTCACAAAATGCCCATCTCCCTTATGGTTTGTCATAGTCCTTTTGTACAAAGGGCATGACGCCTAAGAGTGAAAACAGATTTGGTTTTGGTATGGATCACCATCTTCCAAAAACTACCAAAATATATGGAAAGAAAGGTGTTCTTGGCCTTACCACACTTGGAAGAGTTGGAAACACACCTTACATTGCCAGAAGTACTTCTGATGGTTCAATGTGTAACCAGTTCCCTAAAGGGGATAATATACACCTGAATGACACTAGCACCTTCACCAGTGTGATTTTATCAGTCAGGGTGAGGAGAAACACTTGTGCAACCTAGTAAATGTGCCAGTGTTTGTAAACTACACAGAAACCAGGACAGAGATGGGTTCAGAGGATGTACTCTTTCTAAACTGGAGTTAATTTCTAAATGGGAGATAATTTCTAAATTTCAGGAATAAAATTCATGTCAACAATGAACTGCCTGGAAAAAAAAAATAATCCCACAAACACACATACAACATTCAGAGGAATAAGTGCTTCTGTTTTCAAAAGCTTGTGAATAAAGACCTCCTTTATTTGCCTGCCTTGCCCTGCTATCACATCTCCAGAAGGAAGCAACTGAGAAATCCTGAGATCCCTCTAGAATCCCAAACCCAAGCTGAGAGAGTCAGGCAGAAGAAAGTACCTTTAAGCAAGCATCTTTAAGCATTTTCTCAGGTGGTCTCCAATACCTGCTCCAGGACTGATGAAGAAAAGCCACAGTGGTACCCTCACCTGGAACAGTCATAAACACTGTCTACAGGTGCGTGCTCAAGAGATACTCATTGGGGCAGAGTTAGAGCTAACCATCCTCAGACAAAAAGGAACTGCACCAGCATCAGTTAAGCAGACAATCTGATCTTTTTATGTTGATACAAGAAGGTACAAAAGTGCCCTAAGTCCAGCGCCAAAAATCTGCAAAAAAGCCTTAATTTTCCAGGCTTCATACAACACCAAAATAAGATGAAAATTCATCTACAGGTACAAAAATGTATCACATGGCTTTACACAAGGAATAATTCCTAAGTATCTCACAGTATTGTTTAGTCATGGTGTCAGTTTGAAACTGCTGCAATATTCAATGCAATAACAGAGACTATACAGTATTCATCAACACAGACAAACTATTTAGCCATCTTTGAAGGTTTACAATTTCCATATGGACAAGATGACGCCCAAATTTAAAGTCGTCTCTGTTCTACGTTGGAAAACTAATCATGACCACTCACACAGATGGATTTTAAACACAGCACCCCAGAAAAGAGACACAAAATAGAATAAGCTAAGAAAATAAAATGCACCTCTAGTAAGTCAAAGACTTGCACAGCCTATATGTATGATTCAAATAAGATTCGTTTTATTGTAATGAAATTCTGTTTTCACAGTATTTGACATGGCAAAATAAGATCTCAATGACGAGTCACTGAATCTACAGTTATAATTGCAGATTTGCAGTACCATGTTGAAATCAGTGTCACATTCATGTCTCTAAACGTGATGCAATGACTACTACTACTGTTTAGCAATAGATCTATACAAATTTAAATGGACCGTGATTTTCTATAGTGAACCCTCAGACACGCTGCACTTACCGTTGTTCTCATCACCTAAAACCATTAAACCACAACTAGTATTAAAACAGAGCCTCTGTTCTGTTAGTTAACTTCTAAATGACTAATATACACAGAAAAGAAACACCTTTGAGAGAGAAACAGGCGAGAAAGAAAGAAGAAAAGTGACTCAGAGTCATGTTTGTGAGATTTTCACAGCTAATCACACACAAGACTGATTCACTGCTCACCTCGCTCTGTTCACTCATTTTTCATATCATACTTTTCACTGCCCCATCAGCCTGCTCCACCAAGGTCAAATGAAGGAAATGATAGCACACATACCATGCTAAGATTTATTATAAACAGATTTGCCTTCTTCTTACGTGGAGGAAATATGTTACTGACATTACTGTTTATAAAAATTAAGGTAAGCAGTAAAGGCTATCAGATTGGATACATAATAAATGTAAAAATTTCAATAAGAAGGGAGTAATTTGTCTACTTATTTGCAGTGCCTGAAGATTTTTTTTTTAAATCAACAAGACGATAAAAATTTCCAACGTATAATATGACAATTATCACTGCTACAGAAGTCGAGTACTAGCATGCCTTTTTTTTTTTTTTTTTTTCCCTTATACTTTAATTTAAATATCAAACCTGGGGCATAAATTCCGCTTCAGCCAGATTAACAAAGCAAAGTCTCCATGAATTTATGTATGTAACAATTATGAATGGATGCACATCCAGAAGACCAAGCCCGAAAGTAACCCATTAACTACAGGGGGATGATTTGCAGCATGTTAACTAACAAAGCCAAGTGATTTGGCCATCAGTAAGTTCCTCCTTAGAAAGCAGAGTGGTATTTCACTATTTTAAATCAGGAACTAACATGGTGAAGAATTAATAAGTTACCTACAAAATAGCTACAGATTTGTAAAAAGGCCGTCAAACATCGAACATCTTTCACTCTCCATACAGAAACCTATTTTGAAGACACCCAAAACTCCTGTGCACTTTAGTGCCTGGCACGGAAAGAGAAGATTCTACAAGACAGTACAGAGGAGAATAGATAAAACTGTCTTTTCACATTGCCTGTGAATGACCACAGCACATCACTACACTAATTTTCCAAGAGTATGACAATTTTACTAAAGACAAGTTTATTAAAATGTACTTAACAGGTTTCTATAATGTAAACAAAACATTTCAGTACTTATTCTGAAAGTGTCAAATGATCTATTTTTTAAAAAGAACTGCACATTTTTCTTGGTGTCTCCTCAGCTAAGCACAACAGAAAGATCAGTTTGTGCCATTAGTTTAGCTTTAACAGTTAATGCTGACACCTAAATGGGATGACTACAAAAAAGATGACTGAAGAGTACGGTGAATGCAGGGCCAACACATTCTATTTAGTACCTCCCACTAGAAGCACTGACAAAAATCATATCGCTGTATTTACAGAAATACAGAGGTACAGAAAAATAAAGCCAAACGTGAAAGATGCCAAAAATTTGCTGCAAACAATGTTATATACATCCATGTTCAACATAGAAATTACTGACTCTTCAATCTACACTAAAGAGACATCCTGACAAAATCCATCTCAATAAAATAACCCAAGTAGACCTTCAAAAATACAGTTACACTGAGAAGGACAGGCCTCTAATCACAGCTACCTATGTAAATGACTGGCAGTGCTTTTTATTTACATAGTTATCAGAAATGTTATCTAGCCAACGAATTAATGTTCTCTTCTCATATATCATACCACAGGGGCTGCTCCTGACAAGGCATGAGAGGCTTATATCAGGGCTGCATATAGCTGTATGTACAGTAATATTTGACCTGACGCACTCCCAGAAGAACTTGCCCAGAACACTGAGAACCTTACTGTTTTGTTTTATAGTTTAAAAAAAGATATATATAGATATAAGTATAAAAATAAACAAATCGCACATCTAAACAGGACACATCTTATGGAATTACAGGATCTGAATTTTCACTTCTATTCTCAATTCAAAAATTTAAGGAAAATGGAAGATCAGAAGTGGAGAACTTGCCGATCAGTGTTTTGGGGTTTTCTTCCATAGAACTCCACTTCATACCAGAACAAGATTAAATCCCATTTCCCAGAGTAACTTTCCACAGCATTCCTTCTTCTCAAGAACAGAGGATGCAGCAAATCATCTCCTGATGTTAGCCAAATTACTTTTAAAAACAAAGTAAATGCAAAATATGTAATCTAAATCAAAATCTCTTATGGCCTAAGAAACCAGTTACTACTTGCACTAAGAACAGCACCCATATTTGTCATCTTTTTTAATCATACCTTTCCTAACCAAAAAGCTCTAAAAGACAAGGATTATCCAGTTGCTTCCTCTCTTTCCAAAAAGAAATTTGTAAGTATATGCTGCATAAGGGATATACAACATCATCTTCCATCAGTGTGACCAGAATTACTCTACCTGATTTAAAGACTCCTCAAAGAAAGAGTACAGGGTAAAGTAGCAGATGAAAGAAATAGCTCACACCAGCAATTCCCACGCCTTCCAAAGATACTCGCAATGCATTCAGTGTCCACATCCTGAAACCAATGTATGTGACCACAGGTTTCAAAAACAGATTAGCAAATATATCGTACGATGTGGACAATACTAGTTTTGCCCACATAACTTCCATGCATCTTTCCAAGTCCAAAATAATTCCCAGGAGATGTTTGGGGACTCTATTAAAAAAGACAAATTCTCCAGTTTAAAGATGGTTATGTGTTTCATGGACACTCTGGAAAACTCATCAGTAAAAACAATATACTATAATTATCTTAATAGCCATTTATACATTGACATGCATAAGACTAAACTCCCTTTGTTAAAATTCAATTAAATGCATAATATTACTATGTAAATAGCTGTTTCCAACATACTACTGAAGCCAACAATTGAGGAACAGTTTCTCTTTACTCTGATCAATTGCATTTTTCCCCAGCTGAAAGCACATCAGGGCGCTACATGGAAATGTCTTGTTAGCACAGTGCATTCGGTTTCTTCATAATCTTCTGAGAGGAAGGAGGAGGTAATAGCTTGGGCCAAATCACGTTCTTCAAAGAGTCTGCATGAATCTAAAGGAATCCCACTGGAGCCAATACAACCACCCAAAGCTGCCAGCAGAGAATATTTTGCTCACTATGTCATATCTAAACCTTCATTTTTATTTGCATTCTTTGCTGAAATGATATTTAAATTTCTAAAACTAAAGTAGTTGATTTGCTCCAGTATGGTAATTCCAATTTTTCCCTTTCTATATAGGCAGTGAGATAACAAAAACCACCTTGTGATCCTCTCATGTAAATAAAATTTGGTAGTAGTCTAAAGCTACAGGTCTGTTTCTCTTAAAAAACAGACAATAATATTGTGGTACTGAGAAGCTATATGAGTGGGAAAGCAATTGATTTTTCTTCTTTAAAAAGAAAATGCACATAATGAGTTTATTATTACCATGCATCTGAATGCAGTATCCAAAGGTGTGCCTCCTAGCAGGAGCACAGTTTGTAAGGGAAATAAATATTTTTATTTACGATAGCAAAAGCAACAATAACTGATTAAAGTGAATTTAGTGGAAACATTTAAACAACGGCTGTGGAAAGAAAATTTATTCTGCTCTAGCATACTGTGTGAACTTATTGAAAATAATCAAGTGCTCAGTTTGAATTAACTGAGTGTGAGTGAATCTCAAGAAAAGGAGAGAGAGGTGGCAATAAAAAGCACTAACAGGAATTTGTTAGCTCCTTCTGCTGCTTGGTTTCTTCATATATTTTAAGAAAATCTGCAAAGATGCAAAGAATCCTCCTGTGTTCGGTTAGCAGTAAGTAAATTGCTGTGGGCTCTGAGTGCTGGAATACTTGAGCAGGCAATTCCTCTCTGTCTTTCATTCTGTTTGTCTGTGTTAAATTCCCCCTCTGCCCTCATCCATTCTCACATCCAGTTCCCAGCTTTGTCCATCCATCAATCCACACACTTTGTCAGTGCTGACTTCATCCTGGCTCTCACAATCACATCCAAGCAAGGCTGCTGCCACGAGGGAGCTTTTCGCCTCCCATCTGCGTCTCCCTGATCTGCTGACTGAGGCCCTGACGCTTGTCGTTTTCTATTGCACAGGCAAGCAAAACCACTAATACTGAACCTGATTTCTATCGTGCAGCTTTTCACCTTTCCTATCGGGAGGAATAGAGAAAGAGAGACAGACAGAGGAGGTGGGGGGGAGAGAGAGATGTTTGCTGAATTTTCTAAAACAATTCGTACTCCAGTCAGGTTGAGGCTCAATTCATCTTCAGCTCTACAAAACATCAATAGAAATCACAAGGAGAAAATGTATCACTAATTAAGGGTTGATAAGCTCTACGTCAAGAGCAGTTTAGGAAAAAAAAAAACAAAAAAACCAAAAACAACTCACCAGCTTATACAGATCCCCTGCCAGCTGAAATCCATACAGCAGTTTCATGGCAACTTTTAAGTTAAAACCTCATATGATTTTCTTGCATAAAACATGCTGTCTTAAAAGCAACATTCTGGGAAAATAACACACCAAATATGGATGTGGCTTTATTCAAAAGGTAATTTACAAAGATTTAAATTTCAACTGGAAAAACATAAAAGATGACTAAGGAAACAAATTGTTACCTAGCAATGAAATTATATTAAATCATTCTTCAGTGTTTTGCCTGCTTCCTTTTCTCAGATCAGAAGTGCAATATTCGAAGCACACAATAATTCCTATTAGTATTTTTCTTTTAATTAGTATCTAGATACTTGCTAAAACATGGTGCTGCTTCTTAAAAAAAAAAATATATATATATATAATCACCTCAGTAGTAGCTACAAATGACGAAGTTCTTCAAACATTCCACTTGTGCACTGCAAAGTAGAAGCAGGGTGGAAGAGTATGTTATCACTAAATCGGCAGTTAAGCAAGCAAAAGCATTTTATGAAATGGAAATTAACTCATTTTCATCATTATCATATACTTGACTCTACCTGTAAAAACAAACTGGAACACGAATGTTTCTAACAGGTCATTTTAAGAACAGAAATATAAAGCTGGCATGAAATCACTCACTAAGAAACTAAAACCTTCCCATAAACAACTTCTATGTCCTGGTATAAATCTTTTTTGCCTAATTGTGTTTCAGTTTACAAACTGTTCACTCACAACAACTTTGTGAATGCACTATTTAGTTCACTGCTAATGAAATATTTTGATAAGTTTGAATGAAAGATCCTATGAGCATAAACATATGATTGCTATAGGAGCTGTACAACACGCTCCAAATATTCTGGGAGCTGCTGTGCTAGAAGAGGCTCTGCTTTCAGTCCCGGTTATACTACTAACTATCCCCTTCCCGCTAAGTTCAGAAAATGCTACTGATTCCCCACTTCTCAAAGATGTGCAATGAAGAAAAAAAAAAAAAAAATCTATCAGGCCCAGGGCTTTTTCCCTCATCAACCCCCTTCCCTCAGGCATCAAACCGTTCTTTCCTCAAAGACATACTGACACACCCAAGAATCACATTCTGTCTGCATATAGACATTTAATTATTATATCACAATTTACTTTTACTTTATTAGTTATTTTTAGATAAACCTCCAACTTTAAGCCAATAAAAGAAAATACATGAAAGGAGAAAAAAAAAAAAAAAAGAAAGAGAGACTTGCAGGTGATCTTAGCTAATGAAAATAACGACCTTCTCTCCCAACACGCTTGTACTTGTGCCCAGGGTCTTCCTGCCATACAACTTGTATTTCATTTCACTTACTAGGAGAGACAGAACCCCAGAGGAACACCCCACTTTTATTTCCAGAAGCATTGGTTTCAGATGTGTTTCAGGTATGATACAGTAGAACTGAAAAGCAGCAGAAGAAAGTCTTCTTTGCTGTGCTACTATACACATCAGACATCTCTAATTAGACAGCAACAAAATTTTATTAATAGGCTGGACATTATGGAATGAGCTTGTTATAAATGGGCCCTGTCAAAGCCTTATTCAGCTACCAAATGAGTATTCTCAGTTCACTGCTCGCATCTGAAGCATCACCGCTGGTGCCGGATAACAAATGATTGCTATTAACCGTATTGTTAGTAATGATGGCTGAAAACAAACAAAAACCCATAAATAACAGTCTACAGAAAAATTAACCCATAAACTTGATAGATATCCAGCTGAGAAATAATAAATGACACTTTGGATCCTGCTGGGAGAAGCTAGTGGTTTTTGTTTTCTTCTCTGTCATTAACACATTTTCTGTGCTAAAAATTAGATTCTGATATATAATTATCAACGCTTCCAGATATTAATTCTGCTATCGCTCCCTCTGTTTCTCTGCTGGTTGGATGTAATGTTATTCACAGATTACTCTGAGAAAACACATCAAACACTTAACAGAGCAGGTCAAAGTGACAAGCAGCTTTTGCTGACAACACCAACCTGCACAGCCTTTTTTACCAGGGACACAAAACAAATTTCTCATATTAATTAACTCTGGTTTCTTTGCAGCTAGAACAAATCTTCGCTATGTAATGTGAGCTAAGCATATTCCCAGCTGTCCTAATGTAGGCTGTATTGAGGAGGAAGAACTGACAATTATTATCTTGCATTTATACAGTGAAATCCACATTTGTTAACATCCAAGAGAAATATGCCTATTTTCACAGCCAATTAAAACAAGTTTCTTTTTAGCAGATATAGTATCAGTGGCACAGCGTGCTTTCTCTCTCCTTTTAGGGGGAAAAAAAACCCAAACAAAAAACCTATAAAAAACACCAGGATGTTTTTCCTGAAGACAAAAAAGCAGCCCTACTTTACTCAACAGGAGAAAATTTAAGAGCAATTATTCACCTGCCTCTTGAACACAAAAACTTTGCAAGCTTTGCACACAAACACAGCAATGAACAGGTCTTTATTAGATGTTAATACATCTTGATGAGAAAACACACAGGGTAATATCACAAAATAATTATGCATTACTACCTTGAAAATGTTCACGTACAGGAGTAACTTGAAGAAAGCTTACTGATCATGGTAAATCATTTGTAGCATCTCAAGCCCCAGTCAGAAACAGATCCCTATTCTGTTCCATACTGTACGGAGCAGGTTAAATGATACCTTCCTTCCCTCCACCCCCCCCAACCCCCCCCCCCCCCCCACGCCCTCCCCAAAGACTTTACAGTCTAATTTTGCGCCCATGGACTAAAAGGCTGTTCACACAATCAAAGTTATGTATGCATGTTACATTGGCAGGAACACTTTACATTTTCTGGTTCATGCTCTGCGCAGTTTGCAATAATTTTTTTAATACCACTCATAAGCCTTTTTTATAACACATTTTTAACTATTTTGACATATATTCATCTTTGACTTGCTGTATTTATGATGACATTTAAGTTCACTCATTTGAGCAATGACTTTCAGTTCCTCAGAGTTTGATGAATAATACGCTTCAGAGTATTAAAGAAAAAAATCCTTAGGTAAACAAAATTAGAGGATATACACAGATGTAGATCACAGCTGTAAAGTATGAAGAACGCATAGTACGAAGCAGACAATTTTCTGGACCGTATTTCCTCCCCTTCCCCCACCTACAATAAAGTACAGGAGAAGAATCGGAGCAATGTTTCTGCCAACAAGTTAGAAATTCCCTTAATTGCAATTATTCAAGGGAAATGGCTTGCTCACTGTTCACATGTTCTTTTCCAATTAAACAGGTCTCTGTTACGTTCATAACAGCATCTAAGGAAAAATTTTTTGGAAAAGTATTTAAATAAATTAAAAACAAAAGTTGCAGGGAGTATTTCCTGCTCTGCATGCTTAGCTTTTAATTTCCACATTGTGTCCCCATGGCCATGTTTTGCTGATGACAGTCTGACTGCAAATCCCATACCTGCTATACACTACGTTTTCGCAGTATCTGGCACTGTGATATTAAATAACTATAAAACTAGAAAGCCAAAATAACTAAATCACCTGGCAGCCAATTTCTGAGAGTTAAACCACAAACCCGGAAAATGGTGGAGTGTGTTGAAATAATGTAAAGGAAACCCATAAATTCAAACTTTATGTTCTGTAAAGAACAAATATGAAAAAGGCATCAAAATAATGAAAGATTGTTTATGTATTCTGGCATGAAATGGGAATGTGTTATGAGAGAGAGCGCAATGGCAGAGACAGATCGACAGAGCTGACAGTGTGGTATTCATCCTGCATGGTACAGCAGACGTCCTGCTAGTGGCAGTCGACAGCGCAATAAATCAAGGGCTCTCGATGCTGTACCTACAGCTTATTACATCCAAGATGACAAATAAATAATAATCCCTGTCACAGCGGCCCTTTGCTCAAGGATTGAGGCTGAAACCTTTTGCTCATCACTCCTGGTCTTAAGTGAAAATACTAGAACAAGGGAATTGAAGGCCACGGTTTACTGAGCTCGTGAAACACAAAGCAAGCTGGCCACAGGAACCAGAACCAAGCAGGAAAGGTCAAGTAGCAAGAAAGGATAAATATTTAAATAATCCCAGCAAAAAGATGGCAACATTTCACAGCTGTGAAACTGCAAGACACTTGTAAAAACCCTAAGCCTCTGAAGTCTCAAGTTAAGGCCCCAAACAGTTGAGACTGGAAGCATTAACTTCCAGAGTTTTCTTCCTCCAATTACACACTGAGGCACTTACCCGCATGTTTGTTTGCTTCCTCTATTGTCACCAAGTAGGATAGCTGTACCCTCATACCCTCAAAGTGGGATGTCAGGCAGGGAAACCACTACCCCTTCTCCCCTACACGCCCCCCCCAAAGCCAAACACCAAACCTTGAAAAAAGAAACCTGAATCTCTGTTTTTCCCTTTTTAATATGAGTTATTTCCTGCATCTACCTTCTTAAAGTGCTTTTAAAATTTAGGACATCTTTGAGTTCTTCATACAAAAAATACTACAAAAAATAAAGAGTCGGTACCAGAACTAATACTGCATAAAGGTCTCATTGGCCCACCAATTACAAAAACACATGCACACAAGGTATCCTGAGTCCATCACCAAATGTGAAACAGGTTTTCTTCTTCAAATTAAACATGGATTTGGTACTCATGGCAAGTATACAGAGTATACTGTATTTACATCCACTTCATCTCTTTTTTCTGTATCATTTAAACTTGCAGTTGTATTTTCAAGCAATACAAACAGCATTGAATTAATCCAATGCCAGGTCTCAGGCTCATTATCTCTACCTGTACACACTTTTGTCTCTTCACTTAAATCTCTTGCTCACTTCTTACTCCATTTTTAAAGAAATAATATACATTTCATTACATCCCTCAACAAAAGCTGGTCAGTACAGCAGGTAGTATACTATAAGGTATATTAGAGCAGTACAAGTTGGACAATAAATCATCAAAAACTATGAACTTATACTATCACATGCCGAGTGAGGCATCCTCCTTCAAATTACATGAGCTATTTTATATCTTTTCTCTGATCATCGCCAACTTTTCATACTTTTTCAGATACATTCCTATTTAATGGGGTAGCCAAGGATAATGGACAGTAAATACAGTTTGTCCATGTCTAATTTATGCGGCAGTGTCCATCCACTGCTTACTGTCTTCCTTGGAACACCGATCTTGGGCATTTTTTGCCCTCTTTTCTTTTTAATTTTACCAATTATGTTTGTTTACTGGCTTTTTCTATACACTGCATATGCAAAATTAAGTCTTATGCATCTAAAATATATTTTTTAAAAAGCTATGCCAAGTCAACCTTTGTTTCATCTATTTTATTCCTAGGAACAGGCAGAACAACAGGTTTACGTGCAAAATTCAGGCCCTATACTGTATTTATATCAGTTACACAACAAGGAAAGGGACCTTTTAACCAAGACAAGAGAATATTATACAAGTATTTTTAATGACAAATGGGAAAAAACAGATATATTAATACAAAAATGCCATCACAACATACATATCTGTGGACCCGTGCATGCACCAGCTCCACACAACTAGCCAAACTTGCAGCCATCACCCAGTGAGCTCCCACCATTGCTTGCCAAAGGTAGCAGCTATCATCACTCAGCTATCTTCTGGCTCGACAAGCACTCACCTTCATGGCTCAGTGAGGGACAGGGCACCCCAATTTTAATGTATAAATTTACCAGCTTGTCTGTCTTTTCTTCCCAAGTGCTGTTCTACCAGTTGCATATCATCAACCTCAGCATGATAAAGTAACAGTCTTTCATGTCAAGGGTATGTCTCCATTTTCCATCAAACTGGCTGAAAATCATACAGTGCTTTTTTCCCCCTCATCCTCAATACTGCATGCTCTCAGATTTCTACCTTTTAAAATCTCACTTATCTCTTAGATATACTGTCTCCAATACATAACTTAGGGGACAGAATCAGTCATTTTCTTTAGTCTTCACAATCCCAAACTCAATGAAATATCTGTTTGGCTTAGTCTCTACGTTACCTAAACATACTGATGTTAAGAAAGGATAGTCATAATCAAGATACATAAACCAGGTCTGAACATCACTATATTTCAGAATTACATCTATAAGTTTATGCAACTTCAACAGGTTCTAAAGTAAAGGGGCCAAACAAAAGGCTGTTAACCGAGAAACAGCAACACAGCTTGTAACAGAAAAGGACATAAAACCCCAAACATTCACAGTTTGCAGAATTTCTCTAGAGTTTGAATGCATAGTTGGGACATAGGGCTTCTTATTAGAGATAATCTCTTTTACTAGATCAATAGATAACATTGAGAAAGAAGAGTTAAGTTTTGGGGCTCACAAGCGCGTCTTCTTTGACCAAATACTTTCTCCAAGCAACATGTTTCACTGAGAAAAGGTATTTAAAACTGTGCTCAACGCTGTCCTGTTAAGCTTTTCAGATCTTTGATATTTATAAGAAGGCTTTTCCTTTTCATTCTTTTAAAAATAACCCACAATGCACAAAATCACTACCTATACACAGATAAAGCGGATAACTTCGGCCAGGACATAGCTCCTACTCACAGAGCAGCAGACGAAACCTTCATCTCCCAAATGCATTAAACCTCATTAACACTTGCAAAATGGGATGTTACCTTCATTGTTACCAATATGCAGCTGTGATATGAAATTACGAATAACCCTGAAAGCACAGTTCCAGTCACCTGGATCAGTATTTTACAGCACAGCAGCAGGCAACTGAACTAAAACTGTACTGGGCTTAATGCTGCAAGCCCAAGCAGCATTACTGCAATGTTTTAAATACAGTTCAGGACTAGGTCAAAATTTCCCAATATCGTCAAGAGGAGACAAAGCCCTGCCCTTCAGGACAGAGGAAGCCCCTTTCAGCTTGCTGATTCTAAAATTGTTACGTTACCAATTGGAACATGTTTGAGCCACACTTTGACTTAAAATGTTCTAGATATCAAGAATTAAATATTATCACAAGGTTTTGATAAATCCCCATTTTTAACATATACACAAACTCTATACATATGTACGAACAAAAATGGTTAGAAGGATTTGTATTTTCACTGCAGTTCACTGAGGCAGGGACAATCACTTCTTCCCAGTGCTAAAGAGTGATGATTGTCATCATACAAAGCGCAAGACAATTATTGTGGAAGTTGGAGAGCTCCAGAATCATTTTAAGAATAAAACACTATGCACATTTCATGCACACAGGTACACATAAATAACAAATTATTTTAGGATATACTTTATACTTAATTACTTCTATGAGTACATTGGAATATTTTGTCATAAACTCTCTGAGTCTGCTGTATTTGTACTGAAACAATATTCTGAAAAGTGAACCCCACTGCTAATGTTTTTATTTGAATAAATTATTACCCAACACAGCAACCATCAACATTTTACAGAACAAGAACATGGATTTCTGCAATTTCTCCGGCCCTAATGCCAGTCACTATTGGGAGCATTTAGTTATAAATTGTCTTTCAATAAAAGTAAAAGCTCCCAAAACAACAAAATGAAAAGACACAGCAGCTTAAATCAAGGAAGTCAATTTCCACATGCCGATCCTAAATATTTCATAGCCCTATTTTATTCTGACATTTGTAGATGACTAAAGTGTTACAAAGGAAATAAAATGCTGATTAAAGAGTTCACTGTCATAAAGGTTACTGAATTGTAAATGGCCCTTTCCATCTTCCTGTTAATAGGTACCCAGCTGTAAACATCATGAAGGATGTGACGGGAGGCCTGTGCTGCTCCTTTAGGAGTCGTATATACATTAATCACTGAATCACCAAGCCATGCTTAATTGCAAGTTGTATATCACACAAATCCATGGTAAGTAGAAGGAAACTCATTATTGCTGCTTCATAACTACTGGGTACTTCTCATTTTAACCTTCTCACACCTGGGACACTGTTGTTTTACAATGTGAATGCCGAAAAGGCATTAAGTCACTAATTATAGTAACACTGTATGTTATCCTGTTGTTTCAACATTTTTCAAAATAAAACTAAGTACTAACAACAACAGGGAAAGATTATTATTTTTTTTTTAAGACTAGTTAAGTGAATTTTAGAGTATTTTTTCACAGAGTATAATATATGGAAATCCATTGTTCCTTGATAGTTTAAAGAACTGCTTAAATGATAAAGAAAAAAAACCAACACTGTATTTTGTTTTGACAAAATTATTGATTTAAATCCCAACCAATAGCACAGTACTATTTAAAGGTCACCTAAAGAAAAATGAGTTTACACTCCAACAGAGCAAGCTTATCTGTCATGAAAGTGTAATGATGTGCTTATACTCTCACTAGTGTGTATATTTTTTCCAGAAAGATAAGGGATTTTGTGCAGGTGAAGTCTGACAAAAAAGAAAAGTGAAAAAATTTGAGGTATTTACAGTAATTGCTAAACCACTAATATTCATTTCACAATTCCAATAGCATCCCATCCCCCCCCCCCCCCCCCCCCCCAATGTGTTCTTATAAACTGTTGAGCACCACAGCACTGGAAATTCTTCTATGCCACTCCTCAGATGCGTTATTAAAACGCTTCGAAGATTTGCAATGTGTACTACACAGCTTATATATCTAGACACCAACAAATGAGATGTCTTAATAGATATAAAACATTTCAGTTTGTACATCTTTATGTTACAAGTGTTATAATGAAAACTGTTTTGAAATTTTGTTTCACAGTGAAACACCATTACATGTCCTGGTATACTGCTCAGCTAAAAATATGTTTAGCAATGGCAAACATTCTAAACATCTCCATTATGAAGTTAAACTCTATGCAACTAGTATTTATTTTTAATGTCATGTGACTCTTTCTTGTTCACCGTTTTCAATTCCAATAGTAAATGAAATCAATGTTTTCTCACACCTAAGATGCATTAAGATGTTCTTTAAATCAGCTTTGCCCTAGGATATCCATTACCTGCTATCCCAACCCTCTTGTCACTCTTCTCCACCCTGTAAGAGGACTAACAGACTCTTCCATTACATCCTCAATGCACTCACATGATCCCTTTTCAAATATATTTGAAGGACCTGCAAACAAACAAATTATGCCCCTTTTCTCTTCTTAAAAAGAAGCGTATAAAGAACTGCGGTTATGGCTTTTGACTCCACCCTGATCATCTGTAGTAGCTGGTATTGAAAGGCTCCATGCTTCTTGCAAATTTTGGTGTCAAAATTACATTGCACCGAACTCACATGAGCTCCACAAACCCCACCTTTAAAATACTTGAGCATTTTGCTTTATCACACAAAATAAAAGCAACCTTTGAATGATACTAGAACATTTTTATCTTAGTTACTTAGCAATTCTATATTCATAGACAAAGATATTTCAGCTCTCGTATGGTCTTCAGTTGTTGAGATGTACAAAATAAAAAGGGAAGTCATGCCATAAAAACAGAAAGAGACTGAACACCTTTGACTAAAAATGTAGTAAATGCTTTTACATGTGCCAATAGAAATTGTATTTTGGGAGGTCACATTTATTCTTAGATTATGGGTGCCTATATTAGGATAGTCCTTTCTAAAAACTTGGCTAACTACAAATCTTCTGGGAAAAAAAATGCCTTTCTACATTGTTTCAGATGGTAGGAACCCCAATAATGTGTTTACTTTCAGAAATCATACACTTAACAATCCCCAATCCTTGATCATGACAAGCACAGCCTCACATGGTGCTATATCCAGCCCATACACCCTTTAGCAAGGAGGATAATTTCATCTGATAAAAAGACGAAAGATAAAAAGATGAGCGGGGGAGGAATAATGAAAAGAGGTCATAGAATGTGTTCTCTTCCACTTGCAAAAGAAGCAGAAAAGCATCTTGATTGGAATCAAGAATCAGCATTCAAAGCAGTTCTTAAGTTATTTGTTTTTTGGAGATCAACAGTAACTTAATTAGAAAAGGGGGAACAATGAAAGGATGGTATATCAACTTCACTGCAGGTATCTAAAAAGAATATTATACTAGCAAAGGGTTTTCTTTGTCCCCAGTTTGCATATTGTTGAGAGTGAATAAAACCAGTTCCTTTTATTCATTTCGAAATCAAAGCTATTCTTTGATTATTTGAAGGGATATTTTTTCCAGATGTTTCAGCCTAAATCAGACCTGCTCTGGAGAAAGAAAGCCCTCGCCCACACAGTGAGTACTAAAACACTCTCTCTGCAACGCTCAAGACAGAATGTACAAGGAACGGTTAAAACAAAAGTTCCCCCACCCCCTAAATCCATTTTTAAAAACAAGGGTATTTTCATAGTTTCTTTTCACACAATACAGGTGTTTAACACATACGTAAGCAGAGACACACATGAAATGAAGAATACATTTCTACAACAGATCTAGGTCTCACCACTCTGGAACTGTGCACAGAAGTTCAAATATAAAACCCAAAACCATGACAATAAATGATGCTCCACTGACTGATACCTAACCCAAAGTCAGCACCTCTGAACTATATCCCTGCTGTGTCTTTTATTTCTAGCCTCAGCTTTTCAATACCTCAGTTTGTTCAGTATACAGAAAAAACAATGCAATCATAATTTCCACTAACTGGCAGGTTCAGTCTGAAAGCTTAATCCATCACTCTAAAAAAGCACTGAAATTTTCCATTTCAGATAAGAAGTGCTTCATTAAATCTGAAGAGCAATTGTTCTATGCATGGCTCTTGCATTTTGTCCCATCTTTATGCACTCCATAAACTTCATCCAAAATTACACGAAATTTAGGCATACAATCCTCTGTACTAAGACTACCGCTGGGACGCTGCCAGTCAGGAGAAAAAACTGTGGCCTGTGATCTACCAGAAGTTTTAGAGAACATACTGTAGTTTTTAAAAATTTAAGAAAAAAAAAAAATTAAAAAGCTGACATGATAAGATCAGAAAGTGACATCTAAAAATAATTTCAAAAAAGTTTTGGGGGTAAGTTTTCTTTGGTTGGTTGGTTTGTGGTTTTGGGGTGGGGTTTTTTTGTTTGGGTTGTTTGGGTTTGTTTTTTGTTTTTTTTTTAAAGAATTTTACAATAGGAAATTTTTCTAATGAAATACATTATGTTCTGCACACTATGTACCAGATGACATACAAAGCACATCATGTTGTCTTCCTCTCAGAACATGCACAGGGATATCTTTTGCTGTAAATTAAAGGCCAAGGCTAGTCTCCCTTGTTTAATTAGCTGTACATGTGTGAAAACACCATGCACATAAAAACTGGGGTTCTAATTGCTGTTATTCTGAGATGTCCAAAAAGTCTTCATCTCTTGTATTTGCCATCTAGAAACCTGTAATATCTAGAAACTTGTAATAAGTTTTTTAATTAAAAACAAACAAAAAAATAGAATATGATACAACAGATGTAGCATCTGCTTATTTTACAGATATTATATATTTAGAGACAAAAAAATTGTTTATACAGTAGTGCAAATGGATAGAATATGACTGAAGTTTTAAATTCAAGGCTACATTTAATTTTCTACTTCATCCTGCAAGTGACTGCAAGCTTGGTTAAAACACGGTGGGGAGATGAGTTTCAGAACTCAGTAAAATTTCTTGAAGGTTGTAACAACCCTTGAAAAATGAAAGAAAATAATTACCAAATATAAGACATTATTCAACACTGAAAATATCTGAAAGTCTGTACCAAACTAAATTTGAAGAATCCTAAAGTTTAGATAGAGAATTTTTGAAAGCATTATGTACAAGACATTAGATTTTCCCACATTCCTATTTTTCAGGGTTTTCCCCATGTTAATTCAAAGGCCAAAAGGGATGGGTGGGAGGCAGCAGAGAAAGGCTAGGACACCACAGATTACAGTCCAGAGCAGACTTTCTGTTTCTTAGGGGTCTCCTTCCGTGGTATATTGCAAATCTTTTTCCTGCAGCTGTGCCAGGGTCTGCACTGTTCACTCACTAGCAAACATGGGTGTCGCACAAACTTATCTTGGGAGGGATGCATAGTTGTATAGCTTCTTGTTAAGGATGTTATGCAGTTTTACAGGAAAATGGAATTACTGAACAGGTCAGACATACTGCAGAACAGACCCTGCTATTCTCCAGCACAACGGCTTCATGTAGATAAAAACCAAAATAGTCCTTTGTTTGGGGTTATTATAGATCAGAGAAAAGACGACAGTTAAAGTACAGAAAGCAAGTGTAAAGTACATGCTTCCACAAGCACCAATCAAATACAAGGCTTTGTTATGCTCAATATTGGGCATATCTCCTATTCAAAGATCTCATGGTTCATTAAGGAAAACTTCAACAGGTACGTAAGTCAAAGGATCAGCATCAATGAGGCAGTATGCACTAAGATACGTTTTAACATTTTGGTTAATATTCATTAATGCTGAAATGAGTGGCAACTCTACTGAGCATTTGAGCAAGTAGACACCAAATAAATTTTAATTTTAACCAAAAAACCTTGGAAAGATAAGAGCCCATTCATAAGAATACTACTGCTTTTAGACCATCTAGTCAGAACAATTAAAAAAAATAAATAAATATCGGGGGGTAAAAGGAGAAGCATCTCTATACTACAAAGCCTCCCTTACTAGAACAGCAGTACTGCGCTCCTGGAGATGGTTTACAGGGTAACAAGCAATAGATAACTTAGATTTAATAGATTTTCTACTGAGTTGTAGAAAATATCATGGAACCAACACTCATTTTGATTGTCATGGCAACACTGGGTGATATTGTCATCTTATAGCAAGCACAAGTTGCATCGATAAATAGTGGTTACTGTCAGACAACCTATACACTGACACTTGCTGTTCATCATAGTTTTATTTTCACATGTAAAGAGCAACAAAGTTATGGTCTATATTTGGTGGTAGTTTGATAACACTGATGGAAATATGTGCAATTCAATTAGCAGTTAGACAAGTATCCGTCATAGATAATAACTTCTTATGTCAGGGAATCTACATACTGATCAATGTGAAGCCATGTGCAATTGCTTATACCAATCATAAATCACTTTCTATTGATTGGCATTCCAAATCCTTGACATAATTAGAAGCCATAGAAAGGGTCACAAGATAATGCTGTGCATGTCCACAATTCCTTTATTTTCAGGGCCTTTCTGTATTCCGTTGCATTCGGGTTTCATTAGGGAGCAGGGGAACACATTTAATTTTTTATTTTATTTTTATCTTTTATTATTAGAAAATTAAGCATGCAACTGCCATCTGATAAATCCTCATGCTAGAGGTTAAAATGGGAATTTCCCATGCCTGGATTTGATTCCTGTGTGCAAATGTGGACTTGCCTACATGCTGCTCATAATCTGATTTATGCACCAATTTATTTTATACATTAGGCACACTGTATGCAGTCTGACTGATGCATAAAAATTTCACGCAAAAAAGGACTTACTTGCACACAACTGCTTTTCAGTTATTATTACCTCTTCTGGTTAGCATCACAGAGTAGGTAGGACAAATGACTTGATACAGTGCACACATTTTGCCCACTATACAAACATTTTGATCGGTACCTATTTCACTTTACTTTCAGCAGACTCTTGAATAGCTTAACAGCTTTATCTTTAAAGAGATCAGATCTTATGTTTTTGTAAAGCCCTCTATGGTGACAACCCTCTACCACTCCCACACACAAATTTTTGTATGTACACATGTAAGACATGGGGTTTATTCTGTGGTATACCTCAAATAAATTAACAAAACATAGTAAGGGAGAATACTGTTGCTAATTTTCTGATTATCTTCATACATGTATGCTTCCTGTGTTGTTATCAATCAAACTGTAGATATGTTTTTGCACAGTTTTTATTTAGAAAAAATCAGCAAGAAATGCATCTTTCTATATTTTCCATTTATTAGAAGTCTCCTTTCATCCAAGAAATATGAGACCTGAAATAAATTGTACCATCCTGCTTTTTTTTTTTATTCAAATCCTTGCCAGTGCTAGGCAGTATGCTAATGAAAACAGGTTGATAAATGACTCCCTGATATTTTCCAGACATTTTTCTCTCAGAAGTGCTCTAAACTGATGTAGCTCAAAGAGAATAAGGCGCATTAAGTCATTATATCAATTTTTGTTACCCAGATACTTCAGTCCCAGTTAAGAGCTGACAGCCAATATAAAACAAGGCAAGGGCATCATACGACTCCATCGATCAAACCTTGTCGTAGATAGATTGCCTATTACACAAATAGAACCAGCAGATTCAGTTTGTAGTTTTATGCTCTCCAATTAAAGGATAACAGGGTACTTTCCCATAAATCTGCTAATTGCCACTGAATTAATTTAACAAATTTTGCCAAGCACAGAAAAAAGTGATTGGTTAAGCTAATATAAACTAGCACAGGTTGTCACAAAGCGAGTTCCATAACAGGCTTTTGCTATACCTTGAGTGGGCAAGGTGTCACAAGCATTTAACTCCATTGGGGTTCTTTGGCAACAGACAGCTGACAACCATAAAACATTGCACAAATAGGAGATAATTTATTTGCTGTACTTCCCCCCGCCCCCGAAGCATGGAATAACGCCTTCTCTGCACCTAATTAATGTTTGTCTCTAAGAGGGCTCTTTTTCTGAATCAGTATTATACAAGCAAAAGCACTAGATCACAGAAAGTGCTCCCACATGGGCACTCAGCAAACAATGGCAGTGATCTGCAAAAAGAGAAAACCAGCCTATAGCATTGCTGTGAGAAGCAGCCGAGGCACTTATTAAACAGCACAGTAATGTAGCATACCATGCTTTGGATATTATTCTAATGAGTTTAGATATTCATATGGAAATAGCTAGACCGACAGAATGGTAGATAATTCAGATCAATAAAGAAAGAGCAATCACAAGAGATCTCTAACCGTAACTTATGGAAGGAAATTATGATTGCAATCACCCTTGCAATGATACATTATTGTGTTAAAAACCTGTCTTTATATTAAGAAAAAAAAATAGCTATTTCCTAATTAATTTAAAGAAGTTTATATCCAAGCCCAAGAGATATTTTAGGAGCAACACTTCTTACTGGCACAGAAAAATTATTTTTGTGGATGGCAAGTTTTGCACTAAAGCAGCATATGGTTGTGTATGCCTATATGAAGCACAAAACTACAGTCATGATTAATATGAAGACACAATAGAGATAATCCCTTTGACACACTGGAATTTAAGATGGAAGGTACTATTAACATTAGAAGAGTCAAGCATATGAAATGCAAGTTGGATGCAACAACAGTAAGCTTTCTAAATGGATGGCAGCTGTAATCTAAATGCACAGTCTAAAAGGAGTACTTAGCTTGGTTTAGTTTGACTTTTTTTTCTCCCCCCTTTCTTTTTTTCTGCACAAGTCCACTTCCTATAGTGCCCAGACATTCACAGTTTCAACAAAATTATGCAAACAGCAAAACAAACAAAGTAACAACAACAAAAGAAACCCCAACCTGAAGTCAGAATTCTACATGTTGAATTTGCCTTACAAATCCCCAGACAATTTTCTGTCATCATTAAAAAACAGCATTTGAAGACAAAAGATGCTTGCAGACATGCAGCAGCACCTTCCCTTGGAACAGTCTGAAAAACCAAATTTGCTTCCACCCTGGTGGACTTGCTAGAAAAATTCCCAATTTTACCTATTGTCATGTGTTGTGTTGTTTAACACATGGTTGTTTTTACCTGGAAAGAAAATATAGAAAAGCCCTCCCAACTTCAAACAGAGGAAGAATTACAGCTCCTCAAAAAAGTAAGGTGTCCCAGCAACAGCACTGGAAAAAAGAAATTCTCTCATGCAGGGCCAGCAAACCAACCAAGATAGAGCAACAACGGAAATTAATTTCTGAAGTTCACAGCAAGTTTCACACTCTTTACTCTCCTCTGAAAGGAAAATAAAGCCACTTGGGAAAGAAAATACCCAAAAACCATCATTCACCCACTTGTTCCAAATTATCATAATCAGCAATATATTATGCAATCATTTTTAGCATGGAAAATTTCTGAAAATGAATTATTCTATCCCACTGTCATCAGTGGCAGTTATGTTGCTTATTTATATTTCACATGAAATCAAATATTTCTTTCGGTTTATATTTTTAAAGGCCTTTGGTATGAGACTGTATGTCTTACTCTTGAACGTAATACAGAATACAGTAACGTAATGTAATACAGTTATCCAAACAGATATTTTGTGTATTTCCAGGATTAGTTTACCATGTCCCATTTTTCCACATAACTATGAGGAAGAAGTTGCCACTCTGTTAGTTTAGATATTTTGCTCAACATGACTTTGATCATTATTAAAGTACAGAACATGAAGCCAGTGTTCTTTTTTGACTTCTGGAAGCACTGATGTACATGATGTCGTTTTATTTATACTGATGGCCTGAATGTCATGCATTAAACTGGGGAAATTTCATTACAAAGCAGAAAGCTACCTGGCTAAAGCAACAGGTATTACTGGTCTCTGTGTTTATTTAGTCCTTGATTTCTATTTATAAATTCCATCTATGTCTAAAATTTTACTTGTTCACATCACTAACATATTCATAAAAACAGACACAAAACTAAAAATAGAAATAATATGTAAAATCATGAAAATACATAAAAGTGTTATGTCACATAAAAAAAAATCATAGTATAGAAAATACAGAAAGAAACAAAGAGCTGGAAAGGATCTCAAGCAATCATCTGCTTCATCCCATTCCTTGGGCAAAAATGAAATGCATTCCTATGACTGTTCCTGTTTTTATAGCACACTCCAAATATGCCAAGTCAT
The DNA here is from genome assembly GCF_900496995.4 of Aquila chrysaetos chrysaetos. Classification (NCBI taxonomy): domain Eukaryota; kingdom Metazoa; phylum Chordata; class Aves; order Accipitriformes; family Accipitridae; genus Aquila; species Aquila chrysaetos. The sequence continues at coordinate 25,672,640 of NC_044014.1, read as the reverse complement.
CAACTGTGCATCCTGTGCTCAGAATACATGAAGTTCTGGATCAAACTTTTGACCAAACAAGGAGAAGCCTAGACTACATACAACTGTAGTCAGCCAATACAAAATATGCTGTAAATAACACAACAAATATTTCCAGTTAAACTATATTAAGCTAGAACTAACAGAGCTCAGAGAGATAACACACTGTCCACACAGAGAAACCACAGAATATGCCACTTTCATTAGACAGTTTCTCAACCTCTGAGTCAGTAAGTGTTCGTAAAATGTCACAGTGAGCTTAAGTTACCAAAAGATTTGTGATCATTAACTTGCTTTCCGAAGTTGTTTTCCAGATGTCTAAAAAAGCCCCCCCCACAAGTTCCTATCATGTACCCCAACCCAGTTCTCAAAACCCATTTATAGTATATTTAAATTTTACACCATGCGCAAACCTTCAAGACCAGAATATTTCCTAATCACAGAAAGACCTGCAGCCTAAGGACTATCTGGAAAGTTAGAATGGCATCATACATGTCAAAAAAATCAGATTACAGACATGGCCACTTCTGTAGAGAAGACTTACAGTGCTAGAATAGGTGAGGGAGAAGGAAGTAGATTGTCCAAGTGGACAATGTTATTCCTTTAGAATAGTGTGGGTTTTGCCTGCAACTGCGCACTATGGAAGTTGGAGGTATGTGAAGCTGCACATGCATCTATTTGCCAAGCTCTGAAAATTAATTTTTGCAACTATTTTTTAGTATTGAACAATATTAAGTTAGACAGAAGTGTGAATATTAAGATACTGCATGCCCATTTCCTTGTTTCATTGTTTTCCACCTTGGTCTTCCTGCTTTGCAGCAGAGTGTACAGTGCCATCCAGAACACATCTTTGACCTGATGTCCCACAGCGGATATCCAGGACACCAGCAGCATCGACTCTGCATTCAATCCTATTTTTGTGATCCGCTTTCTCCATTTTAGAAATGTTTTGTCATGATTTGTGAATACTACTACTAGACCCTTCAGAGTTAGTCACTGTTTGACTATACAGAGTTAGTTTAATTGCGGGCTGTTGAGAATAAAATACCAACAAAATAGAAAAGAGCTGAAGATAAGCTGCCACTTGACAAAAATTCTTGAAACAATGCAAGGACAAAAAGGCCTGAGACAGGGTATCAAAAGAACTCTTGACAAGCGTACAAAGGCAAAAAATGGGGAAGAGAAGTTGTTCTATAGAAAGAGTTGAGATGTCCAAAATTCTTCAGCCTAGTTTGACAGTGAGCTACTATGTCACACTGGTTGTTGCACAGAAATATTCCTGCAGAGCAAAGCCAGTCTCAGAGGTTTTCACTTCCAGCTTTATATTTCAGGGAGGAGAGGTAAAGCTGTCAAGTCACACCACCAAAGGTGCAGCAACCTCTATGACTATTATGAAATTAAGTTAAATTTAACCAAGTTAAATTGAGGCAACAACCTTTACCCAAAGAGCTTGCAGATACTTCAGGGACTGTGAAAAAAACAAGGAATTAATCTGAAAAATGACACAGAGACATAAAATTGAAGAACAAAAAGCTAGGTGAGAAAACTCCTACCTACAACAGTTGTCAAGACCTACTACAAATAAGTCTGCAACACACCAAGATACCAAAACCTCAAACTGAGATTAGTGGGAGATTCAAACATTCCATGTCTTGAAAAAGGGCAAGATATCTACCATTAGTACATTGAATACAAGCAACAGAGTAGGTCTGGAATAGGGAGGATCTATTAAAAACTTCTTCCCTTCTTTTGACTTCTGCTAAAAATAATAGCAACTCACATCATCACAGCCCTGTTTCTGCTAGCTACCTACATTTTTTCCCTATTTTTCCACTTGTGCAAAATTTTTTCATAAATATTCCTATTTATACAGACATTGCAAAAAGACCTATCACCAGGAGAATCCCGTTCAACGAATTCCAGTCCCAGCTCCTGGCCTCACTCAGTTACATTTGTGTCCTCGATACCGAAGAAAGCTTTGCCAGCGTGCCAAACAGAGAGCAAGTGCCAGGAGTGTAAACCCAGGATTTGTCTTAACACCCTTAGTTGTCAGGACAAAAGAAGTCACATGCATCATGGAGGGCTAAGGGACTCTCCCTTTATACAAACCAACTAGCAAACATGAATGGTATTACACCTTCTGACAAGAAAAATATAGACTCTAGAAATGCTTTCAGGTAGATTCGCCTTTAGCCTCTAGCAAAAGTGTCTAAGGGTTTCTTTATATTTATTGGTACCATTATAGGTACAGGACTGATCCCAGAAGCAGGGCAGGGCTGAACTAGTTTTAGGTCTGGCTAGATAAGTATGCATTATTTTGAAATTTCATTCTTTATGGTCTCCTAGAGTTAAGTGACTAGTCTAACTAGCAGAAAACAAGAAAAAACTAATACAAAATCTAAGGCATAAGAACTGTTATATTTAAAAATACAATGAAATACTAAACATGACTGGAAGGGATATACGAAGAAGTGTAAAGATCTCATTATTTTTTAGATCTACTTCGGAGATAAAGTACCAATGGCAATCACCCCATATGAATGTCAGTGAGGTTTCAGACCATCATTTACTGGTTACAGAACAAAACCTCATTAACTAACATAAAAAAAACCCCACACATATATATGCATTTAGTCTCCGAGCAAACAGTATTTCAGCATAAAAAGACATCTTTTAGCATCTTCACTTGCTAAGCAACTATAGCTTTAAAAACAAAACAGCATTTTTTAGACAAGACCAAGTAAACAGGTAAATTTTGGTAAATGACTATTCTAAGCAATTTCTTGATTTCATCGGGTTGTGACAGTCACAGCATGGAAGCCTGGCAGAAAGAGTGACACAGTTCATTTTAATTCTTTTGCCTTTTCCAAGTAGTTCGATTCCTTAAAATACAAGTTTTCAAACTGTAGAGCCAAGCAAAACGAATGTCGCCCTTTATATATACGTGTATGTGTGTGTACATGTAATTCTTTTTCTCTCGGTGAAATTCAGAGCCATTTTGAATTGGTAAAAACAAAGAGGAAAAGTCTGACTTCCTTTAGGTTTCTTTTATGGTTCTTAAGAAAAATGCATTATTCTTTGACTGCTGAGAGGCAGTTTGGCAACACAAGTCAGGGACCAGGCAGGATTTCAAACTAGTGGGAAAACCCATGACTGTCTGAATTTCTCCACATATAGTGAAAACAGTGTTACTTTCCCCAGATTTTAACTGTCATTCAGATTATGCATCACTCTGGGAACAGTACATTTTTAGCATATACAGTGTCCCCTAAAACTTTATCTTGAGCTTCTTTGAGATCTGCAAATATAGTCCTAACAAGAACAACAATCCTGGAAATAAATCTTTTACCTGTAAAGATAGCAAGAATTAAATAATTTTTTTCCCCATTTCCTCATCAACATACTTTATAACCCTGCCTCAGAGCTAACACTTCAAATAACAAGAGGCCAGCTCAGTCATTTGGCATTTATTGTAAACGTTTCTCTGAGGCACCATCTCTTTTTAATTGATGCACTCTTCAAAGTTAAAACAAATATTTCATAATGCCTAATGAAAATTCAAAGCAGCCTCTAACAATCATATTTCAAGCATTTACTAGGCGGGTCTGCATATTGAACAAGGAGTAAATGCAGAGAGCTAAAACTTTTACTCCAACCTTTACTTTTTTCCCTCCTAATAGAAACCTTTGAGGACACACCTTTCTTCTCAGAGCTTCAGGTTCCCACTTCAAAAAGGAAACCCTAACAAATCCCCTCAAGAACCCTCCATGAGGTTCTCCTGGTTTAAGGTCTATTTTACTTCTTTGTCCCTGTCACACAGCTTGGGAATCTAGAACACAGAACCTCCTCTTTGAGAAAAGAATAACTAATAAATACAATTTGTTAGAATCATTATATTGTTTAAACAATTTTACCACTCCACAAAGGCTGATCTGCTTTTCAAACCCAATATATTTTCTTACGGAAATGAGCGAATTCAATAACCATATACATCAGTCTTCTGGACACTAAGTTTTTCAAAGTGGTTGGTTCATTTAGCCTGAGTTGGATTTCCAAAAAGACAAATCTTGTCCTTACCTCAGACACCCTTACAGGGAGGGCTTTCAAAGGCCAAAGAGAAGCCTTTGGCCCCACGAGGCTATGAAGAAGACATTTTGTGTTGCTACAAGTATGCTGTACAAGCTATCCAAACATGCATGTCTACAATGAGAGACAAATATACTGTTCACTGTGCTTACGGTTGCTCCTTTCTGCTCTCTAAAAAAATGATCTAAGATGAAGTTTTGTAGTGATGCAGGCACTACAGTAGCCACATTCTTCAAGTTTTTCACCCCTGCCCCCAAAGTACAACAGTTTGATCGGTCAAAGCAAAGTCTTTTGTGACAACCTTTCTATTCAGAGAAAAGTAGGTGTTTTAAATTTCAAAATTCATTCCTCTGCAGCTTGAAGGAGTCTCATTCATTTTTGTTCTGTTTTCCAGGGGAGAAAATGTAAATTAACAGTTTCTGATGCCCCAGTAGTTCAAATTGGAAGTGGCAGAAGACCTATTAGCTTATACAGAGAGAGGAGAGCCATCTCTTCCCAATCCATTACCAAATACCTTAAAAGACGATGGTAAGGTTCCCAAGAACAGATGCCGGTAACCCTTGGAATGAGAGAAGGTGGGGACTGACAGTATCCACCCAACTGATAAATGGTGACAGAAATCTCCAGTAAAGCAGTGTAGAGGTACAAAGGAAGCACAACCTGCACAAGGAAAGCTATTGATTGATAGATCCCAGATGTGCTTTATGGTAAAAGCTGTAGCCCTCTAAGGTATGTCTCTGGGGTCTTGTCTCCTCTTTCTGTCATCTGGAATAAAAAGCCTATACTGAATCAATTGTCTACTGGCTAAGAACGAGATTTATTCCAGCCTTCTATTTTAATATAATTTTGATAAACAGAGATGTTCTGGAGGGAGGTACTCCTGCACTCTTAGATACACATGCCTCTGCTCTCCAGCTGCTCACCCAAGAATTGAAACATGCAAAATTGCCCATCCTTATTAAGGTCCTTAACACCTTATTTATGTGTTATGCAGCCAGAATGATCCATTACATATTTTTATCTTATGATGTTTCCGGTGACCTGCACAGGACAGCATGCACAAAGACTGACAAGAGACCGCATGAGAACTACTTCTGACAGAGAGCAGAGTTCAACATTTATTCATTGTTAATTTGACTGTACAGTATTACCAAGATTACTGTAGCACACAATGTTCTTGTAAGGTTATGAACTGGTTTGCATCCTTCCAATGCTAGAATTTAATACTGTACTAAGTGTGATATATCTCATCCATTATTAATCCCATCCAGTTCTGCAGCAAGTTTCTATAAAACCAATGTTGAAATACTATACACTCTTAAGGCTCCTGCCAAATCTGAAAGATATAATATTAACATGGTTATGTTCCAGATAGGTGCATTTAACCCACGCTAAACAATCTGCATGTTCTGCTTGCATGTTCCTGGGGAATATTTATCCTATCACTAAAACCTAGGAAACAGTGCTTTAGTATAGTTTATGACAGCATTACAAATACTGCTCAACACAAAGTAAAGTTACAGATAAAGTCTGAATAGACCTATTATTGTTTTTAGAGAGCGCTAAATAAGCTATATAATTTTTCTGGACTACGGAAAGCTCTCATTCAAGAAGAAGAAAGAAAATGCTGATCAGATCCTAGTATTTACTGATAGAATCACTAGCCATAGCTACTGGTATTCAGGATTATGTGAAGTAACTACCTTCAGTGCTGTGAAGTAAAGCGGGTAAAGCTTTACAGCATACATCCATCCCTTGAAAATTCTCATGCATTCTATTTTTTTTTATAAAGCAAACATACTTTTCAGGGGGAGTGTGAAAACTCTATTCCAGCTTCTGTAATTTGCTGCATTGTTTCCACTTTAGAGACTTTCTCAAGAAATTCTCTACCAATAAATATTACTCCCTGCCACATATCTGCTATGTCTGTAGTACTGAAAGAAAATATCTTTAAACAGAACACAGGGCAAGGTTCTACTTAAGATATGATTCTCTCTAATGCTGCTGTAAACCTTCCTCTCTTCTCAGAGAGGTCAGTAGGTGTTTCAGCTTCAGTTAGAACAGATGTAACGGATGTAACTCTGTGCCTGATTCAGGCCAGTATCCAAAGTAATCCCGAAAAATAATTTTTCACTCAACACTGTTGGCTTTGCTCTCCTCAGCATGCAAAGTGGTGCATATATACACACACACACGGCCCCTGCTTTGGTGGTCCTGTAGGAGAAACTGTATTGCTCAACTTCAGCCCACCTAAGCATAAATTCTTTTCAGAGAAGGCTGCACCTACCAAAAAAAAAAAAAAAAAAAAAAAAAAAAAAATTAAAAACCTGACTTAAAAGAAAAGACCAAGACACAAATACTACTTTCCAGGTTTCCAAAATTTTCTGAAGCTAGGAAGAAGTGGTATTTAACGTATATTACACTGTTAAATCAGTTATTCTCTTACAATCTGGTGGTTTGTTTCACTTCCTCTACTTTATTTGAGTAACACCAAGCTAACCTTACCATGGCTTGTTCCAAATACTAATTGCCCAAATGCTACTGGGATTCCCAAGAGTAAGACTGCAGTAACAGAACAGAGTAGGTTAACATGTTGAACACGTATAACTCATCTTTGATACATCTACAGTAATTTGAAAGTCTGGCTATCATTAGCAATACATGGAACATACTAAAATGTGAAAATATCATACTACAGAATTTTCCATTTCTGACAGCATTTTAAACAGACAGTTGTGAGAAACACTCAATTGTGTAACTAAGCTATCTAGATAAAAGGCAACAAGTTCTCTTTTTTTCTTTTTCTATTTTTTCCTTCCTCTCCCTCTCCTGCCAAGTACATTTTTGCAGACACTCTTAGTCTAATACTCTAAAGATCCACTGCAATTTTTTTAATTGTGCTTTGTATTTATGCGTAGCACAAAAAAGTACAGTGACATTACTGAATAAGTTACTTGACAGCAAAAAAATTTTTTTTTCCATTCAGTAGTTCCGTTCGTTCTCTTCCCATCCTTAATTTGAAATGAACGTTTGAAAAAGAAATGTACATACACATTCTGAAATATATCTATATTGCAGTCAGTCAATGGATGAACTGTACTGAACTAAACATACAGTAGGTAGGTGTAGTTATACTGTATTGATGCTGTTCCACTGAGTAGCTTCCACTGTGTCCTATAAACCCCTACACTATCTGCTGGCAGCCTTAAATGCTCATCTGGGAAGTGGGTATCTATTAAAGAAGGATTAATGTATAGATCTTCAACCCCACATCTAACTGAAATAAGAAGTGAAAATGAAGGAAAAACTAGACTCTCCAACATGATAGAACTAATAAAAGGGGAACATATTTCTCATCTGTTAACCTTGAATATCTACTAGCTCTAGATTTTCACATTCTTCATGTATCTCTTCACTGTTCATTCCTTAATAACCACTCAAAAATCAGCTGCACATTAAAGAAATGCAATATAAATTTGACTGGACTCACTATGTCTGAGATATCCTCCAATACAGCATAAAGCTAATTTAGCTGTCACTTACTGTAAGTAAAATGACAAATATCTGTAATATCTGTCAAGATATGAAAGCTTTAAAAAGAGTTATGCACCTGTCAACATTTTGATGACTTTAACAAGAGAAAAATAAACGAAGAGGAGAAAATAGACAGCATGTCTGTTGTGTATCCAGTTGCCAAAATCTTCTATTACTTATATTAATAAAAATAAAATTACTTCATAAAAATAAGATAAACAACAAAGACTTCTGCAATAAACTGATACAGGTAAACATATTAGTACTGGTGAAACACAGCTGTAGAAAGCACTGCTAAAAAATAGAATGTAGGTCTCTTCAGTAACTCAACAATTATCATACTGTAGTATCCAGCATTTATTTAATTTAGAATTACTATTTAAGCACCAACAACATAGGAAGCCTTAGAAAGCACAACCAAAGTAAGACTGGTGAAATATTTGGCTTCCTATTTCTAAACAAGATTTATTCTTTACCTATTTTAGTGATTCAGCAATAACATAAATCATTTCAGCTCCTGAAGGAGGAGCTTGTTCAGTTTCCAATGTTGCATGCTTTTTGCAAAAAGGCATCTTAAGGATTGCCTGTAAAGACATTTTGACTGAGGCAATTTTTATCCCCTTTCTTGCACATGTATTGTCAGTCTAGTTTTATTTAGCTGTCAGTTTACAGGTGCTGACAAAAGCGTATGCCTTCCTCCTCTCTCCCTGCAAGAAAAACAGAACATTTGTTTAGAGTTTTAGCTTGACTTATCCCATTTTATACGCGGCTTTAGGAGTTTTGCATACGACATCCTGCTCTAAAGGAAAATCTGAAATACAGGTATCCTATCTGGGATCTTGACCTGGGATACAGGACCTTAAGACCTAAGATTATACAAACAATGAAAATATGCCTGCCACTAAATATCTTACCATAGCAAAAAGCAAAATAGCAGTAAAATTCCTTTCTTTTGCATTGAAAAGAATAATAGAAGTTTTGAAAAATCTGATTATAGCACATATGAGCACTAGAAGAAATGTTTTCTTTGCTTTCATATACTGAACTCCAGCTATACAACCAAGAGTTAAATCTGTCTGGGGGAACAGGAATGCAAATCCAATCTTTCAGTAATAATTTTAATAGTGATGGAATCTGACACAAGCAGTCAAAAAGGAATATCTTAAAGCTGCTAAAATCAGAAATCTGTATGTTTGAAAACAGTATTTTGATTTTGCCCCTGATTTCAGCCCCATGGTACCAAGCAGACTTTTGTAAAGCAAGAATTTATGGATGATGGAAAAGAAGCAGCTAGCCCTCTTCTCATCAAATCTCAAGGTGAACCACCAGAATAAGACATAGTTTTTCCAAGGTATTAAATCAAAAAATGAGTCCTGCAAGAAACAATAAATGAGATAATATAAAGGATCCTAGAAAGAAGCAAGAAGAATATGTTATGTCTTGTGATTAATACCACCATATTTGTAAAACAGACTTCCTGCAATTGCAGGACTTGATAGTTAATGTTTGTTGATAGAATGCCCAAACTTTTCTAAATAGTAATTTCACCGGCTGAAGAATAAGACTGAGTTTATACAAAAGTCTCACTATTGCACCACCAAAAACGTATGTTTTTAAAATATTCTAGACAAATGGATGCAAACATCTATACTTACATTCTTATTTCATTTGAAGGCAATGCAAACTGATTTAGCTTACGTTTATTTCCTAATCAACTCATAATAGACCAAAATGAACTTCCCCTCCACGAAGATTATCTTTGCAACAGCTATTTAAAGAGCTAACTACTGAAACAAAACCTGTGAAGCACTTTCTTTTCCTCACAAAAAGTATGTCTGTGTGTGCGTGCGCGCACATGTCTTTTATTTCTCAGCTTTCAGTTTGAGATTTCCCAGATTTCCTTACAACACCATCTGACTGTGAAAAATTTATTAGCCATCTAGAAACAGGAGACAAATTGCCAGGTGTGATCCAACCAGATCTCACAATAAGCACGATCAGGTTTACTTGAGACTTCATTGACAGACCTAAGCAATAAACAAATAAAGGAACCAAGAAACCATGTAGGTTGCTCTATACTGTCATTAATACAAAAAAAATTGAACGGGTACCTCAATATGGCCTGAAAAAGAACATCAGAGTGGCTCTAAGAAGCAGTGCTCATCTGTGATCCCTAAAGATTTTATGAAGCTCTAAGTTTAAAAAAAATACATCGATACGACAACAGAAGTATTTATGGCTATAGTGCTGAGGTACACATGACCATGCAGATAAGATTCTACCCTACTTTTAATAAGGTGGCTGCATTTTATCCATAATCTTACAACCAACAGGTACGAGAAGGTTTCTAGATGAAAAGACGTACGTTGTCATTAGTTTATGGGGTTTTGGCCAGAGAGACATTCCCATGACACACAGTTTTGTGGCGACTCTGCTTGACTATGTTTATCTATTCTGAAAGACTAATGGTCATATCACATCACTTGGCTCCAAAACAAAGCAAAACTGAAATGAACCATAAAAAATGACAGGGTAAAACTCTAATTTAGCTACTTAAAATAGTAACTTAATGACTTACAAACAGATTTGCACATCTATTTTCTCAAGAATGATGTTTCCTGTTTCACTTGCACAGATGTGTCAATACAAATAGCGAACAGATTAAGTACTTTTAAAGTAAGAATAAAACCACTAAAAAGACAATTTGGGTTTGGATTTTTTGGTAGTGTCCTTCTTGAAGAGTAGAAGTTACTTACCTTCTATTATCAGTAATTTATATTACTTATATATTTTTTAAATTTACAAATTTGATAGAACATTTAAATCATATAAACAACTGAATTATTGTGTACAATTTAACACAATTAAGAGTGTAGACTAAGTATCCTTAACCCAACATACACGTGATGAGAAACTGCAATTCACTTTGCAGATGACATTGGTTACAGGTTCCGATACTGTTCGGGGGCGGGGGGGGGGGGGGAAGGGGGGGGAGGGGGGAATCAGCATTAGATGTAAATTTATCTTTCTTATTTACACCTGTCCAAGCTCAGCAAAAAGAAACATGTCTTAGATATCAGAAAATGAAGCCTTCAAACATTGCTACTCCACATATCACACTCATCTGATTTTTAAAAACAGGAACAGCTGCATTTACTGATAAGAAAGCAGGAAGATGTTGTATGTTTTTGCACAGATGTTTGTAATATCCTTCTTTGTTAAGCATATGTCTAAGAAATAAGCCACCTTTAATCTTCTCTAATGGTTAAGTCAAATGAAATAAATGACATCGCATAGTATCGTTAAAACTTATACAAATAAATCAGCATTCATCTTTTTGTACAGAAAAAGTTATTTCAACTTTGTAACTTCAGTTATCACAAATACTAAGAACTGATTAAAGACCAATGAGACTAAATGTCAAGCAAATATTTATTAATACTACTAGAAAAGTATATGTACGCTTACAGCTTGTACTTCAAAGGAGAAGTATGGGAGAGTCCTTGTAAATGAAAGGTATTCCAAACAACTGAATTATGGATAAACAAAAAATTAATAGCAACCTTCCCATTACAATAAAGGCATGTATGATCATTTCAAGTTTTCATTATTCTTCATTATATAATTCAGCCAGGCAATCATGAGGTTTGTGAAGTTCATTCTAAGAGAATAAAGCAATGGAATGAACTTCTTAAAGAAAACTCCATTTTTCTATTTTTCTCCATGTATATACTTTATATATGCATGTTCCATGTAAAGTGACATATATATATTTCCTCAATACACATACCTATAGGAAGAGTCCAGAGATAACATACACAGCTGTGGCTTAGTAAACTTGCCATCTATTCCTTCTTAGAACCTGAATCAGCATATCTTAAATGAGGATCTGGGATATATACTTTTTTTTTTTTTTTTTTTTTTAAAGTTCTGGTAGATTCCTATAAAGGCAAGTACTGACTATTACAAGCACTGCATCATCAACTGCTAAACTCTATCTGAATAATCCCAGACTACCAGTCTCAATAATGTAATCAGAAATTAAATCTTTCACGCCACAAAAAAATCTTTAAAGATTGCTTAAACTTTTAGGTAAAACTAGTCAGTCCCAGAGAAGCTGGATACTCACGCAGGGCAAAAATTACTTGCATTCACATAATTGGTTCAGACAGGGATAGGCCAATCTTCTTGAACCCGGAAGTCACATATTGTAGTGTTTTTGAATGGGCAAAACCCACAAGAAAAGTAACGCCTGTCTGCCAAAGATGAGAGGTAGAGGAATTCAGGAGATGCAGGACCCCAGGGGTCCCACCATGGAGCAAAGCTGAGAAGGAGGGAGGGCTGTCACCTCAGCAGTACCAGCATCTTATAAAGAGGAAGGTGTCAGGTTATCCTTTACTCAGCACTTACAGCCTGGGAAGTGGACCACTTACACTAAAGACCTGAACCCCAACCAGAAGCCATCATGTGGTATTTAGTATGGTTGTTTATTAAGCAGCACTTCAAAGTAGAAAACTGCTTCCTAAGGAGCAAAGAACTAGGCTGGCACAGACAAATAGGAAGCATTACAAAATCACAAGAAAGTACCCCAATTAAGAAGATTACCACACCCATTAAATAACAACCAGTACTTAGATCCCCTGAAGTCATCTCAGTTACAAGGATTTTGGAGTTAACTATGTCTTGAATAATATATAGTATAGAAAGGACAAGCAGAAGGCATATGGAAAGCTATGCAAAATTTTAACAACAAAAGAAGAATTTCAGATTTCTTTTCCAGAAGATTATGTAACTTCACATTTTCATTGAGGAAAATGATCATTTTTAACAATGCCTTATTTTCAGAACCTTGAGATGTTCAGTTATTTTTCAGAAGAGATCAATTCTTGCTACAGAGCTGATGCTTCAAAATTCTGTATGTTAAAAATGCAAACTCATCATTTTACAAGCAACTCATTAAAAAGGAAAGTGTTTTATCGTTAAATGAACTCATATAGAATTGACATGGATTTTATTTCTCACTAAGTACTACTCAAGTTTGTTGCTGTTCTACTTCTTTCCTTGAATAAGAGGAGATGGCTCCTTCAAGCAAGAGTTGAACATACAGCATCGGTTAAATGCAGGTGGGTTGTTCCTACTGATGTGGGAAAAAGATCCCAGTTGGGGGAATAGTAAACAAAATCACTCAACAACCTAAAAAACATTTGTTTTCTGTTCTCAGGACAGGCATATCAGTAGTGGGGCAGCCCAGTATGTACCATATATGTCTGTCACATACTTCTGAAGTGTCAACTACACAAAACAGAATGAGAACTGGTCTTTCTGCTTAGACTCAAAACATGGTCAGCCTACAGTAATGGCTTAAGATCAAGAAAACTTTCCAACTGTTCATTAAACAATTAGGCTAAGACTCAACTCATGCAACTGAAATCATAAAATATAAAGAGCCTTTAATTACTACAATTCCATAGACATATGTATTAGAGGAGACAGCCTGGAGGTGAAAAGGTTCTGTAAACTATCATTTTTGTGCTCTTAATAATGTCTATGGCTGCCACAGACTTTCAGTGGCAAAATGAAATCCACAGCTACTATGTGTTTTAGAACATTAAGTCAACATTTAGGATTGCCAATGTCTATTTTAAAACAACCTAAATATTTACACCTTTAAGAAAATAAAAATACCATTACCACAACAGCAAACAAAAGAAACTTTCTGGAAGAAAACCAGAGGGTTAGTTTTTTTGGAGGTTTCTGTTCTTTAATGATTCTTATTCCCAAAGGCAAACCTATAAAAATACAGCTAAATACTCAGCACAACAAAGAGAAGCCAAACTATAGAAGCACTTCTGTAAAGAAATATAAATCCTTCAATGAAATAATCAGCTAGAATTTGCACCACAGGTCTGCCTAGTCTCATTTTCTATTTGCTTTCTTCCCACCTTGTGTCACAGACCACAGTGTGGTCTTGGTTTACAGTGTGGACAATAGGAGGCAAGAATATTTATCTTCAAATAGAAGAGGCCAAAATTGTACTGCTGTCTGTTACTACCTGAATATACCTTTAACTGAAAAGTTCAGAGGCACAATTTAGAGCAATAGGCAAGGTTATCTCAAATGAAGGATTTCCACAAAGACTATATGGAGGAAAGAGGCAAGTCGAAGCATACAGCTGTCTTTTGGTGCTTTATTTTATAACAGTGTCTTGTGTTCAGCAAAGAATCTAGCCAAAAAGAATTTCACTTGTACCAGGCATTTCATGCTTTAACTAAAGTAATTCATGCTGTCTGTATGCTAAAACTGCTCACAGATTTTGCAGAGTCAACAATGCATCAGTTGTGAATGATTGTATTAATTACTTTCTAGATTAATATGTATGGCCATTTTAGCTGTGTTGCTAGATGGAATAAAACCAAGAACTGATGTCACAGTGTAGTGCAACTCAGGCTTTTCCCATGAAGCTTATTTGACAAGTTACTATGCTGTGGCAAATGGGAAGAGATAAATGCTAACCACCTAACACAAGATGGGTGATGGTCTTTTACAGGACATACTGGAAGAAACTTGCTGATTTCATGCACTGAGATCTCTCAGTTTAGCAAGGATTTAAACAAGAATTGTTTTCTATAAGACTTTTAATCTGAAATAATACAGCTCAATATTAACATGCTAAATAATCTTGCTCCTTCCTGCTCCCCCCTCCCCATCTCTATTCTTCTGTTTAATACAGATACCCTTAGGAGTAAGAAACAGTCAATCCTATTTGTTTTGCTTAAGACCAGAAAGTGATCAAGAATATGGTAGAATTTCTTCCAAAGCTTTGGAAAGTTTTACTGTAGCACTTGCATTGTCATTCAGTGTAACAATGTTCAGTACAACTGGGAACAGAAACGTTAAGAGTTCATTTGGTGTTAGTCATGACATTAAATGCATATTTTATCATTGAAACATATTTAAACAGATCCACAATGTATTTCAGTAAACATCATCAAACTATATCATCACAGTACCCCACTTGGAGGCAGGACAAGGAGACTGGAGGAAGGCAGGTTTCTCCACTGCAGTGACTTGACTTCATTCTATGTACCAAAGCAAAAACAGTGTCATTAACTTCCAGCAAAAGGGTTGGTTGTACAGTAACTATTTGTGATTTCTTCTCTAAAAAGTTTATTGCAAATAAATTGGAAAAAAAAAAGTTTAGAATTCTGTTCTTTCCTCTTTCTTAATGTTAAAACAAATTAAAACAAATTACTAACTCCAAGATGCAGAATAATCTTCATCTGACAGCCAGAAAAACACAGGCTGCAGTTCTGGTACAGAAACCACTTCAGGTTTTTAAAAAAGAACACTAAAGCTAGGTTATCCAGCATAATAACACAACCCTTTTCCTTCTCCTGAACTATTACAATTTTTCCCCTGCAAGATATCAGAAAGTTACACAATAGCACTATTTTATCGAGAAGAGAATATTTTCCTAATTCTAGAAGCAGGTACTCTTAGTAATGAAATGGTGTTTGATGTTAAGTGATCCTAAGTGCAAAAAAAGTGATTATATTTTATTTTTTAAACGTTGTGCTGCTTAAAGCTGCTATCAAGTGAGTCCTAACAAGACTTTTTCATATGCAATACTTAAATTAGCTACCATAACATAAAGGAGAGAGAAATCAAGAACCATGCTGAGACTGCTAACCATAGCAGTACTTTGCTACTATAGTCTCTACTTTCAAGCTGTCCTTAAAAAAAAAATTATCAATATTTAAATTGATTTTTGAATGAAAAAAAAATTATTCTGTTATCCTTCAGTAATCTTGGAAGGTTAAAGCTGAGTTTTAAAGACATCTGTGTACTGTTACATTGGACTGTCTTCAGACTGCAATTTGACTGAGGAAGGCTTCCAAATGACAAAACTGACACTGCACTAACACTATCATCTCCAAGGGTTTAGCTCAGGCACCAAAGTGATGTCAAGGACAGATCAACATTTGAGATAATCCACAAAATGATTCAGAGTATATAAACAGGTATAACTGGCTGATTTACAATTCAGTCCAACATTGTGTAAAGGATGGCATTAATTTGACGACTTCTATTAATTCTACTTTGCAGTGTTGGTAACTAATTCAAAAACACTGAAAAATTTCTTCCAATGATATCATCCCATAAAGGAAGGTACCAGTACAATGCTTAGAGACATCACCCCAACGCAACTGCAACTGAGGCAACTGCAACTCAGGTGATCCTAATCTACACCACATCATATTATCAGGGACCCTGCCAAAAAAAGCATTGCTAAATACCGATAATCCCTAATTTAGAACTCGGATAACTCAGGGGTTTGGGGGCTGGTTTTGTTTGTTTGCTTATTTCTGGGGGGAATAATTCCCATATTCAAAGAAATATATACACCTGCTAGGCAAACATATAATATGCATATTACAAACAAGTTAATATCTGCAACAGTGTAAAGAGGAAGAAATAGAGAAATATAAGAGAAGCTCATCAGACTACCTGTTACAACATCCTTTTCGTCATACTCACAATCACTTAAAAGATTCGTGTATATTTAGTCAGCTGTAATGGCCTTCTTCCCACCCCCAATGTACTTACTGAGCTTATTGGTGAGAAGTAACAGAAACGCAAGACAACATTAGAAAAGATGCTTTTTATGAACAGAGCATTTTAATTATAGAGAATTAGGAATCCACTTTAAGATCAGTCCATATTTCAATAAACAATATGAACTGCTAGCTATAATACAACTGTTTTACTCTCATTAAAATATTTTCATCCATTTTTTTCTTTTACTAATAATTTCTCATACTAGAATTCAAGGCTTTAAACACTAGAGAAAAAGATATTTTCCAAACATATCATAACATGATCATAGAAAACAACATTTACTGTATTCCATTTTAATACACTATCCCTTCATCCATTCTGTACTACACATGTGTTACATAGATGGATATACAGATGAAATTTATATTAAGGCTTTCTGAGCGATGTGGAAAAAACAGAAACAAACACGATTCAGCTATCCAAAGGCTAGTTCTACCACAAAGCCCAAAAACTCTGGGGAGAAAAAAAAGCCAAAATAAGCAACATATCTCTGTATTTCTACCTCACCAACAGACCAAGAAATCCTCCAGAACTGAGGCTGCAGCTTGCGGGCATGCTGTCTTCAGTGATGACACCAGTTTAAGATGTTACCGTCTTTCCAGCTCCCTCCCAACATTTTTTTCAGGCCTGCTTGCACAGCACATTGCCTGTCAGATATGCTAGGACAGTTGAGGAGGTGACACAGAAATGGGAACAAGCAGTCAGTGATGATAGAGGAAATATTTTCAATGAATACTGCTGCCAGGAAAATTATATATAAAACATCACCTTCCAAGTTTGTATCTGTGAGTTTTACAGAATCCAGGCTTGAGCATCTCTTTCTGAGGCAACAGGACATGCAGTCAATCCAGCTTCCATAGATGGAGCTCCATCTTTATATCAAGCTTAAAATCTAACATAGAAACAGCTATTTTATTTAACTGCTAAATCTAAAGGAAATATTTAGACACTAATAGGGAAACAGTTCTGTTTATCCTTCCTCCACCAAAACAACAGAGACTGTTTCACAATGGTAAAAGTAACCTTTTGCATAAAACTGAGGGCCAATTTTTTTTTCCATAGTGCGTATATCTAAATGATTGCATTCGGCAAAAGGGAAATAAAAAAATCCACCACTTACCAGGTGAAGGATGTCCTTGTGTCCACTTAAAGAAGCTAACAACTACTTGTTGGCACGTCACTATAGTTATACAGTCTCCACAGATGTACAGCTCCAAGAATATTAAATTGAGCACATAGGCCATTTTCCAGCAGTCTGTATTCCAACAAATAGTACATTTCTGGATTTTTTTTTTTTTTTTTTTTTTTTTTAACCGAAGTGTTCCATGACTAATTAAAATGATATCAGACCGGTTACACATAGGCATTCTCCCCTTCTAGATCTGCTGTGGACTCATGATGTAACATCAACGAACAGACCAATGAAGAACTTCACAGAAAACAATTAAAATTCATTTGAGATAGTCATGTATTTATTTCAACTTGAAGAGGGCAGAATATGCAATAAAAAACATTTTCCATTAGAATTTGACACTAGAATTAAGTGGAAGGAACCACCTGAATGGAAACTCAGATATATAATCACGAACATGAAGTAAAAGCAATGATTAAAACATGTTGAAGAGGAAAGAGGGCAATAAAGCACTATTGTCTTCAATGATACTAGAAACAAAATGTTTCCATTAGAAGCATATGGGATGAAAACTCTGGCATTTTATTCAGGAAACAACCTCACTCCTGATTATGGAGATAAATTCATAACATTAGACTATAAAATAATCTGGAGGACGAGAAACAGTAAAGTACATGAAGACCTAATAACAAAGTTATCAGCTATACAGCTGAAGAACGAGGCAGAATGAAGATGTAAAACAAGAGGTACAGTAGGTCACCACATCTTAACAGGCATTGATGGGAACAACTGTTTCTACATTCTCTTCATTTATACAAATCAGGAGAACTTCTTCTGTATGACATCATCATCAACCTTTCAGCTTACTTGAAATGAAAAGCTGTCAACAGGCAGATGAAACAACTGACATTTCTGAAAGGGAGCTTCTACCAGAAAAATACTCAGGTGATGAAAGCTGTTCCTGACGAAAGGTAACTTTACTGCCCCACCATCAGTCCCCCCCGACCTTTTCATTCTGCCTATTCATTACACAGCCTAACTACTCTTACAATTTGTCTCCTCGACATAATGCCTTTGTATGCACTGTGGTACAAGAAACATTTCAAGATGCACGCCTCCAGCCCAGAATCTCCTCTGACTCGGTCCTCTGACTTACAATTTAAATGCTCAAAGCAAACAGAGAGATGTGAAATAAGCACAAAGCAGCAGTCGGTTGAACACGGCCACGCAGGAAGGCAACAGCAGTGATCTACTTGGGAAAGCCAAGCGCTTTGCGTCTTACATCGGGAGGTGCTGGTTCATTATGATCCCAGTAAGAAAAGCACTCAGACCCTGTAAAGTATCTCTCGATATGCTATTTATGGGAGCTAACACTATAAAGAAAAATAGGATCATATAGATAGTCTTACATCCGTTCAGATGCTGGGAGCCCCAAGCTGTGCAGTATGGCACGGGCATCCAACCAGGGTGCAGTCCCTAGAAAGGTTACCCCATTTTGTTCATTTCAGCTCTTACAGGATTTTCTTCAATGAAAACAATTCTGTTCATCATTCTCCTGGCAAAGAAAAAGGATGTTCACGTGAGAGCTTGTTGCTGCAGCTTTAGATAAAGGCAAGGCCACGCAGGTGGCATAATCGCCGGTGCCGAGTGGGAGCTGCCCACAGGCTCCTCTCTCTCAGCCGGCGGCTGAGCTTATCCTGCAGGCAGGGCACACCTGCAGCACAGCACAGGCCTGGCCCTAGTCACGTTAACTGTTACATGGATCACTAACTCCTCAGCCTACAGCAGTCTTCTGGTTAGGATAACTACATTCGGTCCGTTGGGCTACACAGCCTGAAGATGAAAGGTGGCTTACCAGCAATCTGCTAGCAAAGAAGAATGATCAGCATAGTGACTGTGCTGCCATGATGGAGTTACACCGTGACTCACATCTGCACTTAAAGCACCACAAGGTTCAGATGCACCAGAAGTTCTGAAATCTTGTAACAAATCAACACAATCTCTTCTCTTTTTATTGCAACACTGAATAAAATTTAATAAAATAAAATAAAAAAAAATCCAGTAATGCCTGTTCACTCTGTTCCTATCTGACACATGAGTAAAAAAAATCTCCTATTCACCCTGCTGTTTGGGCATATTTTATTAATACTGAATGTCATCAGCGAAACTGTTCTGTTTTACAGGAGCCTACAATCTGCCTTTGGAAAAAGTCTTCAGCTGCCCACAGGGGAGGGGACACTCACCTATAGTTTAAGGCCAGGAAGAGTTCCCCTACTCAAAATCTTAAGTGTTTCCGTTTTGGTTCTCAATATAATTTTCTCAGAAGAAACTTTTGCTTGTTTGTTTGTGCTTAAACTGTCTTACGACATTCAGGGAACCTTCTAGGAAACATCAAAAGTGCAAGCACACCAAGACACACAAACTATGCAAAAAGGCTAAATAAAATTTTCAGTTCAAATAAAAGAAAAAGCCCAATGGAAATGGCCAAATTATACACTAGACTGGATGAAACAGTTCACCTCACACAACGTATACTCAGTTCGTGAACAAGTAGTTTTTAACATAAGAAGAGACAGCTATGCATTCTTCTAGATTTGGAATGGCAAAGCTTTTACCTGAATTAAATATTAATAATTTTCATGATGTAAAGTTTCTGATACAGGTTTTTCATCTTTTCCTGTTCCTGTTGTGCTTTGTTGGGAAATATTTTCTTTTTCCATGGTGGCAATAAAAATAAACAAACTGTTTATTATGACAGCATAATCATAAGGCTTTTAAGAGAGCCTTAACTGTGGTTAAAGCTTCTAAAAGTGAAATTGCTTCTCCAGTAAGCACAACTAAGATTAGACAGCATAAATTCTAAATACAATATTTATGGCAAAAACAACAAAAATCCAACAGTAGAGAGAAAACGCAAGTCATTCTTGCAAATCTTTTTTTTTCCCCTGTATATAAACATGGAAGCATTCTAAATGAGTAGGCTGGATAGTTCTCTCTTTTTAGAATACTGATAAAATTTTCACCACACTGAAGAGTTTCAGGGCAGGCAAAATTACTTTTGCATACTATAATTTGTCTAGTACACTAGAACCAGAATGTCATTTCTGAAATTCCACTCTTTCAGTCTTCTCTCACACATTCTTTTTTCAAACAATTTTTCCTATCTCCCCCCCCCCCCCTTTTTTTTTTAAGTAAGAACGGCAGGGAAGAAGAGGAATCCTTTTGTTACTCCAGTTATTTTTGAAAAATTCACCCTCTTTCAACACAGTTATTAATCCTCAAAGAATCCAGAGCCTAGAAATTTTTCTGGCCATCCTATAGCCTCTCAAAATTTTAATTATTACAGAAGCAATAACTGAACACGGACAAGAGAACCAGATCCTTTTCAGTCACATGATGACTCTGAAGGTCCTTTGTATACAGAGACTTTTTAAAATGATCTCCAGTATCATAAGGCAGGGAAGCAACTGTTATCTCAATAGATAGAAGCAAAAGGGGGGAAACAGAACTGAGTTACAGGCATGTAAGTATGCATGCACACAAAGCAGTCATTAATTAAGATATGCCTGACTGATAGCAATGCGGTCACTCTTGTCTACACAGTTTCTCCAGACTAGCATGTGCTTTTGGAATCTGGGTAGCCTTCTCCATGGCTCTGCCCCGTTGGCGTTGATTATGTATGATTAATGGTTTAAAGGAATAAAAAGAGAAAGGTCAACTTCTGAGTTCAAAACAGAGCAGCTACACAGGGAGTAATTAAGATACTTGTGTAAGCATGATTAATAAGCACAAACTGGCACACTGTGCTGTAAACAAGATGCAACCAGATGGTTAAGATGAAAAGGATTTTTCCTAAAAAGCAATTTTTCAATGCCTTGAAAGTTGGCTTATTTTCCCCCCTCTAAGCCTTACACAAGTCATTATCTACACATCCTAAAAGGAAGAAAGAAATAGTAACCCC
The DNA here is from genome assembly GCF_900496995.4 of Aquila chrysaetos chrysaetos. Lineage (NCBI taxonomy): Eukaryota > Metazoa > Chordata > Aves > Accipitriformes > Accipitridae > Aquila > Aquila chrysaetos. Next base: position 25,651,290 of record NC_044014.1, on the reverse strand, counting down.
TTCAACATTCCCCCCTTCCCAGCTTTTTTCATACAGATAACTACAGTTTGCATGTAAATGGATTCAACTCATCTTTGTTTAACGTTGCCTTTTATGTCGAGTTTCATGAATTGCTAAGCCTGACAAGGTTCACTGGGAGTCTTTTAACTCCCACCCACAAGTTCTCCCTGGCTGTCATGTGACTGGCACTATAGAGGGATCAGCAATGGCATTTATGGGGAAAGCGGGAAGACAGGTGTCAGAACGGTCCAGCAGGCAAACCGAACGAACACTAATCAGCTCTGGTGTTCTTTTACAATCCATATCTAATTCACAAGTTTCATTCTTTCTGAAAAACAATTACTAGGTTTTGAAGTTCATTGTGCATTTACTCAACTGTCTCTTCACATTAACGTAAGTGGGAACAAGAAAAAAAGAGTCAGCAGGGAAGGGACATCAAAAGATCTTAGGGCGGATGAAGGCTTTATTTTAAAGTAATATAATTACAGATGAGCATAATGTTTTACAATAAATTTAAATGTAGAGTTACATCCTTATGCTCTAGGAAAATATTGGTTGGTTGTCTCTTGAGCTGAAACTATGGTACATACAAATGACTTTGCTGAGAGAAGAAAAATAAACAAAAAAATCTCATTGCAACATCAAAGGAATGGATATTAAGGCAACAGTGGGAACAACAGAATCAGTACTGCATGTGAAGTATCTACAATCATAAGGCTCGTATCTGAGAAATAATCATAAAAAATTACAAAAGGATTATTTTGCACATTTCGAATTTCTCTCAGTTCAACATATTTATTCTCCAAAGGTAAATTTCACCTCATCTACATCTAATTTAAAAAAAAAAAAAAACCAAAAAACAAAAAAACCAAAAAACACCACACAACACAACTCTACATTCCCTGTTGACAAATCCTCTTAAAGTTTGAGTATATAATCTGGTAAAACCTCAGCTAATCTTCATCGGTTGTAGCATTACTGACTCCAATATTGGGAAATTTGCTTTTGTGTTATATAATGTTAGGAGACATCTTAAAATCCAGCGTATTTTCTGATAAAGTACAGATTTCTTAGGCACTTCATTTGCACCCTCACAAGAAGCTGTAGGCACACAGCATCTGTTTTGCAAATAATCCTTTTCCTCCATGTAAATGAACATCCTTTCATGGACTTCCATACAGAGAACAAATACTTGGTAAGTGAAATGGAAAAGGCCCTGTATCAGGACCTCCCTGTACAACCATTCCGTTATCCAGCAGCAGTGCTTGATGTTTCTGCAACTTAAATCTAGAAATCTTTTCTCTATGAGGAAGTCACCTATTCAAATACATGTTCCTATTAGAAACTTTATACAATACTCAAGTGTTAAGTGATTTAGAAGTTTTCTTAATATCTGAATTGTGATTCTAGCAAAAGGATGGGCACGCATCTAGATATACAAAGAGTACCTGAACTTCCTATCAATTAACCACAGGCAGATGAAAAGCATTGTTTAGTTCCATATGAGTAAATTTTGGCACCTGAAAAAGCAGCATGATGTGTATCTTTCAGTTTGTAGTAAGACAAGCCTGTATCAGTCTTGATTTTTACCACCACCCATTAAATAAACTCTTCCTGGACAGGCAGTTATCATGAAATTCCATAACAAAGTCAACATATAGATTGCTAGCATGCTTCAGCTTTGAAGTCATTAAAAGGAGAATTTTAGTAAGTTAGGAATGACCACTGATAGGCTAGCACGGCTAAGGACACCTCTCCAGCCCTAGATATCCATAGCTTAGAAATGGCATTAATTTAAAACTATCTAATTGTGCCGCCAAGAGTTTGGCAGTGGAATGATTTAAGCAACTCATCTCCAGATATCCTGGTCTCATTTATATGGTTTTCAAATTCATTTTGCAAAAGCAATAAAAATTATTATTGATTGTGTCTGGAACTATTGTTAGGATAAGTCTCAGGAGTCCAAACAACTCCACTGAAAAAAACAAGCTCATATGAAATGTGCTTCCATTAATATTTGTGTTATTAGTTTACATGGGATGAGTCAGCCTATGGCTCCATCCCACAATCAATCATTCTCATATTATGTTTCTGGTTTTTTCTGTCAATAGTAACAACAAAAAACCTAAATAAACAGACAAATCGGCATAGATGTTACTCACCCGTACCACAGGAAAGCTGGATAAATAATTTTGTGCTAGATATATTCTACATATTGAGAGCTTCAGCTGCTAGGGATTTTCTTCTCCACAGACTATCTTTGATTACAGATCTCTTAGAACAAGTATATGTATTCAACACTGATTGGTAATTTTCCCTGAATTACTTTTTCTGGTTTGGGGGGGGGGGGGGGGAATGCCTTTTTTTTTTTTAACCACATAGCACGTCGAACAATTTATATACTACACAGAAGGCTTAGAGTTACAAAAACTGAAAGCCAAAATGAAACAGATAGCCAGACTCTACTGTTTAATGACCTTTCAAGCTAAAAGGTTCCAGTGTTTCACTCATACAAAACTGTATCTAAATTAACAATAAAATTATTTAAAAATGCAGAACATTAATATATTTTCATTAACACTAAGAAAAGTTTTCACACAGACACACTAATATCTGAATACAAGTAAATCAACACTAAATCTAAAACTTTAGCCTAGGAAAGTTTAGAAGGTTCACCTTTCAGAGGAAATTTGAGAAAGCTTTAAACTTCCCAGATTAACTAATCCACGCATACATATAAGCAAAACAATATTACATATACATGAGTTAAGAAGTGGTCTCTGTGACAGATTGAGCACCCTGACTCCAGCACACTCTGAGCACTCACTGCAAGTCTCCTCCATAGTACCCCAGATTCAACTTAGACAACTCTTAAGCTTAATTTATGTTTGTTTCTTTCTTTCTTTCCCTAGCAGAAAAAGCAGAGTATTCACGTTATCTTAATGGATTGAGCTCCATATTAACTATGCTATTAAAAAGTCAGGCTTGCACCACTCTTTTTAAAGTACCTCCTTCTGCAAGACCGCATTGGAGAGTGCTCTTGCATCAGCTGTGAAACTCAGCAAGGACACCTGTATATTTCTATTTACTTTTGGTGTCTGGCAAGACTTTCTCAATAACATCTGTGATTTCTCAACAGCTTAAAAGGAGAAAATTATCTAGTTAAACATAGAAATAATCACAAACCAAAAGCCAGTATGACTGCACTAGGGAAACTGGCACCACACACTGTTTTTGCGAAGATCCTATTTCAGACTACAATGCACACTATGGACAAACACACCGTAATTTTCCCAGACTGAAAAACAAATATCAGGTCGCTGTAGTCTGTTTTATCTTTCTAAACCAGTCCTACCCTGGCAGCATCTCTAGTTCGAGTTAATTGTGAGTGACTTTAGACATCAGGACAATGCTGTTCCACACATCAACAAAACTGAGAACTGACAGGTAGACTACAAACAATGACAATCACCAAGCAGCAACTAGGTTAGGGGTTTTTTTTGGTTTTGGTTTTGTTGGGGTTTTTTTGGAGGCCCTCGAGGCGTAAAAGCTAGTACACAGACTACAACGAGATATGCAGATAGAGTCCACATGGTCAAACTACCCTGGTTTTCAAACAAGACTCTACCATTATGCAAAGATGTCACTGTGTGATATCAATAACATTGATAACCAACAACATTTTTGCCAGTAACAACCTTTAATCATCTGTGTCTCAGTGTTTTGAAGTGATATATTTCAAAAATGTCAAAACTCTCAGTGAAATGTGGTACTAAAATGAATAGTCTGTTTGCTTTCCCTATTGATATACCAGGTTTCAGACTGTCAAAGTGCTTTTAGTTGTAAAAGAAAAAGTACAAAGTTGTTTTGACAACTACAAAAAGATTTATCAGTTACGTGTACCTGCTGAAGTACCTAGATTCTCAAAGTGAAAATGTGTGTATGCAAGGTTCTTAATACTAAAAGTTGTCAAGTGACTATTAATATATTCGTGTTGCAAACAAGATAAACTTTAAAGTATGATATTATATAGCATATTTCCATGAGCTATGGTGTGTTACTTAACAATACTACATTAATTTTCTATGTCTGCTTTGCTTTTAGTTGGTATAGAACTTTAATTTTATTTTTTTGTGCTTGCAAAACTTTAGTTGATCTGTGTTGTAAAGTGGATTTATTCCTCTTTAAAACCATTTGTGTGCAATATACCTAATATGTGTAAGTGTACAGCAAAATGCACATACAGACACACAGAGAATTATTTACCTTCGTATTCTCTCTCATGTAACTAACTTGAGCTAACATTAGACAGAATAAGCACAGCAAAAACAAACTCCTGAAAGGATTAGATTTCAACTTCACACCGTGGGATTATCATTAGTAGTAGTAGTAGTAGTAGTAGTAATATTAGTATTATGAAAAAAGAGCTCTATTGCATCTCATTAAATCCTCTGCAAGCCGGAAGAGAGGGATATTCGCATCTGTTAAACTGTTGAGACAGCAAACAAGAAAGCAACAAAACCCTTTCACGTACTACTGTTCAAATTTATTATTAAAATAAATACCTTGAATAAATAATGCATACAGCTTTCCATTTTTTCATAAGCCTAAATTAAAGAATATTAGTCAGTCTTACTGGGATATTCCTGAAAAGTTCTAAATGCCTGCAAGTTGTTTTACATTTGCTTTAAGAAGCTCTGATGGAAATAGACTTCTATAACAAGTACTCAGCATTCATAGTAAAAATTGCAGAGGTAGACAGTAGTAAACAAATTAAATTTACAGGTTCAACTTCACATTCCTAAAACACACCACAAAACTGGTAATGCTACTTCGTGAAAGATGGATGCAGTTTAACAATTATAGATTCTATCAGCTAAATATTTGTGACTGCATTAGAGTCCGTTTCACAAGTTACACTGGATGTAATTACTATAAAATAGTCTGTTAACACTTTTAATATTTAAGCATACTACCTTATTTGGTTATTGCATTAAAATATTCATTAATCAGTGCCCAATGAGAGTTCCTTGACCATAGATAAGAATTATCAAGCACAGCTCCATATGAATTCTGTAACATATCTCCGCTTTTCAGAAGTAGCATCCCTAGAAAACACCGAACATTTTTATCTCACTTCCCCTCCACCCCCCCGCCCCTGTATTTGCTACAAACAGAATTGAATTTTCCTCAAAGTTTTACTCTCCATAACAAATGAATGAGACTGACAATTAGTACTTCCTGCATTACATTACACACTGAGGACACCTAATAAGGCACAGAAAAACTAAAGCAGGTTTTCTCCCTTCACTATCCCATGTAAAGCTTGAAAGAAAGTCTGTAATCTAATGAATTCTGAACTCATGTCAGCTCAATAGGAAGCTCATTCTTTTATCTTCACCTGGATTAGTAACTAAAATTGAACTGTTTTCCAATACCCAAAAATAGACACTGTATGTGTCTTGTTTCAGCCTTAAGAGAACACCATTAATTCTAGAATCCATTAATAATATAATCCCTAATATAACCATATGAAGAATTTTGCTGTCATTTTGTCCAAATTTATTGTATAATGAAACAGAGAGATTAGTATGGATTGATCATGAAGATACCCCAGTGCTCTATGAAGCTTAAATTATTCGATTCCACAAAATACACTACTATATACCTTTAAACATCAGCAAAGGTTAGGAATAATTATATGTAGATAAAAACAATAAAGAATCATTTTTCTTAGATGATATCTTGATGCCTCAAAGAAGTTTACTGCTCACAACTACAAAAGTTTTATTCAAAAAACTTACATGGACTTCCCCTCCCCCACCCTCAATCAGCAGAAAGACAAGTCTTCTCAAACATGCCCCACAAATGAACTTAAGGCGACCTCTCCAGAACACGTAGGCATTACAGAAAAAAGGTGGAGAAACCTATAATGTCATTGCCTATGCTTTGCATCACCAGTGAATCCTATCTAGCCTCTCTGATGAAGGCTGAGCAAAACCCCCTCATATACTCAAGTCCATTCCATTCTCCAGAAAGAATCCAGAAGAGAAAACACAAAACTAGAATTTCTAATTCTCAGAATACACCACTCCTAGCAAACAAGGTTGATGCAAAACATCTGTTTTTCAGGTACAATGAAATAGCAATGCTATACCTAGCCAAAACAAATCACAGTTGGGTAACATGTGAAGCAAGAAAGCTAACATTACCTCCTTTGGTAGCAGCACACAGTTGCAAGCCCCTGCTTAAAAACCTCTTTCTTTTTAGGGGCTACAGAGGCACCAATTCTTTCCAACAGCAGAGCATGCCCTGTTCCAGAGCATTGGTTCCAAAACATTGTTACTGAATTCTTCATCAGCCTTGTTTGGAAGTGCTGAACTACAGGGCAAGTGAACTCTCTTCTTCCCACAAAGTTGTCTCAACTGGAAGTGGGAGAGGGATTCTACAAATGAAATTGTGAATAAAGCTCTGGGTAGAAGCTATGTAAGTCTTAGAAACTGAAACACCTGGAACAGAAGAATCTTTTACCCTTTTTTGAGTAATTTCAGCTGTGGCAGAGGGATGGGGTGGGGGTCCCTGTTTGCTACTGAAAAGCAAGGCTTAATGATAACCTATTTCAGTAATTTGCTTTTTCTCAAGACTGCAGTATGTACTGAAAGCCAGAAGATGATCACCTCAAAGAGATGTCACTTCTCTCTCACATCCAACTTAGCTTTTCTCCTGTACTGTAGAGTAGCTTTTAGAAACGCTGACTAAAAAGCAAGTCCAAAACAACAGGAAATTCACACAAGACTAACCCTGTCCTCACAAAATAAAAGGTATATGGAAACTCTGCCAAAAGGGCTTATGTTTCACTGCCTTTTCCAACAGAGACAATGACATCAAAAACACTGTCTTTATGGAAGCAGAAAAAAAGAGCAAGTGTACTTTCCAATTACTTGAATGGAAAAAACATAACTGAGAGCTTTCAATTTTAAGAACAGGGTCCTGAGCAGCAGTTCAACAGTTGTTCCCCAGAAAAGTCTTTCCAGCCACTGTATGGGCTGCTGGATAGTGTGTGGCTGAATAGTGGTATGTATCTGGGATATGGACAATTAAAACTTGCCCTTCCCCTAACAGCCCTCAGCCATAGCACCTTCGAGAAAGTGCACAGGCTGCTGCTCAAATGAATATGATCAGCAACAACCACGACTCAAAGACTCGGTGCTGACAGTCTCCCAAAGCAGACAACCAGCTTCACTGCCAACACCACGATTCCTGAGACACAGTCAGTTACAGCAGGAACGCTGACCAGAAGTTGTTTCTTTTACTGTGTTTTTATCGAAGAGTAGCATGCTTTGAAACAGCTGTTATGCAAGTACTTCCTTCCCACCACTTCACTTCTGGTTTTTGTTTTTTTTTCCCCAATATATATTATGGGTTTTACTCATTTTTCACTTTATCACCAGTTTGTTATGTAGCCATACTCAGTACTACATTTATTCAAAGAAACAGCCTTTTCCCAAAGAATGCAGACTAACTTGTTTTTATTTTGGTTCTAGCATTTCTCTGGTTTACTGTTGATAAATATGAGGTACTAGGAAGACAAAAGTATCCTATAATGCCTACGATAAACCACATGAGTCTTAAAAATTCAACAGTTGCCTCGATGCTTCCACTAATCCACAGGTATGCATATCTGCCTATAGTTGACAACTGTAGGAAGGCATAGATCTAAATCACCAAGTAACATCAAAATTGCTTAGCAGACTTTGGCACAAGTTACCAAAATGACTAACAGCACACACACCCCACCCCCCAAAAAAGGAAAATGTTTAGGTCTTTATCTTGTTTCCCCAAAACATGGGGAAAGATTTCAGCAGATAAAGCAAGTCTACACCACTGTACCATATAAAGTAAAACTCACCCGTCCACACCAGATAACAGGCAACATGGAGCACAGGTATGAAAGGGCAGCTACAGTGAAGTAAAACTCTTCTTGCCCAGTTGTGACTTCTCTCATGTCAGACTCTTACTGTAGTATCTCCTCAAAACTCCTCTCCCAGTTTATATATATAAAAGACAGACAACCACACCTGAACAACCAAAGGACGACTGACTGGACACTAGTCACTTTTCAAGGCATGGCTGACTTGTTTTTTCCTCAGTATTTATTTCCGCTTTTTCCTCAGTATTTATTACCATTTAAAATTAAGTTAATTGTAGGTAATTTTAATTATTTTAATAATTATTTCATTATAGCACAGAGGTGGTAAATACAGCTAACCTTCCAGGTTAGCACAGTATAAAAGTGGATCAGAGGAGCAGCTAGAAGGAGCAAGTGATGATTTTCAACCAGCAAATTCTATTTAAAATGCCAGGTGGAAACAGCTGGGATTGTCTTAAGGGAAGGGGAGTGGGTCAAGAGTGTGTCCGAGATGACCATTTCAGTAGAAATTAGGCTGGTAAACTGCAAGAGCCATCCCAGCTCTCAATTGCAGCCTCTCCTCCAGCCTGATGAAGGCTTGTTTATCAGTTCATCTAATAGTTAACCACTTGCTACTCTTTAAGCAGAAATTCAGAGATCTAGAATACTGTGTACGGAAGAAGTGGAAGTATGACCATCTCCCTCTACACCTGAGGAAAGCAAAATGTTTTTTTCGCAGCAGTTCCCCTTAAGGCCATCTCTCCTGACAGGTCTGCTCAAACCCCATGACTCTACAAATACCTGAACTAATCACTTCTGCTTTCCCACACAGTCACACCCAGTGCCCGCCTGGTGTCTGCAGAACAGCAGGTCTTCCTTTGCAGCTCTCTCCGACACCACCAGACTTCACACTGCCTGTTCTTCAAGCTGATTCTCTCTTCAGCATGGCATGGGGTCTCACTGCAGCCCCTCTCAGCCAAGAGGCTGGCAGGGCCCTTCCCTCTGGCCAAAGCTGGACGCCTGAGGGAGGTATCCACCCAGTTACCTCCAGGAGCTCCATCAGCTGGTGGTCACCTCTACCAGCTCCACCCACTCCCCCAGGCAGGAACTAACTCACCAGTTCCACAGTTAGTTGGGGAGATCATACAAGACACACACTGGCACTCAGTCTCCATAGGTAACAACCTAAAAATACATGCTTGATTTCCCCATAAGGAAAAAAGAAAAGCCTCGGAGAAGTACACCATAATTATCTTAAAAGGATTAGTACAATAGGTGTCTATATTCACAAAGCAAAGCTATTGTCAGAAGCAGAAATCTGTGCATAGTAGTAACATGCTGTTCTTTGAGGATGCATGACTCCTGCTAATACTGATGTAAATTATTTATACATATTGTTTGGACACAGACTGGATTCACCTTGTGAACCATATGACACCTAATGTTGCTCTCCACAACTCAAAACAACCTGCCATTCACTAAGTCCTTCTTATACCATGGCAAACAACCAAAAAATAAGGTTTCTCTACACCTATAGAATAAGGTTCAGAATAAGGACAAAATAAATGCCTCTCTCTTCACAACTTTTAGATCAGCTGTAGATTCTTTTCTATCAACATCTCTGCTTAGGGAAATAGCTGTTATTAATGCTGTCTCAAACAAAGCCAAGTCAAGACAGATTTACTAAAAGATTACCACACAGATTTCTCAACAGTGATTGAAGGATACAAAATTAAATCTTTCTAGTTTACAAAAAGCCCAAGATGATAGCTCCTTCTAAAATGTAGGCCTTTTTATACCTCTGAGAGTCTGAAAAAGCAGCAGGCACCTATTACGAATCTTTGTTTTGATTACTGTTTAATATTGCTGTGGTCTTCTCATAGAAAACACCATGAGAATGGCATACAACATCAGAACAGAATTTAAGATTAGTGTAACCTAGAAAACTCAGATTTTACTTTAAACTAAGAATATATAGAAAAGTCCCCTTGGAGATTTTTAAAAAGCTTTAAAAATGCCTGGAAAGTAAAAAACTTCTTTACTATGTAAACATTAAAACTGTAAATAGCTGTTCAGATTAAATTGGCAACTTATTATTTCACATCTGTACAGAGATGTATATTAAGACCTTCTGGTCTCATGTTTCGATGAACTTAGCTTATAAAATATATTCAACATACTACCCCTCAGGAGCCAATTCCCTACAACTGCACTTAAGTTTGCTACACATAGAATTTTAAGTGTTGTACCTAAAGAAAGAAAATATCATTCCTGTTTTATCATAGGGGAAATGTTGTGTCGCTACGGTAGTGCCATGACTTCATTATGGTCTCATGAGAGGTCTGTTGCAGAGAGTGGAATAAAATCTAGACCCAAACAGTAGATTATACCATTTCTCAGTATTCATGTTGCAGCTAGCTTCCACTCACCCACTCTCACTCAAGTTTTCAGTCTTGTAAAAGAAACATTTCTGCACAGACATCCAGTCAACTGGCTTTGCTGTTAGCACAAAGAAATGAGAAGGCTTTACTTCTCACAGCATTTTTGCTATGTGACCACTGGTTCAAACAAAAAGGTTAAATGAGAGTTCCTCCAAATTCAAGTTCCTTGCCTAAGAGCCAACACATGGTAAGAGTAATTTTGTTAGGATAGAAAATATACAAAATCAATTACTTTTCCATATTGAAAATGCAAACAATGTGCATTTAGAGAGGAAAGGAAAAAAAAAATCATCTCTATTATATAAATATCTTTTAGACAAAAGAATCTTTCCTGTTCAAAAGGCTTTATAATCTTTTTTACACAAAACATGAGGGTCAAGCACAAAATATAGACAGGAAGGATAAGTTCCTTCAAGGATAAGTTTTGTTCAAGACAAAAATAATTTAAATGACTACATTTCTGGGACTTAATTAAAAAGAACCCAATCTAAGGGGTTAACAGGAGGCAGCAATATGACAAATTCAATAACAAAAAGCAGATTTTTTTTTTAGGTAGTCTCGACAAGAATTTTTAACACACAAGTAGATGGTCAAACTCAAGAAGCACGATGGAAAAGTACAAAGGCAGAAGTAAAGTTTATAACCAAGTGGTGGCCTCAAGCCACCTTGACCAGCCCCCAGTCCTGAAATAAAATAGTAGTGATGCCATGTACCAGGCAGAAATGAGCAGTGCAGCTAGGCAGAAATGAAGAGAAAAATAGGATTAAGTAATAAGACAAAGGAACAGTAATATCATATGAAGATTCACTTTATATTATTATCAAGACTGACTGTATCTGTATGAGCAAATAGCAAGGTCCAAATGGAGCAGACCTCCGGAGTACATCATCTGATGCCAAGGACCCAACGTCCAACATTAGATGCATTTCAGAGGATTTTAATATGTGTTTGACGTAACCTGTTTCCATAGACTGAATGCTCAGCAGCAGCTAGAGCACATCAGATGCACCTCTGAAGAACACCCTCCAGTTCAACTTCATTGGAAAAGAATCCAGACTCTGCACAGCAAAACACAATTCAATAAATGTGGAAGAGCAGAAGATATACTTCAAAAGCACAAGCCTTATCCAGACTAAAATGGCAATGCAGGCACATCCTAAAAGTCAGAGAGACCAAAAGCAATACTATCACTCTGGACTAGACAAGACTAAGGGCCTAAATCAAGGCTTTAGCAATGGAGGCAAAGTATAAACAACAGAGTTTGTTGAGAGCCAGAAGCAAAATTGTGAATGCTGAAATGAAGATTTTCTTAAGGCTGCTTCTCCTTCTTATAATCTGGTTTGAAAGAGAAGGCTTAGGTAATAGCTCAATAGATGAAGCCATTCAAGAAGTAATATGATGGTAAAACATTTCATCATCTGGAGAAGTGCAATATAGTTTGGAATTTAATGCCTGTTTTTCTCTATTACAAAGAAATTTGGAAATTGGTACATTTTTCTTTAAAAAAAAGCATTTTAGTCACTGATTTGCATGTTCTGAATGGAACAATGAAGTTCAGTATCATAGAATCTATACACAGTAAATTGCATTAAGCCACTAATTAGCAGTTTCTTAAGCTATACCTGACACATATTGAATCTATGACACTATTAAGAAAATTATAAGTTCTGTGGAAACCAAAATTTCTTTCTTTCTTTCTTCCTTTCACTAACAGTGAAAACCAAGGACTAGTGGAATTTCACCCATAACAAACTATTAGGAGAAAGGCTTAGACTTAATTATTAAATAAAGAGGATGATTATCCTTACTCATTTTGGTTAATTGATTGTATCTGGTGAATCAGTGTTCACAAGTCTAAAATTATACAACCTAGTACTTAAAACAGAAAACTAGAAAGCTAGGGCAGCGAAGGAAACATGGCAAGATTAGTGAACAGATCATGTTCTTGAGGGCTGTCACAGAAAATTGGTAACATGATTATTAGAGCCCATGCAAGACTAAGACCAAGCTGAATCCAGTAAAACATCTAGCAAAATGGCCAAGCAAGCATTTTACAGGCTCCATTCAGTGCTGATATGGCTGTAGCCTGTCGTATAAAATCCAAACTCTTCTCCATCTTCTATTCATTGGTGTGTCCTGAGCAGCTGGAATTTGACAGTGATGACAGTGCTTTCTCTTAGCCAAGTTTTTCAAAATCACTTCCCCCGTCTTTATGAAGAATATGGTAATTTGCTCATGTTTCCATGGAGGAAAGCTAATATTTAAATTCAAGGCAGTATAAACAAGCAAGTAAAAGAAGTGGAACAGCACTGACCACTCAGTTCCATGCCTGCCCAAATGTATCCCCACAATGCTCTGCATTAGAACAGAGACTGAAGCGATCCACAATGTGCTACCTAGTATTCTTATTAATGCCAACCTTCATAAGCAGTTGGAGTATCGCTGTCCATACTGAATTTTTCTGATGCCTGTTTCACTTTTTTTTATAGTGGCCTACATATTTTGTGTCTCCTTATTAGGATAATATCCCACATTTATCCTCTGCTCTTTCACTGAGTCATCTACACAGGTAATCTGACAGCTGAATTGTGTATGGCACTGCTGTCAGTCTCAGAGATACAAATGTCTTTCTCCTACAGCCAACAATCTCAAGCCATTTAGCACCAAACTTACACAACAATAAGCAGAAGTAGTGCTGTACCTCTCTACCTCCCAAACACCCCTACTAGCAATGAATGTCTTCCTTTTTTTTTCTTGCAAGCCTTCAGATGGACAGCTCTGTCCACATTTTACTTTAAAAAAAGAGGGAGGTCAGCCTAAAAATCAGCACACTTACATCCTCCATCTTGCTTTCATACTGCTTTGCATAAGGCTGATGGCTTATTATAATTAACCTTCACCTTAAGACAAAACTCTTCATAATACAAAGCACATCATTTTAAAAAGCTATAAATATTTCCAGGAAAGCTGTATTTATGCGAACACTGCCACGCTAGGCAGTTGGACTTGGCAGTTCATGCATAGGTGGATTAAAAAGAAAGGGCAGGGAATGGGTCAGATGCAGAGGAAGAGCTGGTCACTTCATTTATTTACCTAATCTGCTTGGCTATTGCTGGCCAAGTTTGTTCTTGGAACAATGAGAAAGGCCAATTAATTTATCAATCTGTACTCCTCTCTGCCATAACATATTTTCCCCTTGCCAACAAAAAACGTGTCCATTATCAGCCAGGTCCCTGTCCTCCCAGGCAGCTCGTGCAGCTGTATAATTACACTTCTTCCCTTGACAACTTGCATGATTGTTTTCCTAACAGTATATTACTTCGTTAGTACTTTCCAATATACGTTATTTTTAAACTGTCACTTTTGCCCAACTCATCCCAATTCGCACTCGTCTGTTTATCATAACAATCATTAATAACTGTCACTCCACGCCATCAATTTAACGAACTCACTCCCTCATTAGCATGTTCTAGCATTTGTTCCGTAGAAAGGCTGATTATTTTCTACAACAGGCCAAGCCAATTACTTTAGTGAAATGGAATCACATTAATCAAAACTTAACAAGGTGGCAAATTTAAAGATATCAGATTGCAAAAGACAGCATAACTAATATGTCAATGTCAGAGGTACTACGTAGGTATGCAGCAGCTGTACTAAATATATCTTTTCACGAAGGCCACATGAATTTTGACATTTCATATGATCTGACAACTACCAAAGTGATATTAGAAGGCTGGAGGCTGGGCTGAGCTGCTCCCGATGACTTCTGTAGATTCTGGCAAGGGCAGCAAAGAAAGGCAAAGAGGGAGGAGAAAAAGGAAATGGTGACCACATATGTCCACAATGCCTGGTAGATGGCACTTTATCATGTCCCTCTATGCCAAGACATTTTCTTTTACACTTTAAATGATGATGCTCATCAATTATACCCTGACAGCTGCATTAGAACCAGCCATAAACATGCAACATCCAGCAGTGTGAAAATATGCTGACACAACAAATACATATTAGTTTTCACCTTTTGGTCTACATTGCAGAGAGAATCGAACATTCTTCCCGCAGCATCTTTTTCCTTTTAAAAAGAAAGCTGAAACTGTTATCTTTCTATGTTACTTCTTAAAAAGCTTTTAAGTTAAGTAAAAGAGTCTGCATACCAAATCTTCACACAATCCATCAGTTCAACCATTTCTAAATATACTGGGGTCTATGCAGCAGCAGAAGGTAAGCACTCACTATTAGACCTTACCAGTTTGGACAGGAAATTACAGCTTTATTAAACACATCTGAATGCTCTTTAGTTTTCCATACAGATCGTAGCAAATGCTCATGGCTCATTTAAAAAACCCATATATTTATTTTAAAAGTGGGGCAAAATATCCCAAGGCTTACAACTTCTGTTGTGTAATATTATTGGGCTTGGTTATATCATACAGTTCAAGAAATTGCACAGTGATTCATTTTTTACAACTTAAATAGCTATTTGCTTCAGTTGCCAGGTTGAACATGATAAATGTATATGATAAAAAAGAACAAAGAGTAGGGCCAGTTCATATAAACCTACTACATTAGTCAATGTATTAACCCATTCCTTTCTAATTGTTGGCATTTTAGTGTTCATCATGAACAAGTTTGCTAACTTCAACCTGTACTCTATTAAAACATTTGGATTTGGACAAATATATGAGCATACAAAGAATTCTTCATTTTCATTAACCTCTAAACTACCAGAACTTTTAGAAGGCAATGTTAAGCCATCACCAAATTTAAAATCAGAGGAAAGCAAGACTAAAAATGGACCTCAAAAGATCAAAGATCATCTCATCCATTCCATACTTGTAGATATAATCAAGTTTATGCAGTTTGCAGTCAAAATTTAAAAAAAAAAAAAAAGAAGAAAATAACCTTCCTGAGAAGTTGCACTCATCTGCCTATTCCCATGTTTAACAGTATTTATTGTGAGAAAATTTCTCCCTCAATTCAGCCTATATTCCTCCTGCCACAACATGAGCATTATTTCTTATTCTTCTTTTGGTGAATCTGCAAAAGAGTTATTAAGAAGAGGCAGTGGTCATTTTTCACATACTTGCAGGCTTATATACTTCTTCCTCCCAATACATAAACCTATCCAAACTTTATTTTTTTCCATTTCACTTATAACAGTCAAAAAATGCTGTTTTGATTTCTAAGATAATACTGTAATGCAGATACTAAAGTAATTAGGATTTTTGCCAAAATGTTAAATTAACTCCCTAACACACTTAGCCTGCTTAGAAAAACTTGTCCCATATGATATCAACTGGTCTTTATGGTTCATTATTTCTAATTAAATTCAAATGACATGTTAATATATATTACACCTTTACCTGAGAGGTGTCATAACCTAAGATTTAACTGTAGGGTGAATTTATCAAGAAACACCAATTGTTAAGATTGATACAAGTATTTCTTAAAAAAAAAAAAAAAAAAAAAGGAACAAGATTTATTACATTTGAGAGCACAAGTGTGAGAGACAAGAAGTGCAGATGGTTTCGAGGGGCACTTTGCTGATGCGACTAAAACTCTTTCTCTGCACATGATGAAACATTCTTCTCTTTTAATTGGTATTTTTATGATTATAGGAAAGTGAATAAGCTCAATAAAAACCAGAAACTAAACCACTATCTTGTTACACACTTGAGAAGACATCAACAGATTTACTACAGCTCTCATTCTGGATTTTCTTAATCCAAGACAACCTATACCTATAGCATTCCTCATCTCAAAGGACTTCAGCAGGTCCCAACCAAAATACTTCATCCACCATCAAAGTGCAACTAAGTATCACACTTAACACTGTAAGACACCAATACCTAACAGTTTAAGACAGAAACAGTCATAATATATTTTATAGCTAGCCAAACTCTAAAAAAAATTGGGCTCTGATAAAATGCAGTTACTCTGTCTGAAGCATCCATGACTCTAGAACAGAAGGACCTGACATGTTGGAGTAGGGGGAGAATTCTCAAAAGCCCATATGAAAACGTGTTCTTTATCAGTACTCTAATAGTACCAATGATCCCCAGCCTCCGAATAAACTGTGGTGCAGCAGTAATTGCAACATATGAAATACCAACCTGCAAGAACACTGAACCCTCTGGGCCAGACTTTTCAAGCATTTGGGTGCCTAATTGCCATGGATATTGACTAAGAATCCATTTCATTATGAGTTAGGGCAGATAATCTGCCCCAGGTATTAAGTATTAAGGCACCAAGACTGGAAGGCTTTCCTATAGCTTCACTATGCCCAGGTAGAAGAGAAACCTGTATCGCTGGAACAATAAGTGTAAGTGCCTGTATTTTTGTGAAGGGATTTAATTAAAGGACTTTATTAACAAGAACTAAGCCCTTATGCCACCCACGTAACTAACTTCTATTTCGGTTGTTTCTATAGACAACCTATAGCACACAGACATCAAGTCGACAGCATGAGGTTCACCTAACCACTCATGCCAAATACCAGCTGAAGCAGAAGCAGACTAGAGGCCAGGCTCAGTAAGTGCTGCTCCTGCCCATCGCTGACGTTCCACTCCTCTCTGTGCTAAGGCTGTAACAGGGACCTTTTCTATTTCCACCCCCATCCAACCACCAATCTGCTTAAAGAAATAATCCATTTTCCTCACAGCAATAACTCTCACCATGATAATAAGAAAAAGTACATTGCCCCCTTTTCTCCACCATTCAATACAGAACTTTTTAAAAATATTACTTCAAGGTTTGAAATGCATGTTAAAATGACAGTCTACATTAAAATAATGGATAAATGTCTCAAATTACTATCACTAATGACTGTCATTGAACTGTACTTTATTAATTTTGTTATTGCTTAGAAGACACCCTCCAAAGCAATACATTTGTATATTTTTTCCTCTTGGCTATCCTAGTCTTTCATATCAATTAATTTCCAAAGATGACAACTTGAGCTAGACTTTGTAATGGTTCTCACTTTGTATGAATAAATTATGCATAACAATATAGCTGCCTCTGTTCACAACCATTCAAGACAGAATATATTCTCATCTGATGTATAATAATCTGGAATTGACCTGCTAAGTATAAAAGTAAATAACAAAGTTCTCTACCACAGATTATGCTAAAAGCTCCATTGTCATCCATTCCTGTGCGTCAGAAGTGCAGCATTAACAGACACTTGTCTTTTTTAAACCTTACACTATGAACACTGGCATCTTTGAACCACTTCCAGGAAAGATGTGGTGTACATATTAAATGAGCATCAAGAGTATGAACATTACAGCAATTGAAATAAAATTAAATTTCTGGATTCTGAATGCTCTAGTTCTTTTAAAATACATGTAAAAATTTAGCTCCTGCGTTTTCACCGTGTGCTGCATACTGTGTCTAAGATTAATCCCACAGGAGGTTTTTTTATTTTCTATTCTGCCTATCTTTCATCTTCACCCCAGACTAAGCAGATGGATGTGAATTCAAAGTTTTCTGATCTTTAGCACAAGTTATGGAGGGTTATCTTTGGCTGTATATCTTTCTGCTGGCAGCACTCCCTTGGTGATGAAGGATTAACCACCACAGCTGTCTCTTCCCAGAATGATGCAGTGCAGCGCTCCTCAACACGACAGCATCACTTAATCTTAATGTCCGCTCTTCCAGCGCAGCCGCGCAGGACAAAGCCAATCAACATCAGATGCCACCAAGATGGACCTACTGCTTGGCCCTGGAGTCTTTCACCCTCGCACACCTATTAATCAACATCATCCAGCCCAATCCCAGTGTTCACTTCTTTCAAACCACAGTTAAACTAAGCCAGGTTTTATATTAACTGACTGAGAGATACAGAAATCTAGCCAGAGATACAGTATGCATACGCAGAACTATAGACAAAATTCAAATCAAGTTTTAAACCTCCTTACTTACAAAACAAATCTGTTTATTGTGTTTTAAAGCATAACTACCTGAATTTCTCTTTTTTACGTATTGAAACTCACTAATAAGAAAAGCTGCCTCTTATCTTTCATGCCTCCAAAGTCTTAAGAGGGCATAACTACAACATCTTGAGCTTGATGTTTTTATTAGGAACTGTGCTATCCCACAAATACAGAATGCACATAGCTAAAAGTTCCTTAGTCTCAAACAAACACTTCTGCAGAAGCGTATTATCTTGGCAAGATTTATTTTCTCTATTTTAAGAGAATTGTATGCAGACTGTTTAGTATTTTCCCTTCTTCTATCTACTCCCCCCAGTTCCAGAGCAATTATAACATAGCTGCTTCTTTTATTCCCTGCCCCCCCCCGCTTTTTAAAGCTAGCAAGTTCTCAACAGCAAATGCAATAAAACAGTAAATTATAGCTAGAGTTTACTAAACAAATGCAACCTAGTTAAATTTAGAAAAATCTTCACTTTTGCTTACATTTGCAATTTTACTGCTGAACTACTGGTATTTCTTACTTATGCAACATTAAAATGTATAAGAAATCCTCTTGTGTGCTATATGCAGCAACTACTCTTGATTTATAATACCCAATTTAGAAAAAAAAACCCACAACTAAACCTGATTTAAATCACAGATTACTCTGTAAAACACAGCAAGGAACTATTCCAAATCCTAAATGTAATTTAAACATATTTATATTTTACAGTGATATATTTTCCCCCATTCCTTGTCTTACTACTGTAAACTTTCTGTAATTATATAAGCAATTTCCCTGAGGTCAGAACATTGATCACAGTTATATATTGCTCAAGTATTACAAAACATAACTTGCAATAAAATATTGCTGGACATCACTACATAATTTCACACAAAGAACTGCAAAACTGAAGTTCAAGAGCGCTGAATTTGGCAATGGGGTGTTTTCAATAGATTATTCATTTCCTCCTTACTCCACCATTAACTGATTATTGTTGAAATATCACCAAAAACATTAAGTTCCCACATCGAGAAATGTATAAGAGGACAGAGTAAGCAGGGAGAGCATATGAAACAGTTTAAATGGGAAGCCAAAGCATGTGATCCCTTTAGATTATTCCTTCCCTTCATCGCAACGTTATTATATCAGTCACCCCAGAAAGTGTCACAGTGGTGTAATACACTGGGAGGGCTCACAGCAGAAAAACCCCACAGGAGTGCAGCTCAATTTTTAATGTTTCTGGTTGAGTGAGAGTTCTCACACACTTAATGAGAGGAGAGTTCACAGCTCTCAATGCACTATGCAAATAGATGTTATTTAGGAGCAGTTAGTGTTGGCATGTTGCACAGCTGAGCTGACGCACCAGTCACTGAACACTAGTTAACAAATGCAAGGCTCCCCTTCGGGAAGTTGCTTATAAAAAAGGGAAATGAAGAATTGAAGATAAAGAGAAGGATATTGTAGTTCACTGGGCAAAAGCAGTGGTAATAAAAGGCTGAAGAGCAGCCATTCACTACTTATATTATACAAACACAGCAAACTGCAACTGTGAGCATTTGCTTTGATACTGATCTCAAGTAGGTTTGAGCAGGTTTGGTTCATTACCTACACCGGGAGTTCTCAGAGAGCATTCAGAGTCATCCAAAGAGATCAGCAACACACACTTTCTCAACTAACTTTGCAATTTCAAAATTATAAACCATGATCACCTCACAGACCTGCTGACAGTACCTGTCACCTTGCTGCAACCAAAGCAACCTAACTTGTAGATAGATGCACAAAATGAAGGCTCAGTCTATGCAACAAGCCACTGTGGAGACTGACCGAACTTCCCAATGGGCAGCGTGGTCCTGCAGGCCCTGCTAAAGGTTCAGCATGAGCTTTTATCGCTTTCTGGAGATCATGCCACTCAACTTAAAAAAGACAAAAGTGACTGTTTCCAGCAGTGCCATACTGCAATGCAGTCTTGTGCAATGTTATGTCTCTCAGTTCTGGGAAGCAAATAAGTTAGGCAGATTCCTCTTCCCCAAAAGGATCACAGAAAACTGTACTCTGAAAAAGGAACAAAGATGACAAACATGCACGAGTTTCAAGTTAAGCAGCTTGGAACTCCCTTCTGTTAACTAACGCAAATGTGTGAATGCCGAATTGCAAACATTGCTGATAGCAAGAGAGTCGGATCCAGCCTTCAAATAACAAAGGAGAAAACCTCACAAATCTCTGGAGTATTTAAGGACACTTACTTTTCAGAAAAGTTACCTATTCCCAAAAAAGTGGAATGCTAACACAGTATATTACAGAACACAACTTCCATGTTACACGAAGATCAAAAAGACTGCCTTGAAGTCAGGATGGGTTGGTGCTAGACCTGTGAGCTTCATTAGCTAGCAAGGCTCTCCACGCTTCAGAAGAGTTCATGCAGGGTAAGTACCAGCTCATTTCTTCAAGCACTGCAGTCACTGATTTCAGGTACTATGTTGATCATGTCCGATATCCATTAGTACCTGAATAGGCAGCACACCATCTTTAGGATAGAACAGTAATATTCCATTGACTGACATGCCATGAACGAACACTGATCAGAAAACATTAATATCTGTCTTTCAAATCACAGGTGACTTTCTGCTAGAGAGTTTACAAAGGAAACAGGAGAATCTGCCAGTGAAACATTGAAAATTCAATCAGCATTTGAGAATTTTCAAGTGCAGCTTTCTTCTGAAGAATTTAAGAATACAAGACCTTTTCCTCCAGATTCTTCCTGAAAGATGCTGTTGACTCAACACAAAGCTACTACACAGAAAACTGACAGATCTCTCCTTCAACCATGTCTCAAAACCAACAGTCCCAAACTAAGTTTTGGCAGACTATAGCTCTCTCTAAATATGCAAGTCCTGGTTTCGTAAACCCTCTAAGCTTTTCTTCCTCACTGTAAATCACATCCCCAATGTTTTACATATCTATTATTGCCAGCAAAGACGACAATATAGGAATAGCAGCAACAATGTAGTAGCTTTTTTTGATTGCCTCTCAACACAAAAGTGAACACATTTTAAATACTGAATAGAATTCCCTGC
Organism: Aquila chrysaetos chrysaetos; assembly: GCF_900496995.4. Classification (NCBI taxonomy): domain Eukaryota; kingdom Metazoa; phylum Chordata; class Aves; order Accipitriformes; family Accipitridae; genus Aquila; species Aquila chrysaetos. Next base: position 25,629,946 of record NC_044014.1, on the reverse strand, counting down.
AGCCATCCAGCTTTGTAGCTCCAAATCTCTTTTTAGGTCAAGTGTATTTTATTTTTCAAGCCAGCCAACTATCATGAGCATAGTGTAATGTTTTTCAGATATGTTTCCACCATAAATTTAATATCTTAATTTCAAGTTCTGAAGTCAAACAGTTATTTACACACATTTAAAGACAAAGAGGCCTTTTGAAAACTGAAACCAGTAGAACAAAAAGAGAAGGACCTTAGAAAAACAGTGGACTAAAGTATCATAAACTAATCATTAAAAAAACCAAATACCAGATAAGCGGGAACAATACAGAAGTTTGACAAAATTATCCAAGGAAAAAGGAACAGGCTTTTTTCTTTTTAGAGAAAAATTTGAAATTATTCAACTTGCATCATTTGTCTATTAACTTTATCCACAAACAGCAACTGCCTGGAAGTACACAGTTAAACCAGGCCCCCAGCTCTTGAACACAAGAATTTTCTGAGCATTTTTAGGAGGCCACACCAGAATTAAGATCTCACTTTCTGTCATGGTTTTCATGCTTAAGAGACCAAAACTGCCACTTGTGAAATCTTGTGCTTCCCTGGCACAATAGTCTCTTTTGCAGATGGTTGCAAGGGTTCATTGTCTGAAGGACTGACATTCAGGGAATATCTGAGGCAGTTTATGGATCCACTTGCTCCCATAATTTGAGGAAGAGCCCATAAAAGCTTCTGTTTCAGTAACCACTGAACAATTACTGCACAGAATTTTCAAAATGTCCCAAGTCACTTTGAAAACAGAGTTTGCAATCTTAAGTCCCAGACACTCAGGATATTTTACTGACTATTTTCTTTTTAAGAAGGCTGGGTTTAAAAAAAGGTGTTGTTACTATCAGACAGCAAACTTCAAACAATAAAAGCTCAGCATCATTATGTGACAAAAGGGGTTAACTTATCAAATCCCATTAAACTATAATCAAGGGCCTTTGTATTCAGCTTATGCCCTTGCTTGCATTTGTCAAGGGATGATAACAGACGGCTTACAAACTCTCTTCTCATTACTAATTCATTTTTTCACACACCTGTTAATTATTAGCAGCACATAATTATTAACAAAAACCGTGCATCAAAGGGGTTATTTGGATATATTGTCACCTACATCTGATTTATGCCAGTGGAGAACACCATAAATATATTTCAATGTGCACATAAAATCGGGGCGGGGGGGGGGGGGGGGGGGGGACAATGACTTGGGGGGGGAAGGTGGGGCCAGGAGGGGGTGTGTGTATCATGCAGCTTTTCTCTTTTTTTAAAGAACAAGTTAAAAATCAATTACCAGGCTAACCATTGTCTAGCTGTGCCTCCTCACCCAGTCTGGATCAACACTGTGAGAGTGCAGTTGTTAAAATTTAGTGGAAAATGAAAAGAAAAAAAAAAAACAAAACCCAAACAAAAAAAAAACACAACAAAAAAGCCAAACCATAATTCAATAAATCAAGATTCTTGATGCTTGTAGCTATAAAGTGTCTAAAAGTGTCTAATACTGGCATTAAAAAAACCAAAACAAAACAAAGAAAACCACAAAACACCACAAAAAAAAACCAGAAGGGATTTTAACTCCAAAGTTCTGGATAAACTCCAGCATGGATAGTTAAACCCTCTCTATTACCTTTATGAAGTTTCAATTGCCAATAATGTTCCCTGTGTCTCATTATAACAAGATGCTGCAGTGGTCTCTGCTTAACATTGCCTCAAACAAATACAGCAAAGACAAATTCTGTAAAATTAGTTACAATTTCTATAAAGAGCATATGGAGACCCGGTTATACTGCTTAAGATCACTGTCATTTATAAAAGCACTATGGAAAGAGAAAAGACATTTTTAAATGTAACTGATGGCTATTCATCTCAAAATACCTCATCTTGTCAGGAACTTAAGGAAATATATAAAAGGGCAATGCACTGACAAAGGAAACATAACACAACATTTTGCCTCTATCCTTAGACTTCCACACTCTCTCCCAGCTTCAAAGGCTAACAAACTTTTGAGCAAGGCTTTCAGAAAAGGAATTAAATTGAAATTACCAATGCCATGAAAACCAGGTGGCCAAAGCATTTAGTGGAAACGGACCAAATTCTCATTCTTTGGGGAGCAAGAAACTTTAAATCAGCAGTGGATCAAGGGTGAATGAATGTGATCTGACATAGCTGGCCATATGATATCGCCTTCCTGGAGCACCAAAGAACAGATCAGAGCTTCTTAAGAGGAAGAGCAAGACATCCAAGCAAGACATACTCACCATCTGTCAACACTGACATGGGGATCAATTCGGATCCCAATATTTGAAACACAGTGTAGGAGACTGTTGGATCTTTTCTAAAATCTACATTTATTAGTAAGTGCTTAGAGCACTCACCATTCAAATTGTGCTTTTCTGCCTATCCTTTTAAAGAGAGATTCAGTATTTTCATTTGAGACATCACCATGCATTACAGTGCTGGTTAAACATCCCATCTGAAGTCTGAGTAAGCTTTATTCTGCCATTGTGTAAATTCAGATCAACACTTTTCTAAACATAGCTCAATTGGTAAGCAAGAATGGTCAAGCAAGCACTTCCAGTAGCGTTTTCCCAGAAATAGAAAGAATTTCACTGGTTAAATACAAAATTTTAATGTAAAAACCCCTCCTTTTTTATACTCATCTTTTGATACCCATACGCTATCACTGTAAGGAAACAAAAAAAGATAGTTGTATTGTCACAGGTATCTTCACAGTTGTGCAAAAAAACAAACAAACAAACAAACAAACAAAAAAAAACCCACCACAAAACAGAAGTCTCCAGAAATTTGATGTTACTTGTAACATCCAAGTTTGTTTCTTCTTACAGTGCTTTTAACTTCCTCTCAACAGAATTTTTAAGCTTAAGTTTAGTGCTACATAACCATTTTCATATGGTGTCTGATTGCACCAGAGCAAGTTCGCCACTGTCCACACAACACTGCGTGAAGGTAACTTAGAGAAGTGTTGTGCTTACAAAACTAGAAGTATGCCATTATTTTGTCACTCCCTACCTGTCCTTAGGGCTACTCATATTAATCGGCCATAGCTCTCTACAGGAAAAGTTCATTAACCTCTGATTTTTCAAAGGCACTGTAAGAAATCAAACATTTCAGATACGTAAGAATTAAATTTTTGTGATTAAAATTGCTATCAGAGTATTAAACTTGGCAGGCAAGTCTTTAATCGGATACTATAACATTAAGTTTTATCGGCAGCTGAATTGCTTCTCTAGTTTTTAGCCCAAATCCTTTCAGATCAGACAGTTTTTAGTACAAACTAACACATACACAAAAATTCAAGAGCCCAAGGATTCAGCTGCAGGGAAAATAATCAACATTAAGAGAGAAGATACATTTTTTTAAAAAGTTTATTCAAGACGTATATTAAAGGTTCATGCAAACCAAATCTAATGCCTCCAAATTCAGCTTCCTAAACATCTCCTCATCTAAAAAAGAATGTACAGAACATTATCTGCTGCCAAAAGCTGAGTGCTTTCCTTTTTAGTCACTTGTAATGCAGTTCCGTAAGGTAGTGTGGTGCTGAATATTAGGACAGTTAATGTTCCTTGTTGAAAAAGGAGACAAAATCCAGTCTTACGTAGCATGAATAAAGGACTCTCTTGCCAGTCTCCAAAAGGGAAGAAGGAAAGTAAGACCTTAAACCGATCCTGTTTTAACACTAAATAGTGATAGCAAAAAATGAATAGGGGATAATCTAATTTCATTCTGAAATAAGAAGGAGTTAAAGTAAAACATATCACAACAAAATTAGAAAAAACATATAGCAAAATAACAACAATAAAAAGAAAATCTCTACTACCAAGCATCTCTTCTCCACAAAATACCCCTAGGTATATTTCAGGTTTTTTAAAGATATTCCTGTTGAAGTGTTAAGGAAAACTGAAATGAACATAGTTCTTTCAGTTATCTATTTACATGAAAGGAGTGTGTTCACTCATTAAAATCTAACTTGCAAGGACAAAAAAAGTTTAAGAAATTAAAATGTCTTCTTTGTTCAAAAGCCTTACCAGTTCTGTTCTCAATGATTTATTTAAATAAAATGTTAAGTAGTAGGTGTTAATAAAATTACACATGTGATAAAATGACTATTCTTTTAAAATCTGATCTGTAATAAATTTTATAAATTCTGATTGCTAGTTATTCAAGCCGTCAAGGCTTTGCCAACAATAGCCAGCAGAGGTCTATTACTGAACTAGTATTAATATAGACATCATCACCAATTCAAAGCAGATAATAAAGGACTGACACATTTATTATCATTATTAATTAACAGTTTTCTGAGATGGAATTAAATCAATATGCTGCTCTGATATCATTTTAACTAGTTATGCAAATCAAACATTTAGAGCCCATGAAAGGATATAAATGCCATTCAAAATTCACTTCACACTTATTACTGTAATATCAGAACTTTCAGGCTTTGCTAGTAAAAAAAGGACTTAATGCTCATTTAATTACACTCAGACATAAAGCTTATGGAATGAAAGTTGAAATAGCTGATTAGTTAGGAAGTCACAGTAAGGCTATAACACTAGGGATAGACAATGAGATAATAATGTGAAAATGCAGAGCTTTTGCTCAGAGTTGTTCTGGCAGATCCTATTAAAAAGAACAATGACATGTGTAGGAGAAAATGTTTTAAAATTACTAAGTTGAAGAATCTTTCCTAAAGCTAGGAGAAAAAAGAAACCATTAGTTGTCACTTATATAAATAGAAAAATGCTATGTTAAATCACGTAACATTTTTTCTAATTATGCGATTACAATATTTAATCTTTTAGATGTGAAATTTTAACTATTTGTCTGCGTAAACAACAACATTAAAGAACCTTCTTTGTCAGAATAAGATTTTGATACACTTGCTAGCAGAGAATTAGCAACAAACAGCCTAGCAAAGGGATCCTGTCTGATGCCATTGGAGATGATAGCCCGACAGATTTAAGAGCCTGCAGTAAGGTCAGCGTTGAGACTGAGCTGGCTAGCAATGGCAAGCCCTTGGCTAATCACATTGGCCAAATGAGATCAGGTTCTAGTCAACCCCTCCAGCACCATGAAAAAAGAGCATCTCTGAGAAGCCCTTATCACAAGGCAAACCGGAGGTGGCTGATAAAGAAGAAAGGAAGAGGACCCAGGAGTCTTTTGATCTTGTGCATCTTTGATCTCTGGTCTTGCGCATCAAGCACAAGAGCGTTGTGTATGAATGTCGTTTTGCCAGTGTGAAGTAACATCCTTCACTCTATCCACGGGAGACTTTAACAAGGTTCCTGGCAGCTCAGGATCTCACAAGTTCTATGCAGTCTGCAGTGTAGAAGACACTGAGAAAGCTTGCATTTTGCCTATTCGCTGTGAATATCCATCAAACCACAACATTTTTTGAAATGACTACGGGATCTTTACCCAGATTTTTCCTGAAGATGTTAAGCCTCTCAGCTTTGCTAACTGCACGTCTGCCTGACTTTCACAACGCTACATTGGGCTTGAAGCTTAATATGGAACTTAGTAGGACTGCGGGAGAGGAAGGGAAGTGACAGACTTCTCACTTAAAGCAGTGCCTAACTTTATCATGTTCACAAAACGAAAGCTTTGGCAACCAGGGAAGATTTCTCCATTCAGTATGCTACATACTCCAGGGACAATGCTCAGCCTGAGTCTTAAAATGAGCAGTCACAGAATAGATTTATTTGCTGGAAAAAAAGGATCTCTTGCTCACCCTGGTAAAGTAGGACTTGGAGGATAAGGTAACATTTTTAGGAGGTTTAAAGGCTGGATCAGAGAGGCAACAGACGAGTAAAGTAACTCAGATCTTATTGTTCAAAATAGTCATGAATTAAAAAACAATGCATACAAGCAAAAAGGTTGGAATTTTATGAAAATGGTAAAAAAGCAACTGGCAGGATTCCTACTATTACATTAATTAACTCAATATCCAGGTAACTGAAATCACTAGGCTTGCTAAATCGTCTGACATCAATCAATAAAGTGAGGGCAACCATGTTCTGTCACAGGTAGGGGTACAATTGAAGTCTCATCTCCACATTCTTTCCTGACGTATTTTATGGTTAGTGAGAAGCCTTGCTAGTAGCTAGAAGAAAATCTGGTCCTATGAACTGAAGACAGGTGAGTTAGCATTCTTCACAGAGGAACGCATTCTGGTTGACGTCACGGAATTTTGTAGCTGGCCAGATCACTAACTTTCAAATCTACTTGGAAAAAAAGTTCTCTCTTTTTGCACTGCCTGTACTACAAAAACAGAACGTACCATCCTGTGATGAATCACTTTTTGCACCCTACCTCAAAACATGTACTTTAGGCACTAAATATCCAAATTACATGTCCGGAGTGCACTCACAAGCCTAAATAACTGCTCACCAACCTTTTTTCCCTGTTCAACAATACTGCAGCAGGAGAAGTCTGTCAAACACCAGTCAAACTGTCTGATATCCTGGATCAGTTATCAGGTGAAGAGTGCACTACAGACAGGAGGAAGAGGAAGCAACCTAGCAGTGCCCCTTTGAGCACACAAAGCAGTCTAAACAAAAGCCTTTTTAATAGTATATAATTGGAGTATTTTACTTGCCAATGATCTGGGGTTTCAAAATGATTTGGGCTAGATGAGACCTTCTTACCAAAGCATTTCCTAAAGGCACTCTTACACCTTCTAGAGCCCCCAGAAAGTGTGGTATAAATATTTGCTGGCTTTATCTCTGGTATGGAATGGGAAAAACAACTTTTTCAAAATCCACAGCTCATCACCACTTTGAAAGTAGAGCTATAATTATCTCAACAGTGAAAATTATTAACAGCTGCTTAATTTGGAGGAAGTGAAAGGGGAAAGCTTTGCACCATACAAAGAACTGGAACAGCTGCGTAGAGTCTTACCTACCTTTAAAAATGCTATCAATCCTATAACTGACAGTCAAGTGATAGCACCTTTGTGACAAATACTTTATGTCTATTGCCCTCAGCTCTCTAGTGCCACGTAGCAGCTCAAGAGGAGGGAACAGTTTGTCACCAGAAAGGTTGCTGCTATGCACTGCCAGTGTTAGGCTGAGACCTAAGAATCTAAAAGATTTTTTTTTCCAGTAACTGGGGTGGGGGGATGTTGCTAAACAGAATAACTATCAACTAAAGCCCTTCTCTGAAAGTGGGGAACAAAGCAAATAAACTATTTTGACTGCAGACCCACTCCTCAAGTAAATTCCAAATTACTCTCATAAGTCATAAAGAAGCACTGATACAACCATAGCTAGAGAGCTTGAAATAAGAATGAAAAGGGGGGAAAAAAGGATTTCTAAACTCAAAAGAACATGATGAAATTCGAAGACTGGCTTGCAATAAGAGTAAAGTTATGCTGCTCCAGCCTCTTTGCTGAATTTAACACAGTACAGTGTCCGAAGAGATGCAGTGCAGCAGAAGGAAGCAAGGTGTTTCACTCAAGCATCTACATGAAACTCTGGGTTGGCAAAGGGAAAAATAATCTTGACAAGTATGGGGATTATCTTCCTCAAAACTCTGTGTTCCATTTCAAAGTGATATTTCCTTTAACAGTCCAAGAGACAGAAGAGTGAAGGGAAACGCAGCAGGAACGGGCATTTGCAGTAGATTGCCAATACCCAAATGTGGGAATCTCACTGCAACTGTTTACTTCTCCCACCTTCACGTCAGAAAAAGGGGCAAATGTTTTTCTCTGGGCTCGCTTCCCTCCAAGATGACTTTCTCACAGAAAATTGGCATAGGAAATGTGGTATTCTCCACACAAGCTGAAAACTTACGTTGTTAGTTCTGAAGGCTTTCATCTTGCAAGTTCCTATTGTTAAAACAAAAACAGTAGGTAATAGTTTGGTAGGAAAAACAGGAGTTGAATTTTGCATGGAAAGATGGCAGAGGGAGTACACACAGTGCAGTAATCATACACAGAAAAAAACACTACAGGTTTTTATTATTATTATTCATAATGTTCCACTCAGTTCACAATCAAATAGGATATTAGCTGTATAAACACAGGCAAATACAGGCATCACTGGCACTGAAGAAGTAATAATCTTTCATCAAAAAGAACAAACACCCACCCCCCCCCCCCAAAAAAAAAAGATCCCAAAAGACAGGCAAACAAAAAACCTCAAAGGACCGCAGAGCTGTGCCTCTCGACTCCTAAGAATCCCATTCAGCCAGCTATCACTTCTGCACACAACAGTAGATCCAACACAAGTGAAAGAGTGTTTTAGTACAAAAGCTTCTCTAACCTAGAAGGTCAAGCTTGCTTAGGTCAAAAGGGACAATGAAATGCCACATCTTTTCCTATCACTCAGGTTTCATTATAAGACCACCACTCCTTGAGTAATCATTCAGCTTATCGGGTGATTCTTGGCAAAAAAAGGCTCCGAACTGGAACAAATCAGAGTACTCTTTGGCCAACACTAAAGTATTGGCAGAGCTGAATGCCAAATGCAGCAATTACTCTCAATACCTCTGGTCTAGGTTGCTTGCAAGCTCAGTCATTTTCTCATATGAGCACTACATTCACTCAGCAGGAACAAAAAAAATCCTGCACCTCCAAATGAAGCCCACAAGCTTCCTCCTTCCTCCCTTCCCTCCAATCCAATCCCTTCAGGCAGAACTGAAAGGAAGGGAAAAAAAAAAAAGACAGATGCACAAAGTCAAAAATTCAGCAAACTGCTAACCAAAAATAACCTGGGAATAACCTTATGGAAAAGATTTTTTTAGATCACTTGTCTCTCACAGTAGTCATAAAATATCAGACAACTTAACCCCCTAAGAAAGTAACACAAAGTTTCCATCCATATTGTATCTTCCAATTTAAAAATTGTGATACTTGCAAGCTACTCAGCATTACGTTAAAAAGTATCCACCTTAGTTATATTAGCTAAAATTGAACTAACACCCTTTCAAATATTCAGATGCCCAATTACTAGATGTTATGATGATTAATCTGTAAAACAGAGAACAGAATTCCTGAAAGGACAGCTCAGAGAGATCATCCATCAGCCAGTCAATCTGTCAAAGAGTTTAAGGCATTACTTTTGAACTCCTAAAATTTGTCCAAGTAATTTTAAATAAGGACATTGAATTTCATCAGTATTTATGGGTATTTTTTAAAACTTCACTAAATATCAATTGCTTAGCATGCTTGCTATCCTTGTTACAGTCTCATCAAATCAAAGCCTCTAGAAGAAATCATAAAAGACTCACCCATACTCTCTCAAAATCTAAAAAACATTCCCAATTAACTTTCCAAACTCAGTCTTCTCTGACGACAAAGCTCTGCTCCCCCTGCTCAGACAAAGCACTGACCTTTCAGGAAGCTTGAGTAAGGAACCAGTAATGAGAACAGGATTAATCGAGTAAAGAAACCAAGAAATTATTCATTTGTAAGCCAATGAAGAGAAAGCCAGGAGGCAATAGAAACTAACCTGACATGGAGGTGGGAACCAGGATGACTTCAGTAAGAACCCAGGAAGTGGGAATGGTGAGGAACAGTTAGATGCAGGAAGATAGAGAGGTGAAGTGTGAAGGTAGAAAGAAAAGCTTTCTGCTTCACTGTGTCTACTACATTAAACTCCATTCCAGATTCTGACAGAAGGGTTCCCAAGTTTTTGTCTGCTGTTAACAAATACCTGTGAATTGACTGGTAGTACATGTCCCCTTTTGAACTTTTTTCTGCACCTACCCAACATGAAGGATGACAAGTCACACATGCCATTGTTACAGTCCCTCCAGTGATATATCCATTACACAGACTCCAATTCTGATAAAGAAGCATGCAGTGGTGCAATCTTTTATTACTTTCAGTTTTCTTTTTAAAAAAAGGAGAGCACTTAGTTACCCATATCTGTGTTTGCAACTGTGGCTGCAAAGTCAAGATAACAGAGTTTTGGCTAAGCCACAGGGAAGATTTCCAATAAGGTAGAAAACTTGAAAAAGAAGTTTTAAAAAAATTTACTATAGGTTGCATTACAGGGATGCAAGATTAATATTTCTTTATTTATAACTGCTTAGCATACCAACCTTACAGTTGTCTGCAATTTCAGAATGGGGATTATTTCCAAGCATGATCATCTATCTTAGCGCTCATGTCCCGGTTGCTTTCTGAGAGATGCCGCAACATCACTCAATGCTACATATTACCTGCCCACTCAGGATGCAAACCTGAAAACCACAGTATGGCTGAAAGCTACCTTAATTGTAGGGTACACCGTTCGGAAGATCTCGCGATGTCACGGAAAGGTAGAAGGCTAGTCGTCGCCTCCCTATGACATATCAGTAATCCCACCTACCGTTGTTAGTATAAAAGGAATTAACTGCGCAATAAAAGACGGAGTTGGCGCTCACACCATGTGTGTTATCTGTCTCTTCCCTGGTCCGGGCCGACCAGTGATCTAATCACGACACCTTGATATGTAGCACTGCTACACTTAATGATAACAAGGCATTATCATCATTAAGCATTGGTCACTCTGCACAGCAGCTCTGCACTAGCTATCATTTGGATCACTCTTTCTCTATGCATTAATGCATTTCTCCATTCTTCCTCAAATAAAACACAACCCAAACCAGCAGTATTATTTAACTTATGTTTCATTTTGAGTAATTATTTTGATATGACCATGTTACTGAAAATAATTCTTTTTATAGTATTGCAATCCAGAGAAATAATGTTAGCAGATGTACTCATCAATAATCATGAAAGAGTAAATTTACCTGGATTCCTGTTCCTTACATGATCAAGCAACTTAAATGTTAGTATAGTAAAGTCTCAAGGTCAACGTGAATGCCAGTACCATCATCCTTGGTTCACAGATGGAGAACTGAAGCACAGGCAGGTTAAGTAACATGCCCAAGGTCAAAAAAAAAAAAAAAAAAAAAAAAAAAAAGGAATATACATGAAGACACAGCATCCACCTCCTATTTCTTGTGCTGTCATCACAAGAGGCCATTTTTACACAGAAGAATCAGATTTTTAATGTAATTCTAGGGAGTAGTTAGTCTTCTGATTCCTTACATAAATTTTAATGGTACAGGCACTTCATGGAGTCTGTTACTCCAGCTAGATTATTATTAGTCCTGCTTTAGTAAAGCAGCAGCAATATGATTCTTCCCTGACAAGAAATACCAGCATAATTTATTGCATTATTACTCCTCTGAACTGAAAGCAATTAATTACCTCCAGCAGGATGCACAAGTGAAAATTCATCAGAGAAATGTGATGAAAAATGTACCTACTGCTTTAAAATAATAGGTGTTTAATGGTTTTTTGTTTGCTAGCTGATCTGGAGCATCTTATAAACAACTAAGGATTGGTTATCAGTTGCAAAACCAGTTTTTCCTCCCTTATATTAGTCTATCGTCCATAATCTTAGAGGAGAGGTAAAAAACACTGCCACATTCATAACAAACAAAAAATCATATTTTTTTCCCCATTATAAAATTGGTGGTATGTTTGTATGTAGAATACATGATAAAGTATGCATGGATTTATGTTGGTAGCACTTCTTTTTGTTATATATCATCAAACCCAAACTAACAATTTTGCTGGAAAAGTTGACAAAGTTATTCTGCACTTGCACAACAGAGGACGTTCCAATGTGTTCTATGGGAAGGAAATGCAAAGCGTGCTTGAAAGAAAAGAGAAAAGAATCTCACAAACACAAATTAGACTGTATTTCAGAAGGCTAGTACACTTATGTATCTATATATGCACCGCAAACCTTCCTTCAGGTTCAAAGTAACAGGAAAATAACAAACAAAAGTGTGTTTTATGTTAATACATTGGGTGTGTACATTAAAGATAGACACAGAGCTAAATTCATTACATTTATTTCAGCTTTTCAGAATTATTCACATCTGTATGATTCAGTAATTGTTTTTTCTATAAAGTTATTGGAGTAATTTTGCTCTGTATATTCTCGATCAATTCCTCCTCTCAAGGGCACAGTTGAAAAGTGATATTTGAAAACGGTCCCTGATAGATTGCATGGTTAGTCAGCAGCAGAGACAAACAACCTAATCCAGCGCAAATTAGTTCAGCTGCCAGCAATAGTTTTATACAAAGATGTAAATTATGTTGTCAAAATCGGTCGCTTTCTAGCTTGCTGCTCAGCTAACAAGAAACCACTTTGGCTGATAAAGATGAACACTAAGCTTTTCTCGCTTACAAATTTGCAAATCTGCCACTTCAGCATTCTGCTAGCCACAAACAAAACAGGCCCATATAATTGCTTCCTTTTTTCTGCACCAGTATTTCTCTCAGTTCTATTTCTCTACACAAAAATACAAACAAAAATCATAAATAGAATTTGAAAAGTGTAATGGTCTTGAAAATTTTCTTTGAAAAAATGGCAACCAGGACAGCCACAATCACCTACTTTTAACATTTCCAGCAAAATTGTAAGACATGATACTCCAATACAAATATCACCCAATCATACCAATAGTTTAGGAGATTTACTGTATAAATGTGGCATTCGCAGAACTTCGGAACACAGCATAAATGTCTTGATAAAGGCAAAATACATGCATCTATTTTAATGTAAGCTAAAGTGTCTTTGGAACTGCTCTGGCTGACAATGGTCCATCTGTATCTATTACTTTGCATGTTGTTGTCAAGAGTAGAATATAAATATGCTATTATTACACCAATCTGCCCACTTTAAATGTAAGCTAGATAGATCTAACATTTGTATGAAAATAATAATGCATTATAACTGTAATTATATCCAGTATAAGTCAAATAAATAAATTATAAATTACAATTACCCTTTAAAGTTGCTAGTCACACTATTTCCTTTAAAATTAATTGCAGGTGCTCCTGAATGTTTTATTACAGCCCCAAAGTTGTATATTTCAAAGAACAGTACAGATGATTCCTGTTTATTTGTTAAATTAAAGCTTTGTTGGTAAAATTACAGCTTAATTAATATTATGGGTACTGTATAACAAAATAGTTTACCTTGTGCATAATTTATTTCCACATGCATATCTCAGTACAGACCCATTACAGCTCTAAGGCAGCTAAAATAAAATATTCCTCCTTTGCTGGCATTTTTCTAAATAGCAGTTCACTAAATCAATATTATTCACTTGGTATTTTTAAAAGCAGTGTATCTTAATAATTACACAGCATTAGAGTAGGCAATAATTTCACTTGCTAAGCATATTAAATTTAGCAAACCATCAGTCAAATAGTTTGTTCTTCTTCAGAATTTGCAAGCAGAGAGTGATAGAGTTTGGAACCATGTTACTTTGGTATAAATGTCACATATAGTTTAAGACTGTGTATGTGACTCCCTAAGCAAGCACAGTGCCATATATCTTTATTAGTTTCATTGGTCAGTGCAGTGACCAGTTGTTTATACTTATTACGCAAGACAAGGTGAACCATTTGGCACAGACCACAATCACGGCTAAAAACATATGACTTTGCAAAAAATAAAAATTATAGAAAAGGCTGCACACGGTGCTGTGTATACATACTACCAGGATAACATTATTTATTTATTTTAATACTGTTTCAGGCTTCCAGTTTTTCAGATAGCCAAGGCAAATCTCTTTTGGCTTTATTTTTTTCTTGATTTAATGTAATAATAATAATAATTTCACTACTATTCATCACTAGAGATTTCTTTAAAAAAAAAAAAAAAAGGAAATTTATTAGTTAAGCCAACGGAATAATAATCCACAAGCTAGATGGATGTTATTCTTTTAACAAGTACTACACATAAACCACTATCATTGGGCTTTTTTCCCTCATAGAATATACTTCCTTACTCAGTGATTGGAATGTAATCAAATTGATGATATATTAAAGCAAATTCATTAAAACAAATTACAGATTCAGTTATTTTTTCCTGCATTATTTTGATTACTGTATCTTGTACTGCCATGCATATGCATTTCTTTCATCGCACAAATATACAATAATTTGTCTCTAAAGGGAGGAAAGATTTGGTTCTTTATTGCTATCTCAAGATAATCCAAAATATATTCTAAATTGTTCTTCCTGAAATAAGACAGCATACCTGTGCCCAGGTGTTAAGGAGGTGGAAGGCCAAGATCAGAATAAGGAATTAAGGATGTATAAACAGTTTCCTCTCTGAAAATCCCTGATAAACCAGCCCTAATTTTTAAAAGAATATAAATTCCATGCCAGCTGACTGATGTTCACCAATAGTCACAAGGACAGAAGCAAATCTGGTAATAGTCATGTTTCAGGGATTTTGCCTTCCTGATGTTGAAAATGACAAGATTAACTGCAGGAAAGACTAAGAGTATAAAGTACACACTATTGTGTCTGGGGTAATCTCCTTATAATATGAGAAGCAACAGACAAGAGTCTGGAGAAGACAATAGGAGGAAAAAACAGAGCGGGGGAAATAAACCAGGTTTGGAGGGAAAAAGTAACAGAATAAGATAGAAATGAAGATTTAAAAGTGCATGACAGCACTCAAGAGTGAAGTTTGGGGGTAAAAACTACACAATTCAGGGGATACAACAACTCTAGAGACACTTGCAATACAGTCAGTGGATTTACGTTTAAGAGGTGTGCAATTAAATGGTTTCCCCAATAATATTATAACACTTACCATGCCACAGAACCTGCAATAGTTATCTACAGAATAACTGGGGCCTCACCTTGCCAGGCTACACTCGCTCAGCATCCTACAAAACTGAAGGAAAATCTGAACACATCGAAGAAAAACACTCAGCATGCTGAAAAGTTAGCAACTGCTTGCTCATTCTACACCACATTTTCAGGAAGGAAACACGAACTCTTATATTGAGAGTGCATCTACTGATACATCAGGTCAATTCACGCACCAAACCCTCTTTCAGACACTGACAGAGAGCTGAAATATACACCTTAGTATTAAGGCCTAAATACAGTTCCAAATCCTTTTGCCAAAATCCAATATTGATACTGACTACAATCTCAGTGAAAACACGTATTTGTTTATTAGACAAATCAGGAAAACAGAAAATAGACCAGAAACCAGAGAGCCCATATAACCATAGAGAATGTCTTTGTATGCCTATTTGTTGGCTTCAGTCAAGCCAGACATGGTGGTCATACCTGTAGCCTAGTACTTTCAGTGGAAACTTCAACTTCGCAAAATTTCCACTAATAAAATCTAAAGTAAAATAGTCAATCTTCTAGTTTCTCCAGAAAAGTAATTAGCATAAATTTCTTATTAATTCAAGGGCTTGGTAACCGCTGGTCCAAACCATTAGTGATAAGATGTCTTAAAGCATAGTTGAAAAAGCGGAGTTTTTTCCTGCAGAGGAATTTTAATCATCCCATGTTAGCAGAACTAAGGCAACCACAGAAACCAAGTTTTTAAACCCACTCTCCCTAGAGGCCGCATTCCTAAAGTACAATATTAACAGCTTTACAAGTCTCAACCTACACGGAAAAACCGCTCAAGATCCCACCTTCTTCTTCCATGTTCACATGCAAATTGAGCAAACTAAGTTATCAGGGCTTCATACAGAAATATATTTCCACAGAGACATTAGCAAAATGGGGCGGGGCGGGGGGAAATCAATTCACTTATGTATAGCAGAATTTTCACAAGAAGCTGTAGCCTACTATGCTATGGAGCAGGTCTGTCAGAAGCATACTTGCTTTAAAAATCTGAGGCTCTTGATGATAATAAAGACAATTCTGCAAAAAGAAAAAAGGTGTTGCACTGAAGATGGATTATGATAGCAAGAACTGTTTTCTTTCATAGAGCACTACTGGTTTGCTATCCTATAGCAGGAGCTTCATCTTCACCTTCTGGTTAGAAGTGCTTGGTTTAAA
Source organism: Aquila chrysaetos chrysaetos (assembly GCF_900496995.4). NCBI lineage: Eukaryota > Metazoa > Chordata > Aves > Accipitriformes > Accipitridae > Aquila > Aquila chrysaetos. Next base: position 25,614,079 of record NC_044014.1, on the reverse strand, counting down.
GTTTCAAACACCGAAGTTCACTAAAACAGTGATGGAAAAAAAACATTTTTTTCTTAGCCATTTCCTGTAGTTGTCTCTTAACTCCACAGGCATTGAAACACTTGGATTTTTATAATCATGAGGATCAACACGCCATTTGATTCAGAGATACTTATTGAATATTCTAAGCAATTAGTACCTTTTTCACCAGCCACCACTGACTGTTTGTGATATCCTTAATTTTCAAGCCATTACTGCTTTATTACATAGGAGAAATTATAAATAGGAAGACCACTTGCTTTAGGATTGAAAGCTTGAACATTTTGTTCCTTTTAATCTGCAGAAGTGTAATTAGATCATACACCTATGTTCATATTGTAATGTTCTAAAAGCGAAAATTTGATAGTTTCCAAATATTCTATTTTTCTCTGTAATAAAATGTAATCAAAATTTGTACCTTTGAAGAGCAAGTTTTCCTTTGCTATTACAAGTAACACGCCTGAGTTTTCCAAGTATAAACCCTTGCTGAACCTGGGCGGCCAGTCCATGAATGTTTAACTGCTATTATCAGTAGTGTTGTTTGTATATTTTACACAGCATATTTATGCAGCTTTTTTAGAACAACAAACTCAATTATAATGTTTTGAAAGCAAACTTTTGACAGCTGCTATACTAACTACATTTTAATCTCTCTAGCCAGTATGAAAGTTTTGGGGTTTTGTTCTCCACTTGCTTTTGCTTTCAGTAGGAGGGCACTTTGAGGGAAGATTTTCATTTCAACCTATGACTACCCAAGAAGCAGTTGCAGAACCATACCAACTTTAGACAAACACTGTCTTTTTAACTGGGGGAGAAAGAACACCAAGATTTTAAAATGCCTCTTTTAAAATGTATCACAGTTATGTCTTCATATCGTGCTGGTGCCCCCTGATTATAGGTGTCCAAGTCCAGTCATCTACAGCATTATTCAAAAAAATCACCTTAAGAAAGGCAGAGTGCGTACCAAAGCTACTAGTCAGTGAATATGTATTACAATTGTCTGACCTGTGTTTATGTCACCAGATAAGTGCTTACATGCAGGTACAAACAGCCAACGAGATTTTTTCCCTTCAAGGAAGGGGGAAAGACAGACGGACAGACAGACAGACAGAAAGAATTCAGGCAGACAGGAGAAAGGCGTACTATAGAAGGTCCCGTCCATAGCCCCCCACAGCCCCCACCTCTTTTCCTGGGCTGTGGTATGAAAAAACAATGGCTTTTCTGAGGCACTGTGCAGACAAGGCAGCTCTGAAAAAACTAATAGCCATGATTAATGACAATGGGCTAGAGGAGAGTTGGGACACAGCCGCCACATATATCATCCTTTCCCATCAGTCTCTGCTCCTCCCTGCCCCTCTTCCTCCTACCAGCAAGGCATTATAAAAATGTCTTATCTGCTTTCGACTTTTTTCTGAAATCACAGTACTGCTGAAAAAGAAGGGGGGAAAAGAGAGAGAGACAAAGAGGCAATAGGGTGAACAAGAAAATGGCATGTAAAATAACTATAAGATATTCCAGGGGAAAATGCATGAGCTGTAATCATTCAAGATTTCAGCAACTTGACTCTTCACATGCTGAAGCCACATTTTCAAGGTCTTATCTGCCATATGGTTCCCTGTTTGGATGATTTATTAGGTGTAGAAAGCACACTGATAAATTTTACTGCATTTCCCTGAATAGGCAACCTATGGTGTCAATAACAAAGCTCAGGCCGCTTTAATGAAAACTGTAAGCACCAAAGGGTAACCATTTATTTATGAGTCACTACAGTATTACTAGGACAAAATTTATCTTCCCTTCTCACGCACTCTGCAGAAACCAAATCTGGTCAAAGAAACAGCGATCACATCCATATGTCAGTGACTTACTAACATGTCTCCTGCACACTCAGGGCTTGTATCCAAATAAACAGTTTCCATTTAATGACTATTTTCTCCAATGTAAGAGATGCTCTTAAGTTTTAAAACTTTTAAAAAAATACATTGGTAACAACTTGCCTATCTACAAACCATTACACAGTGTTAATTTTCTATGTCCAAGACAAAAAATAAAACCAATCAAAAATAAGAACAATCATTTCAGTGGTTTAAGCTTTAGCTGTATAGCAGTAGCTTGTCAAAATCACTTTGGATAATCTTGGAAAAAATGAACTTATAGATGCAAAAAGCAGCATTTACTGTTCCATCAAAGATTTCAGAGGATTAATAAACTGATGCTTTGGCCTTAACTCAAAAAACATAGCTCTTGAAATTTCTTATGTGTATCTCTTTTTTTTTTTTTTTTTTTTTTAAGGCTTTAGTTTAAAAAGAACATATTGCAATTGTTTTTCTATTTCACGCATTGAATGTTACTTGCCTTGTGCCCACAATCCCAAGGCACTTAAGATACCAAAACAGAAATAAATTTAAAAATGCAGAAGATACCTAGAGCTTCTTACTGCTTATAACCACTATTTAAAAGGTAAACTGAAATTCTTTGTTATTCATCCTCTCTGAAAATTATCAGCAATTCGGAACTAGTCAAGACTGACAGGACTGCTTGTTTGTCTCCCTCACACATATAGGCCCCATCTTCTCCCCTTTTAAAAACCAACGAGCAAACCAAGTCATGCACTCCCATGCATCATTTGGTATGAATATCAAGATTAGCATGAACACAGGTGGTGAGGTTTGGGATCCAATCAGTGTCCCCTTTTTTTCTAAAGATATGCAAAAGCATATATTAATAATTGAATTAATTTAGATTCCATTACTACATCATTCAACTACTTACGTTGGAACCAAAAAGTGCCATACTTTCAAAGGCCAACAATTGCCACTGCATGCTTGAAAAAGCCTTATGTTCACCTAGATACTTAACTGTAGCTTCCAGATAGCAAACTCCTGAAAACCTTGCCCTCAACATCCACCTTTAACTCAGATACATAACATGTTATTGGTACACACATGTCCTTTTTATTATAACTATAAACCTATAGAGTCAATGAATAGTTCTTGGCAGAAACCCAACTGCAAACACAAGATTTTAGTCCTTGGGGCACAGAGCACAATGCATTTAAGGAGCTGAGCAGGTAAAAGACTGGCTTTCTACATGGGTTTCTAACCTTTGACTAGCGTTGCTCAAATATAGCTTTCCGTGCAAGTAAATGAATGCCACAGTCCCAGCGCAGAGGGGAGAGCCACTCCAGCCTGGGTCAGGCTCTTTTACAAAGCCTGACCCTGAAGTGACAGGATACTGTGTCAAGACCAATGTGCAAAACACCAAGAATGACAGATTCTTTAATTAGTAATCAGTAAACAACATTTTCTGAATTAACAATCACCTTCTTTCTTGCTACTGAAAGATTTTCTAAGAATGCCCAAATTACTACATGTGCAGTTTTTTCTCAATTTAACACCTGAGCAGAAGCCAAACTGTGCACTCTGAAATCCTTGATGGAAGCCATAACATATATCAGCTTACTGCTGATAGGGCATTCTTGTTCCTTCCTCCCTTCTCCTTCACAGAAGACTGTTATGAAATTCTTTCAGACTTCATTTTTAAGTAGGGGAGGGGATAAAGAAGGAAGGACCTGACAGATCTCAGTATTAAAATAATCCATCCTACATAGTCTTGCCACAGGTTCTTCTGTATTTTTTCCCCCCAAAACACAGGGTTCGGCTCTACTGTTCTATCTGATTAGTAGAAAACTCCTAGTAAGTGTACACCAATGTAAAGTTTCGGAGGCTCAGAGTGAAGACTGATGTGTTCTTTGTAGTCACTATCCAGCTCTATGGCACAGCTTTGAATTCAAGCGCTTTCATACATGCAACAAAGCCGTCAGTCACCTTCATCCATATGCTGCCCATTTGAAAGAGCCTAACTGGAGTCTCCACATGCCTGTCTTCTCAGGGCAGTTCCCTAAAGCTGACCCTGTCCTTTACCCCACTCAGCACACAGCTCTCTCCAGTCACAGACACTGACCTAGGGAGCAGATTTATCCGTGAATGAAATAACCTTCTGCCATAGCCTTTCCATAAGTCAGTTTTATGGAGTAAGAAATGGACTCCAACTTTTTTAGCCAACAATCATTTTTATTTGGCTGTCCTCTGCTGATATTCTAGATTTTTCCTGAAAGTATTGAAGAGGGAAAATGCATGCCAGACTGTTAGATGTAAACTGGTGACAGGCTTGCAACCGATCAGCTGCAATTGTCCATGCATATAATGTATTAGTCTTCTGTTTCTAAAAACACCTCACAGTTTGCTCTGTTTAGTCCCTCCACAAATAAACTCTGCACTGAGCTGCACAGTAATGATCTCCAGGACAATGATAGTTCTATAGTTAAGGGTGAAAAATGTCTCTAATCCTATGTTCACAGTGAACACTCTTTGGGAGCAGGAACTGTATTTTTACTGTGTGTCTATGCACTGGAAAGAGGACTCCAATCCTAGTCAGAAATTCCTCAATACCACCACGTTACTAATAGTACGTCTCTATTTCTTCACGGCACCTATAGTCAAGAGTGGAAGGGAGAGAGGGCAGTCTCTGAAATGAAAGCCACTCACTTAGGTGCCTGCACTTTAGTTTTTAATTAAATTTACTTTTCCCTGCAATACCTGTCCAGTTTAGAAACATGCTCAGTTCCCATAAATTCCCATAAACAAACCACAAGCTGAACAGCACCTTTACATAGAGACACATGTAGTTATGAACATTTTCAAAATATTCTGCCCAGAGATACACCAGTATACACATTTTCAGAGCAACTAAGCTCATTGCAACAACTGTATAACCCATCAGTTATGGCATAAATCCGATGAGCTTATCTAAGAGCCTAGTTTGCAAAATTAGGTGGAAGAATGCACAATGCCAAGGCTGGAAGCAGTCCCTTCACCCACTGTTAGAGTACCGCTCGCTTCAGCTCCACTTTGAATCAGAATTATGCTGAAACTGAATTATAGCTTTTTCCCCACACACACATTTATGCTATTCCCCATAGACTGTTTTGGTGTCAAATCTGCATAATCACTGTACATTATTTTTCAATAACCATAAAGCAGGCAAATCACCACGCTGCCTGACATCCATTAGCCAATAAGTGCACAAAGTTCTTCACATTTTTCATTCGGTGGTTATTTCCCCACAGCTGAACTATAAATACAAAATACACTTTTCCTAACTGTTTATAGTTACTTAGAGCATGTAACACTCTTTCTCCCCTTCATTCTCAACTTAACATAACATATTTGATTACAGATATACCCAAAAATATTACAGTCATGAAAAGAAGTCTACACAGTCTACACAAAGACTACGATTTTGGTCTGGCATTTGGGGCAAGCCCACTGCCGAACACACACAATCAATAATGGAGATACTCCCTAGAAAGAAGGAACTGCAGGGCAGCACAAAGATCAAGATTTTAAAGAAGAGATTGGATGGAATGGACAAACTCATTTCTATTACACAGAAGTAACTGGTATCATATCCCATAACCAGTATGTGGTGTTTATTACATCATTTAAAATGTGGAAAACAACAAAGGGACCTTGAAGACTGAGGAAAGAAAGTGGAAAGAGACTGTCTTCATTTAAATTTTGAGCTTTTGACAGTTCAATTTTTGTTTCTGTTCACTTAAAGTATCGTTCTTTTCATCACTAGCCATTTCAATTTAATTTCACTCACCTTCATATTTGGGATCTGAAATGATCAAACAAAAGTCTAAATGCATTTCTGATACAAACATCTAGCCTCAGAGTTTACACAGATCAAAACCGTTATTATAGTACTGTATTCAAGCTATCTTACAATCACATTTAAAATCAATAGCAACACACACCAAAACACACATTTAGTACTTCTTTAATGGTTATATGAATTTTAATTAAGAATAGGAAAATAATATTTGTTTTTAAAATACCTTTCTGAAGAAGTTTTAAGAATTCTGAAGAATTTAATTCAAGTTGAGCATGTCAGGAATTGTATAAACTTTGATTACATAAGCTTGTTATTGCATGCTATGGCATGCAGTTCTCTTTTGTACAAAGCTAAACTACTATATAGTTGAAATCTAACTACCCATCATAAACACCTTCAGTATATTTAAAATAACCTATCGGACAACATTGCTCACACACTGACATCCTAGGTTGATTTATGAAAGATCAAAGGCTGTAGTGGATAAATATTAAGAGGTACATGTTTTATGGAATGAATAACTTTCCTCATTCTCAATATTTCTTATGTTTTTTACAACAAATTGCCTGGCTCTCAAGAACAGTCTCGTAAAAAGAGTGGAAAACACTTCTATCCCAAGCCTTCTAAAGACTTTTAAAAAAAAGTTGGAAACACTTTTGAAACTATAAGTTTAAACACTTCTAGAATTTTAAGAGTAGTACTAGTCTGAATTTATCTCATACATCAATTTATGCTAAATGGTCAATGGTAGCATAGAAACAAACAGAAGATAATTATCTGACCGAGACTTTTTCCTTTGATTTTGAGCCTTTATATAAACAGAGGATTCTCCAGTAAATGTATTTTCCAGATGGGGTTGGTTCTGTGGAAGACTAAAACTTTGGATGTTATACAGGCTAAACTATAATGAACTCCAGGAAGTGAAACATAGTTGCTTTTGTCATTATCAATTACCTTCCAAGTCTAACAGAATTTCAATTACAAAAAGAAAAGGCAGCTAGCCAGAATAAAGGTTGTCCTTACTTAATCTTAAAAACCAGTGGCAACTTTCATCACCACCATCATTCCATCATCACAGTGGTCCACAGGCCAGAGAGAGGCCTTCAGAGAGCCTTCTGCTGTTGACCTGGAGCAATGCACTCCCAGCACAGCTAAGACCACTGACAAGACTGTGTTTCAGGACTGGCAGCATGGGAGGAGAAGGAAAAGGAAGAGGAACAGAGTTCTCTCCTCTTCCATTCCACAGCCAGCTGTGATCCTTACAACAAGATATTTTGCCCTATATACAGTAAAAATATAGTTTCTCTGAGCCTCCATGGATGCATCACTGTACTATGGAAGACAGTACAGAGCCATTGCCAGTTCTGCACTACTTGGAAGGAGCTCTGTTTCTTGAAAAATAGAGTGCGAGGTAGAAGAGCCACAGGTCTGTTTTGGGTAGGTTGCCTTAAACAGGAGCCAGGAAAAAAGACAGGCAGATAAATCAGCATGTAGACAGCCAAGTCACAAAAAGTGTTCTTCCTCTCAAATGAGGTAGAATATATACCACATCGTGCTGCATCGGATCCCATAAAAAAATAGTCTAACATTCACTTAAGGGAAGTAGAAACTAGGTTTAACATAAAATATCCCAAAACTGAAGTGTATTAAGCAGCCATTTAAGAGCAACAAGTGGGGAAGATGCTACTGATGAGGGTAGGGGCTGCAGCGTGAGAGTATTTCAGAAGATTAATTAAAGTTTCATGGGCTAGAATAATAAAGAAGCGAGAGAGAATGCCACACAAAGAACTGGCTGTAATGCCTCAGAAATAAGCTTGTACATCAAATATTCTTGAAATCTTCACGTTTTAAATTGAGACCATACATCAAGAATGACCTGACTGCAAATTATATGGATTTCAAACATGGACTTCTGAATTCCAGGCATCAGAAAACACAACCATTTAAGCCTGAATAGGTAAATCTTGTTACTCACAAGATTCCAAATTTTCCTTGGATGTATTTGCTAATTGTTGTCCGACTTCTTGCAAACACAGGTATTGTCTTTGGTTATTTCTTCCTCAGCTTTCCAGCTACTTAGATAGGAACTACACCTTCTGCACTCCTGTCCTTCATGTGAGTTTGTTGGTTTTGATCTTTTCTCTCTCCTCTTTTACTTGACTTCTCACAAAGAAGGTCGAGAGGGGAGGAGAAACAGCCTCTTGTAATTGAGCAACAGGAGGGAAAAAACCAACTAAATCTTCAAAATCCAAAGGCATCATTCTAGATTTCCACATTGTCCTAGAGGCAGGACCCTAACATATTGTTCTGTCACAGAAGTAGAGCAACATACATCTTCAGGCCCCTAAAGCACTAGGCAAGACAAAACATCCATCAACCGGTAAGACAGAAGTTCAGACATCTTGAAAGTAACAGGTATGTTGTAATGCAGGAACCATCAATGCCATGATCTTATTTTTATTGTAATTCTTTACATAAATACATGATCGAGAAATAGATTTCTATACAAGTCTTATCATCCCCTCGGTTCAAGAAAGTGAAACTTTCTTGGATTGGGAGAGTGGAGGATATATGCCAATAGAAAGACTTACTTATGGCAGTTTCAATAAAACTGAACAGCACAAGTGCACGTTACCACATCTCTCTGTTAAAGGCAAGTTAGCAAGTTTGAAAAAAGGCTTTGCTATAAGCTCCTCTATGAGTGGTCTTTATATTTCAGTCTTCCTGTTTGCTGGGTTATTTGCTGACCATTTCCTGCTCTTCACAGACCAAACTACCCAGCATAACTTAAGCACTAAGTGTCAGGGCTATACAACAGACTTAACTGCATGTCATTGACACCACATCTCACTTTGTATACTGATAATTCAGAGCAATACTGTGCCTAATGTCAACAGAAAAAAAAGAAAAATATCAAAGCAATTCCTCTGCAAGCGAAAGATGGAGAGAGATGAGAAGAAAAAAAACAAATGTTTTTCATAGAAAAGGAGCAGTTTCTATTCTACCTCTAGTGAAGTTCTAAGAAAAGATAAAATTATACTCTGAATTACCAGATAACTGAACCGCAAAAGAAATTTCATCAGCTACCATCTACAAATACTTTCCTTCAGTGTTACAGGTTGAGGCACATCCCTCCAAAAATACAAACAAATCCATGTTTCAGTTAAAGGATGAACATCCTGCAAAAAGATCCTACTTCTTTTTCCTCCTTGTGTTTCACCTGGTATTGCAGCCTTTTGTATTTATATAAATTTATAAAAGCCTCATTTTTGGACACTGATAGGTTAAGAAACTCTGATATCAGGTCAATACATTAGTGGACTGACATTTGACAAAAGACATGTTTTCAAAAATACAACCAACAGAATCATAAAAACCCCACACATTCCAAAATAAACTTCCGAAAGTGAAATATTTGCAGGATTCCTTCACATTTATCATTTCCTTTTTGTAGAGTCTTTTCACAGTCATCTCGTGTCTAGCCACTTCCTTCATTAAAAAAACTGAGAAGTAGTAATTTTATTTAAAATTTGCATTTTATCAATCAGTATTGTATTAATCTGGATTAACTGTATTAATACAGATTTTTTTTTTCATGTGTTATAAAGCAATTTGCATCCACTGCTCAACTATTTTCCTTTTAGCTGCACTCACAGTGGAAATAATGTAGGAATTCCTCTTATGCTATTTAATTTCTCTTAAAAAGACATGACTTTTCCACACCTTAACTAAACACAGTAATTGAGGGACAGACACACACACCAACCCCCTGTATAGAGTCTTATCTCAGAATGCCCTAGACACTATTATCAAATTTCTCAAAGTATGAAAAACAATTCCAAGTCCCCTGAAAACAGCTGTAAGGATTCAAAACTGTAGTAGTATTTTCATCACATTTACACCCACTTGACAAGGTTTGTAATCGAAGCACATTGGCACATTCATTATTAGTTATTCCTAAAACACTCTAAAACTGGTTATTTACTCAAAAATACTGTTTTTTTGAAAAGGTGAACTATATTTCCCTTTAATAATATCACTTATAATGATACAGTCTCAGAACAAGTGAACAAACTTACTTAATGATCACTATTATATACTGTAATAATATGAAACTTCAAAGTCTTATTCAGAAATTGCACAGTAATCCTTTTAAATAGCCATTACTATTTAAAAAAAAAAAAAGAACAATCAATGGCTGCAGAAATATGAATCTGCATTTTCAAGGATGTTTGGAAACATTAGTTATAATTAGCAAAACAAGTATTGTCCCCATGACAGCCTTTCTTTACAAACCTTTGAATGTTTGACAAGAAAAGGTCATGTTTTGTAAAATCCTGGAAAGGTCATTCAATAACAAATCACATGAATGAAATCACAAGAGTTCAAGGAGGTTAACAGAAACACCACAGGCATTAAAGCATGTTTTCAAGGTAAACAAGGTAAAAGAAAAACAGTCTGCCTCAGCTCTGGAAAAAGGAAATAGCAAGTAGACTCTAATTTGCTACACACTGTAATTTTAAGACATTTTCTCTGCACTTGGTGGTTTAACAGTACGTATCATTTCTCATGTTCAACGCATTTAGGGAAGGATTAACAGATAACAGAGCCAAAACATTTAAACATCTCTTCAAATAGTCTACGTTGACCTTCGTAGATTTTTCCCCCTTAATCTTGTGACCAGACACTTAAAAAAAACCCAAAACTTAACCTCCATCTCAACTAAATCTCAATCTTAGATCTCAAAACTTCACTGCTTGAAACTCTGCCAGCCTTTCAGCTAAACACTTTGACCTGCTTGTGACCTCCTATTTCCAGGTCTATTTTCTTCTTTACCAAAAGAACACAACATTTTTCACAGGCAGGAATAACAAAGAGTTGTTTATATAGGGTAATTTAACTACAGGATCAGTGCAGGGAACAGTGTGATGTATTTGATCCACAGACCAAGAAAAAAAGCATTGCTCACCAGCGTTAGAGAAAAGCCTATTGAATAGTTTTCCTGGGGCAAGCCAGCAAATTGGGGTTCTTTTCATGTATAGCCATAGAAAAAGAGAATTCAGGAATGATCCTGGGTCTCTGTCTCCACAGGGTGTTAAAGCCCTGCCCTGCTGCAATTCTGAAGTTTTAAAGTTCCATTATCCTGGGGGAGAAAGGCAGTACTTATTTACATAAATTCAACATTATTCAATAGAATTTGCTACACAGGGGGAAATCTCTTCCAATACAAAGAATTTAGAACTACCAACTATGCTTAGTTTATCATCATTACACTTGTGTTTTCATTTATGACAGGCTATTTGCAAACTGTAATTTATATGAACCTCTTCATGAGATTAATTAAACAGGATCAGACCTGTGGACCACCTGAAGTTTACACGTTGACTGGCAGCAGTGAGTCTCACAGGAGAGGAAAAAGCACACTGTGGCAGCACAATGAACTGTCTCCCAGGAAGATACTATTCTAACCCCTAATACAGATTCAGAATTTAAACTTAGCTTTATCAGTTCAAGAAAGCCTGAAAGCATTAAAATTGCATACCGATATCATTAGATACTCCTCTGCAATGTCCAAGTGTCTCCCCCTTTCAGGTCTACATAATATCAATAGATTTTCCATTGTAAATGCAGATACCAACAATGTGGACAAAGAAATTAGTTTAAATAATCTTTTTTTCTACCAAATAAGCTTGATGGTAGAGCTGGCAAACCCAAGCAGCTTGGCTCTCCCATCATCCAAGCTGAATAACCCAGCTGAATATTGTATATCATACTAGGAGGCGGCCACGGTTACGTTGGGTTCATCCTTTCTTGGAATGAACAACAGACAACATTAGCTACTCCCAGTGTAAAGTAAAAAAAGCTTGACTTTTTAGCGACCTGCAGGCAAAGGAAAGCTGGCTGACCTCTGTGTACCACCCAAGCAAGGCATCAAGCTTTACAGAATAAAGCTAATAATAAAGCTAGCTTTCTGTAGCTAATAACAGAAATACTTACTTGTTGAAGTTTCTGCTCAGCCAATGGCACGCTAAACTGGTTTTGGAAAAGTGATCCAAGCAGAAAACCAAAACTACTATAAACTAAGAAGTAAAGAGGATCAGTTTTCTGTTATAGCATTCCCCTCAACTGACTTATCACGTCACAGCATTATGATTTTTGCAAGACAGCAAATAGAAGAAGAGCAAGATCAATGCAGCCTGCGTGCACATCAGACCATGGTGCTTTGGTTCTGCCCTTCTAAACAGGTATGCTCCTCTACAAGAATAGGCTCCCCTCACCTTTTCCAGGAAAGGGGACAGAATGGTTGCTACATGAAGCACAGAAACTTCATCCACAGTTTGATGGTCAAGGAGTTACTACCATGTTTGGACATCTGTGTGAGCCTAATAGCATGAACAGCCATCAGCAGATATAGCATTACCAATACAGAAACAAAACCTTGAAAACTATTTCCAGGTGAAGTCAAGGCAGTCAAGGCTGTATTTCTTCTTTAACAAGAAGCATGCATGCCTTCAAAGGAATTAAGAAGGAAAATACTAAATATTAAAAATAATCATGAGTATTCCAAAGACCCTACTAATTAGCATAAATTTTGTGCTGCATAAGTTTTTGCATCCACAAGTACATGGGCAGAGTATGCAAATAAATATTTCTTATCAGGAAGAAATACTGTTTCCTAGAGGACCATCAAAATTACATCTAGCTTATACCTGGTTCTCGGTCTATGTTCACACAATGTAGGTTTTCATCTTATTTCAGCACTATTCACATGCTGTCAGAATGTCTTCCGTTCTTCACTATAGGACAACTCAAGACATCTGATTCATGCTTTACCAAATTTTCCTATTTTCGTATGCAACTGTTTCACACTTGATCCTTATGCCATTCTTCACAAGCCTTTTAGGAGCTGTGCAGGAAGTATTCTCTGACATATGGTCCAGAGCTAAGATGTTACAGTGTTGTCATTATTTCAACTTTCAGGGTTCATGCATTACCTTTTCCTACAGGATGCAGCTTTGCCTTTTTATTTTGAAGAGCTCAAAAAGAACTAATCTAGAAATGTGGCTTGTCCATTAGTGCTATTGTTTCTTTAAAAAGCTATACCAGTTTGTACTATGACTGATCAAAATGACTATCAGAAACAAGACACCTCATTTTGTCTTTCTTGCCAACTATTTTAGCTTATTTGCCATGAGCACAGGGTATAATTAATATCACACAGGAGCCAGCATTGTCATTTTTCAAATCATTTCCCTGGAAATGTTCTACACCTCTTAATGGCCCTGCTAATGCTGTAGCTGTCATGTTTTGGACAGCTGCGCTTTTACAAGACAAACTCAGCTGCGCCATGCGCCTCTCTGTAGACTTTTTAGCTCAACGGCTCAGAGGCCATGAATGCCAGCTGGTAACGGCTATATGGAAATCTTTGATTAATTTTTTTACCTCTAGACGCTGACTGTTGCTCAAATGTCACCTTCCCAGTTTCCATCCCTAGCCAGTATTTTTTTCCCCCTCCCAGTACTGCTTGATGGATGAAGAATCAACTGAATGGGCCAAAAATCTTATGACTAATTAAAGCAAATATAGCCTGTCCAGATGTGGAGAGAACACAAAGTCTGGAAAGGGGCCAGGTCACACACATGAAATGCTCGATCGTTCAAGAGATGGAGCTCTTAATGATATTTACCAGGCTAGAGTTAACGTATACTGATATTGCCACCCTGAAGAGTAAGGTGACATGACAGGAGTTACGCTATGTAAGACTTTACCATCACAGCTCACAATCAAAGCAAGCGTGCAGTGTGGATCAAATGAAAACACTTCACATGTAGAAGCTGCACAGATATTATGAAGTGATTAAGAAACTCACTCAGATTTTACACTGGTTTATTCTGGAAATGATTGGAAGCTGACAATATGAATAAGTGAGTACTTCTCAGCAGTCATCTGGTGGGGTAGGGTGGCTTGAATTTAACAACTGATCCTGCCTGTGAAGCAATATTAAGCATCCTCTTACCGAGGCCAAGAACCAGAGAATGTGATCAATAAACCAACCCAACATACTGTAATTTCTAATACATGCAAGTACATGGCATGTCCATTTCTGCTGCTCAAACACCTCTGCTAATCTCCCATTTTAACTTCATGTTCATTAATAATCTTCAGTCCTGAGAAAGAAGACTGCAAAACTTCTTTTCACGTCATGTCTGCAAAATACTACATAAAGTTGTGTTCATCAGTTCCATGGCAGCAGTTCTCCCAGTTGAAACCAGCCAGGCCAGGAAAGTGACACGAACAGGATGCTGCTAAACATGCACAACTCAAAAACACACACTATATTCTCTTCTGCATGATTTGCTGCCATTTAAAAGACAATAAACAGCAACTTTAGATTGCTAACAACATGTCATTTAAGGTTTGCTGTTGCTCAACATCAAGAAAAATCAATGCCAGCTCTACAGGGGCAGAAAACCCAGAGAAGTGAGCTCCATTTCAGGTCTGTTTGAACTCATTTCCTTTCTCCATGGTTGCCCCCTTGTACACCCCCTCAGGCATCCCCTCACAGCAGGCATGACAGCTTGACACATTGACAGCTTGCACTGAATGACAACTGATTTGTACAAATTTCAAGCCTTATAAATCTACCTGTCACAACAACAACATAAAAGAGCTTGGACCCAGCAGGTAACTCAGAAAAAGCTTCCCCTGACAGCATTTTCTGAAAAGCAATGGCTTGCCTCCTGCCAAAAATTCCAACTATCATCCTTGTATAACTTTGAATAAAAATTCAGGGCCCATTTTCTTGCCAACAGGCTACCAATCGTCTTATTTAAAGATTAAAAAGAGCGAACAAGAAAAAAAAAAAGCCATCCACAGAATTTTATTTTATACTGATATGAAAGTAGTACCACCTGCTATGGCAGGATTACCACACCATTTTTCTCTACAGTGCTCAGACAGAGTAAATGAGCAAGGCTTTTTACGGTATTTAAACAATATCCCAGATTGCAATGCTCTTATGCATCTATTACATTGGAGCTGTTAGTCAATGCCACTCTTGCTGATAGAAGTTCAAGAGTTTTTTTGTTTTACTTTGGGACGCTGTTTTATTTTTTCTTGCTGAGTTGTTAAAAAAGCAAAATTGCAATTTCAGAAACCAGTAAGGCTTTTCAAGCTACATTTTGCTGTCCAGCTCTGGTAGAAATCCACAGAGACATTAGCTAAAATGCTAAGTGTTCAGTGTTTCCATAAGCAGTATTATGCAAGAGAAAAGCAGAGCATTTAATGCTAACCCTTACAAAGGAATATAAAGGGAATACAGTAATTCTGAAAAGGTCTTCCTGAAAGGAGTTTATACTAAAAGAGTTTTGAAAGCCTGCAAGAAGACTCCACAAAGAAGATGAAACTGATATGATGTTTAAAATTATGCAGTTTTAAAGTATACCGAGAACTCCCCACAGGACCACCTTCCAAGTACCACAGGAGATACTATAGGAATTACCAAATCAGTTGTCTTTAAACCTGGAAAAAATCATATTAATTAAATTATACCTGTGATTAGGGACAAAAAAAAGTTATTTGTGGTGTTTTACTTAAAAATGAAAGTGTTCAGCAGCTTGCAATCATAGTTTATAAAGATTCAAAATTAAGAGCTTTCTACTAAGCTGCTAGATATTAAAACCAATTAAAAACACATGTATAATTTGTATGAACTATAAATTCAGCCAATGAGACCTCAAAGAAATGGCTTGCTTTCCTTTTAACTTGGGTATTACTGGAAATTTTAATTGTCCAAGTCACTTTGCACACATATAGCAAGCTGATGATCAGTGCAAATTATAATAGCACGCGTGCTATTTCACATTTGCTCTCTCTACATTTGCTACATAACCTAAGATACTGAAAATTTGAGCTTTTCTGTACTTCTCTGACAAGTCCCTGGTTTCCATTCTGTGACGATTTAGTGCAGAAAGTAGGAACACTCTTATGCAAAATGTTCTAACACAAAAAAAAGAACTAAACAAAAACCCCAGCAACACAGCAGCACATCCCTACACTCTCTCACCACTTGTGGACATCTAAAAATTGCCTTATGTTTCCTTAAGAGGAGGGAGGGAGAGGGAAAGCAAATACCATTTTACAAATAAAAAGAAATACACAATGCATGTGAGAAATTCCTAGCACTTCAGAAGTGTTTGAATTAAAAATTAATATTCAACAGAAAATTTTTTCTAACATGCAACTTTTCTTGAAAACTAACAACCTAACTTCACTGATGTTTCCAGTGAAGTTGCACCTCATGTTGCTGTTCCTGCAGACTGCCCTGGTAGTGCAAAATGATAAGAAAGAAAGTTTAAGTAGGCTGTTGAAGGCTTCCCATTAAGGCATAGAACAAACACCTACATAAAACAGAATTATCGTAAATCATGGGATCTTCAAAACAAGCACCTTCAAACAGGTAACAAAGGTTAACCACATTGCTTCTTGAAAACATCAGCTAAGATAAACTACTTATGGCATAGCATATATGTCTCAGAACTACTTGCACTGGCCTGCTCCCCAAAATACCCAGCCTTATGAAGGCAGAAAAGAAAAGGTTACTTCCATAGCTCCCATAGTAGCCATTACGCCTGTGCAAAAGAACTAAGGTAGTTACCCAAAGATAACCAACAGTTAACCAAATGTTATGGCCAGTAAATTAGTATTCTTGTTTGACCATCTTGGCTGGATGTCTTGGAGACAAAGGATGCGCATTCTCCTTTTCCAGTCATAGGAATCTTTTTTTTATTTTCATTTGATTCTTCAAATCTTCCTTTACTCCTAACATTTTTAAACACAGAACAACATCACTTTTATAGTAG
This sequence comes from Aquila chrysaetos chrysaetos, assembly GCF_900496995.4. Classification (NCBI taxonomy): domain Eukaryota; kingdom Metazoa; phylum Chordata; class Aves; order Accipitriformes; family Accipitridae; genus Aquila; species Aquila chrysaetos. The sequence goes on along the minus strand of NC_044014.1, from coordinate 25,597,520 downwards.
AATATGAAATAACATAAGTAGTAAGTGCATTTAGAAAACTTCTCATAAAATGACAGCCACTGGAAGAGGGCCTTTAAAGCAGCTGAAGCACTGCACCAACACCTGAGCCATCACTGAGGAGGGACAAAACAGAGAACTTGTCTGCAGGAAAAGCCAATTTCTTATCTTAGAAGAGCAAAGGCTTGAATTTTAGCATTGCTGGAGTTGCCTGCTTGCCCAGATTTGGTAACCACAACAACTACATAGTTGGTTTTTTTCCCCATACCAATTCCACAGCATATACAGGCCTTGCTTAACACACATGGCCACAACAGGGGCCCCAGGTGAATACATATTATTTCTCAGAAAACGTGTTGGGGTACAGAGGAGGAGAGAGACAGATATACACACACTGCCCTCAACTTTTCGATCCTTTCTATGTGTAGAAATACAACAAAACAGAAGTCTTAACTTCCTTGCGTATAGGGACAGAAGTTGTTACTGATGGAAAAGGGCTGCTAAATAGTATAAATACAACCTGTGAGGGGCAAGTTCTAGCAGTTCCAGGATTTTGTACCTTGGACCTGTGGAAGTCAGTACATTTTTGCCACTTAGAACCCTCTGTGTTATTTGTAACTGTCAGTGGAAGGAAAATCTGTAATTGTTAAGAGGGAAAGAGCCTGTGCAAATTCTTCCCAGTGCAAAGTGAACAGTCAATCACTTTTATAAGGACAGGAACAACTGAAACTATCCATTCGTATACTTTTCTTTAGTCAACAATATTACCTTTAGTAATCTGGGGAATGTGCATCCATAAATTACAGAAAGTGTTATTGCATTGCTGAATAAACAGCAACATTTCCATCAGCAGCAGTGGCAGCCCCACAAAGGTATAACAAACAGACTCAATCATTTTCTTGTCAAGCTTTGCAATGACTGCAGAGTTTACTGCTGGAGATAATGTTGCTTTCCTCAGCATTGTGTGCCAAACTGCTTATTAAAACAAAACCTCTTTTTCTGAGCAGCATGAGTTGGATAATCACTTATTGCACTCAAGAAAAAACAGGTTTGATGCCCAGAGGTGGTTAGCAATCAAGCATATGTATTAACATTTGGTTTGTAAAAACTCGTTAAAAAAATAAGTTATCTAAAAAGGAATTATGAGAACCAGTGCCGCAGGTTGATCATTTTCCCTGTTAATATATTGTTACTGATAAAATATTTCAAACTACTCTAATATGCCTCTAAGAGAGAAATTAGCAAAGAAAGACAGTAGTAAAATATAAATCAACTATTCCAAATCAGATATCTTCTTTTTAAAAAATGCTTTTAAGAGGAACAACTGGATTGCATCTTTGCATTCCAGGTACAGGTGGCAACTTGCTTTTCAGAGAAGGAAAAAAAAGTAAACTTAAAAACTAGTCAACTGTGTCAGAGATACCGCTGAAGCACAAATCTATTATTACCATCCAAAGAAACAGCTTGGCATAACTAAGCCAACCAATACTCCTGAAAAACCCAGTTCAATTTTCTTTGCTTAAAACAGATTGACAACCATTTTACTTGGTTGAATAACAGGAAAGCCTGAGACACAAATGAGCAAGCTCTGCCATGTCAAGAAAACACTGCTGTAAAGCAAGCCATTATTCTTGACTTCAGAATGGCTCCCTTTTTTCCTTTTTTCATTTTCTTAATGATTAGAGATATATTAATATAAAGGTAAGCAGACAGCCTTCTCTCTGCTATGCTGGCACTACTGATTTCCTTCTAACACTGAGCTATCAGCTGCTCAAGAAAACAACCACATCCAAATAATGGAGATTTCAAGACTACTGCAAGTTTGAGCAGAGTACTGTGAGACTCTCAAAGCCACACACACAAAAAAGGCAACTTAAGAGGATGACAGTGGCATTTGCCTCTGATCTTTAGCAAGCACATGAACACAATTAAAGCCCATGTTGTATCCAAAAAAGAAGAAAGTGGTGGTAGCCAAGTTCTGGGACGCAGCACGTGGAGCACTTTTGATATCCTCAGAGTGGGAAGTTGCAAACTTACACAATCTTCTTTGATTCCACAAAAGTTTGAGTAGTTTTTTCAAGAGTACTCATGTGACCTGCGAACCTAAACCCTAATGCAAAGTCAGATTTGTTTTCTGTGGAGAACAGCTATCCTGACTGTAATTAAACATAAAAAGTAAGCGTTTGTATCAGTTATATCTTAACATTATTTTGAACTAAAGGAGGGCTAAATCATGCCAATCTGCACATCTGTGCTTCCGCTCACTTTCGTACAACCTGAGTAATTGCATCAATGTAAGCCTCTAGGAAAAAGCCTCCCAGCCAATTTAGAGTATGATGATAAATATTAAGATGTTTTAACTTGGTCAAATGCAAAATCATGGCAACATTCTTACCAGATTTCCTTGTCGAATGGGATTAATGTTAATGAAACAGTCAATTAAATGCATTCATAAAATACCTTTGTAGCTATTACTATTTGAAAACCATTGAAAATAACAATTCGTTTCCTTCTCCCACCTACTCCTAAATAGCCATAAAGAAAATTAAACTTCTATGCAGTGATATCTGCCAGAACAACAGTGAAATAAGAAAAATGCCAAACCATCTCCGAGACAAACAGCCTAACTCTTTTATCATGTTCACATTTATTCCTTTCCTTTCTTACTCTTTATTTTTTGTCCTCCTTAGGCCTTGGTCTTCTCTCTCCTACTCTTCCCCCAGAATCACACCTACAGAGCTGTTTCCTTTAACAGGTGTATTTCTCTTTCAGGTTCTGCCCAGAAACTAATGCACTATTTCCCAGACCCAAAATAAACTCTTCAATATGATTTTGTCCATCCCCTTTCACATCTCCTTACTATTACAGTTTTGTACTTCTTGCAACTCTCTAGTCCTCTGAAGTATTCACATACTGAAATTATCTGTAGCTTTCTCCATTTTTCTCATTCCCACTCCTCCCCATAACCCTCAGACACCTCTTTCCATTCATACTCATTTCCTACTCTCTTACCCAAAAGTAATTGTTTTTACACACTAAGACAAGCATCACAACAAGGAAAAGATGCTAACTGAGAAACAATAACTCAAAATCATCAATCCTAGCATAAAGCTCCATGACAAAAGAAATTTTTCATATTGCTACAACTACTGATGAACATACTTTTCAAAGTGAGCAGGTGCTCCATGTATAAAATGAACTGTTGCACTGCAATATGCCTGAATCCCTAACATACATAAATAAATGCAATAATACACCACTTTTACTATCTTTAACTAACACCTTCATATTCAGCATTACATATGAAAAAGGAGATGATTTAGTTAATCTGCAAGTTACCCTTCAGAGCACTAGGTGTATGATCTGCTACCCAAAGGTTCCAGAGTGTCCCTTAATTTCCATCATTATCTACTGACATGCCCAAATGATTCTTTGGCTACTTGTTAATAAAAGAATCAGAAGGTGCTAATCTCATTATCGCCTTGTCAGCAGTTCCTGTCAGAGCGTTGTTGCCCATTAATCGCCTGCTGCTGCAGTCAATCAGGATCCTGCCACGCACTCCCCCAACATGTTTATTCTTTACCTGTTAAGATAGTAGCTAACCAAAGTGTCACAGTGCACTACATTGACTAGCACCACATTACAGAAACAATTATTTCCCTTCCTCTATAGCATCACAGATATGACTGCATAGTTCAAAACAGTTTAGCTAGGCTGAGGCTCTACATCTTCAGCTTCATCTTCTTAATTTATTACTTGGTTTACTTCACAGTCATGCTAACGCAGCCAGGGAAATAATTGCCACCATATGAAAAACCCCAAGAGAATTCCTATGCCCAGGCAGAAAACTGCCACTCACTGTTCAAACTGAAGAGTGCATACTTATTCCTACTATTTCAGTAGGCATAATTTATTCAATGATATACATTGCAAACCTAACTCAGGGTTTGTGTATCCCAAAACACTTTTCTCACTATGTGCTGACAGAAATTTCAGACAGGTATCCATGTTCATCTAAAACTTCTCTCAGATTGGTGTATTTAAAAAATTCTAATTATTTGTCAAACTTTAGAAGTAGGCCAATATATGAAATTTGTATTTATGAGACTAGTACTTCCAATTAATGAAAAAGAAGATAAACTAAGATAAACACTAAACAGTCCAATGCAACAAAAATTAAAAATGCAGACAAAATAAGTGGAAGGAAGAATCAAAATAGCATGCCAAAGGATGGAACAACTACCTGTCAAACATATCCCTATCTCACTAGGATTGCTTATATACTAGAGTTTTCAAAAACAGGTGCCTTAAATTCAGATATATAACATCCATTTAATAGATCAAGCATGGGTCAGCACACCATGTTACAATCAGGACAGAAAACTCCGAGTATCCCTTTCTGCAGCCACCCAGTAGCAGCTTTTCACTAGAACTAAAAAGAATAATTCTGTAAAATCCAAGAAGCTTTGTCCAAAGAGGAATGTCCAAAGACCCTGTGGCTCCAACCACTGTCCGTAAGTCTTGGAAAGAGAAAAATTAACACACTCAGATTTAAATTCCCTCTCTACACTAGCAAAATAACAGGGGGGCGGGGCAGGCAAAAAAGCAGTCCAAACCAAAGATTCGAAGAAAACAAGTCAGTCAGTTTTTTGTTCTATTCACAACAGATAGCAACTTTTTCTTCTTTCCAAAAACCATATACTGCTCTTCACATAAATACGTAGCTACAAAAAGCCGTAAAACAGACCTGAGATGTTTTTTGAGCAAGAGAAGGAGAGGTATCATATTTCCCAACTGGTTGAGAGTCAAAGCTAGCTCTAGAAGCTATGCCCAACATATCAACAAGAATTCAGCTTTTTCTACTGACCACATAACTCCACCTCAGTGACCTGAATTTTTCCATGCACTATGCAATAGACACTACAAAAAGACAGTTCTTTGTGTCCCATCTTTTTAACAATTTTTGAGAGATCTCTAACACCGTTTAAAGCTGCCACCCTAGGAACCATGAAATCACCCCAGCCCTAACAGAAGCGTAAGACACAAGGAACCTATGTAGAGGATACAGATTCAGATGCCATTCATGGTATTGGCTCTCAAGTTATCTAAAAAAATTAATACCATTGTAAAGCATTCTCTGCAACATGATTCATGGGAAAGGCTCTCAAGTAAACGGGTATCCTAAATAGTTTAGAAGTATCTTCACAACTTATTCCCAACCCGAACAGCGTACAAAGGGCACGGTCACGTACAAACAAAGCCAAGTCCTCTCTGGATCACAAAATGCCAATTGCCCTTTAATCAGCAAAACCCTTCAGTATCAGAATCTCAGACAGAGATGACTTCCATTACTTTTCCTTCTCCTTCTATAAGTTTAGACAATTTTGATTAGACAAACAGCATAATCTCTGTTTAGATGCCAAAAACCTAACCATTTACTTAGGTTTTGGGGTTGCTTGGGTATGGGTTTTTTTCCCCCCAAACAATCCTTTAGTCCACTATTCAGGGTAACTAAATAATATGGAAGCTCATCAGTCTATACTTTTTCTATTGAACATCAATGGAATATTCTGACACAGTCCTAAGGCATCCGCCAAATCTAAATGGAAAACATGGAACCAAGTATAAAATAGGCTAAGTGGAAACAGGGGAAGAAATGTTATTTAGAAAGAGGAATCACATTTGCATCTCAATCCAGGCATCCCATGTTTGCCATAATACCACTACATAGTTGAGTAGCACAAGATCGTGAAAGTGAAATTGTTTTGGCTGAGCTGACAGTAATAAGGTTGATATGAATCACAGAACCATTTAGCATGAACTATGTTATAATATTCAGTTTAATCATGTTAAATGTAGGGGGAGGGAGAAGTAGGGTAAAAGGAATATACAAGCAATTTACTTGCAGGCACTTTTAACAACTTTATTTAAGCTTGTTTTATCTGCATAAAGAATATCCCAATATGCTTGTTAAGTGAAATGAAAATGGAAAGTGTTTCAAGTAGCATAAAGACATTAAAGAATGCCTTAAAGTGTATGAAAATTTTACATCAGCTCTTATTACAGTTGATTGCTGAACTGACAAGGAGGAAAAATGTATCTCAGGTTTCCCTCCACTTGTACATTAATAAGCACTTTTTAAGCACCATTCTGCAACGAAACTGAAACACTTCAATTCTGAAAGAACAGCTCTGACTTTATCTCTACTAATAACGAATAATATCAAGATATACTTTTATTTTAGAGAAATAAAAGACCTCTCCTGGTCTTTTGTTATTCCAATTTATTTTGCAAAAGTAGATGAATGTACATCCATTGATTTTATGCTAGGCAGTCAAGGATACTGACTGTTAGTTTAAGTCTCGTGTAATTAAATGAAGCTTCTTCAAAGTGCAAAAACGGGGCTTTATTGGTAGCTATTCATTAGAGTCAGGATCAGCTTTAAAAGTAACCTAGACCTCCCAATTTGGAAGACAGTTTCTTTTTTCAGTCACTTGCAGTAAAAAAGAAGGTTTTTGGCTTAGAAACTTAGCCGTCCACGTGTGACCAGGTTTTTCAGATACCGCATTTTTCATGTGAAAGATTTCTGTCTTCATTGGGTTTTGACCTTATGAAACTAGAAACTCAGATGTATTGTTCAATACTAAATGACTACAGGGATTGAAAACATCCAGACCCCTACCAAAACCAACTCCTGGTAGCAAAGCAGATGTACAGCATTCATAGTATCTGAAATGCACCCTTTAACCAATTTGTTCCAAGAGGATGCAAGCCCTTATGACTAGATAGAGTTTATATATATGCTTAAGTTTTCAGAGTACGTAAAAAAATACCATATCAAAAAAATATCTAGTCCCAAAAGGAATTCTTCAACCTACAACACATCTCCCAGTTCCCCTTTTGGCCTGTTTGATTAGGATTTACCCTATGCTGACAGATTATCTTTGGAAAGGCCCCTGGCTGTGCCAAAAAGAACAAGTTAAGCAAAGGATTAACCAATACACTCTCACTAATGCAGTCAAACTGTCACCAGGATCAAAGACTTCCACAAGAGACAGAAAGCAATTTAGGCAAGTGTCCCTCCATGAACTAATGCAAAATATACTATAACAATCACATTGTGCCTGAATGAAAGAATATACTGCTCTGCTTTCACATCTCAGGAAAAAAAAAAAAAGAAAGAAAGAAAAAAAAGAAAAAAAATCTTTGTATTTAAATCAGACTCTTTATTCTCTAAGCAAATACTTTCATCCTCTCAGCACTTCTACTGAGACAAAAGACACTGTAAGAAAATCCAAATACAGTATTCTTACAATAGGAAAGCATTAAAACAAGAAAATTCAACTCAAACGATGAAACTGAACAGGTCTTCAGAGCTCACCGTTAATTTTACTGAGTCACTTGATACTGAAAAGTACAGTGTAGGATGAACTAGTTGTAGTCCCAGTTACTTCAGTGACAATCATGATTCAGGAGACAAGTGGTCCCAGAAATCCCACCTAAATTTTGGTCAAAGCACATCATTTTTATTAGGTGCTGTGTGATGGACATTATATAAGAATGAAACTGAAAAATTATTTCTGCCAAAAATTGCAGAAGCATCCCTAATACAAGATAAAGGAAACTGATAGTTACACTTTAAAACAGCATCATGGAGTCAATATTGTTCAAAAACATCTTGGGAAACAAATAATTATACAGACATAAGGCAACTAATGTTACCAGTGCTCCTCACTGTAAAGTTCGTTGATTAATATATCAACATACTGATAATTTAGATCAATATACTGATTTCAAATATATCTGCTAATAAAGTGAGCCATATTAAAACCAAACTATGATGCTCTGTGTGTACCACTGAGAGGAGTGTAAATACTGAGATTTAGTGCCAAATTCTAAAAGTTATAGAATCCAAACTGAAGAAAGACTAAGTGTATTTTGGAAGCCACCTTGCAGTTACACTGCTACTTTCTTCACATGAAAATATCTTCTCTCCCAAAGATGTAGAAAAAACAGCTCAATAGTTTCTAGCATGGGAAGTGCAGTAGATAAAGCTATGGCTGGCACTTCTTAGAACTGGTTATAAGTTTACAACCAGGTTTGCCTAATTGCCCCTGTCTCGTATGCCCATAGTAAATTCTATTTATTATGATTTCCCCTTGGTTCTTGGTAGTACCTGCAATGCAGCCTGGACTGGCGTGCCTAATATGGATATATGTTAGTATATGTAATGGTATCTTACGAAATAAATGATAAAACAGCACAGCCTCTACAAAATGTGTAATTAGTCCAACCCAATAGAAGTGCAGTGATCTATAAATAACCTGCTTAAAAATGAACAAAACTGTGCAATTTTAACCCACAAATAAAACAGGAAGAAATTTAAGCCACTTTGAAGAAATATTACAGCTTTTATAGGGGAAGAAGCCCAAAATATATATAATGCCTGCAAGCACTGCCAACACTCCATATAACAAGGGACGTATTACATCCATAAAGCTCATGTTTTTAATACAGTGAAAATAAAGTAGAAGTCAATGCATTACTAAACATAGCCTCTCTGCTTGGATGACACTATTGTAAAAATGTGGCAAGAACTTTCACCAACAGCTGTCCTAGCTACTCCACTCCGACCTCTCATTGTCAGGGTTATTCTGTACCAGTGTTGAGCTAAAGTCATATTGAATGTGCTCCCATACATCATAAGATAAGGTATTTAACATAGAATATGAGAATTCAAACCCTCAAAATTCCCAACAATCTTTTTAATGCTTGCCTAATATAAACAAGCCATACATGTTTCCGGTACAGTTTTAGGAAAAGCAAACTGAAAAACCAAGACTAAACGAGGCACAAGATACAACGCTGTGGTGCAAGGCCCATCCCATCTGTCAGCGGTAGGACATGAAGAGATTATAACTGTATTTGATGGACTCGTCTTGCACTGAGTCTTCAATGTTTATACAATATGCCAACATCTAATAAAACCAGTATTTCAGCATCATATCCTACTTATCCAAACTTTCCAGCTTACACAAAGCAAAAGGGAACAACAATACCTCTTATTTTAATGTCTTCTTCAGCAGCAGATTCAATTTCTTCCTTTTGTGGCAAGAGGTTATTGTAAACAGACTATTTAATTGTGGATTAAAGCAATGAGAGAAGATACGCATAACAATACAGTACGCAGACCAGTGCTACATTTGTGTGAGGACAAAAATAATAGAGAAAGTGTGGAAAGAGGGTATTGTCAGCACTATCCTTTAATAACATTAGGAAGAAGAACTACTTATTACACATCCACTCCCTTGTCTTCCAAGTAATACCTCATTCTGTTCTCTGAAAGAAAGTGCCTATATGTAGAACCTCTACTTTCCCCCCATCATGTATAGAGAATAATTCTGATGCTTGTCTTCCAACCTTCCCATGTAGAAAATATCTAAATGAAAGGACAATCAAATTGCATTTGCAAAAAGTTGTCTTTTATAAGTACTGAAAATATCATCAGTGCTAAATTATTAGTCATGTTTGGTTTTTTTTAATATCTTAAAACAGAAGACCTTAATTAGATTTGTAAACAGCAACTGCAAGAGTAACAGAAACAGAAATAATGCCAGGGAATTTAACTCAGGATTCAGTACTAGCATCACATGGTTAATGCAATGCATGAACAACCCATTGGTTTAATACTTGTCCAAATTCCCAAAAACGTTAAGTCCTGATTCTTACAACAAGTTCTATATGAATCAACACCTCTGCTTCTAACAACTCCACTAATGGTTTGAGATTACAAGAAATCTGCTATTAGAATTGATGTCCTATGCACTAAGTCTATGATCTTAAAGGATTAACAGGCATATGACTTCAAAGGGTGGGTTATTCCTACCTAAGGAACAGAAGCACTTTCTTCAAATATCTCAGGAAATCACAGACCTTAGAAATGAAAAAAAAGTATATACATGAATTCATCTTAATTTAGCACTCCCATTTTCCTTGAGCATCTGAGTTCTGCTATTTTGTAATAGACACACAAAGACACATTTTAAGTTATCATCATCTTCAGGTTTTCCCTAAACTAGTATTATTTAATCTTTAGCTGTTGAGATTGAACAGGACAGCAGCTATGTTTACCTCATACAGTTCTGAGCATACAGTTTACATTAACAAAAAGTAGGGTTATATCTAAAACAAAGAAAACCAGGATAAATCTAAGTCAATCACCATTTCATAAGGACACTGTCATCTTAAATTTGTTTTAAGCAATGAAAGGACTGCAAGTTTTGCATTTCTATTTTTGTTAAATCATTATTCTTTCCTCATTCTTTTTTGTCCTGTAAACCTATCATTAGCTAGTCTGCAAAATTATGAAACTCAATCCTCATCCAGGAAGAACTTTTGGAAAGTTCATAATACTGCAACACGCACACGAAAAACCTCAACAAATAACTTCATTAATTAATGGTAAGACCTCCTGACAGCCGCTCTCTAGAGAACAGTTTGTCCTCAGAATGCTTTAAGGAAAACATACAGTATTTCATCACTGTGTTTAGACTTCTTATAAGATACAGTGTGATTAATGGAGAAAAAATAAATATTAAAAGTCTTACCATGTGCCAAATTAAGAAGAGCACTTGATAAAATAGGCACTTCTTCTTGTGAGTAATTTGAAAGAATAACTGTTTTTCATTACAACCTCAGCTCCCAGCAGGTCATACATAAACCAAGCCAGCTGCAGTTCAAACAAAGGTCTGTCCAAAGGATGGGCTCAAGGTGCGGATAAATTATTATTGCAAAACCAGTGCCAAGCTTTACTCTCCCCTCTGCTTTTCTCATTTTAATGAATTGGGCTTGACCCCAAAACTTAGCTATTTTTAATACCCTAGCTTCATTTCGGTTCTGTATTTTTCCACCTTATTACAAATAAAGATTTATTTACTACAATCAAAGCAAGTCAAAGCTCTAGGAATATCCTCTAAAAGTGTTCACATGATCCCTAAAGTTTATAGAAGCTTATGAGTAAGCTACATGACCCATCAGGTATACAGTGAACAATTCATCTTACTTTAAAGCTACATACTTGGAGAAGAAAGTAAGTTATTTCTTGCTCATCTACAGTAGTATGTTCATAGATTGGAGCTTTCCGTCAATCATTTTCAAATTATTCTCTACAGTTACAAAAAATGTGAGGTTAACTCAACTCAAGGGAGACAACAGAGTTATAAAAAAAAAAAAAAAAAAAGGAAGAAGTATATGGCCTACGATTCCTTATGTAAAAAAATTTGAAGTTAGCTCTTTACATCCTGTAAAGAGATTGTGTTGGATTGGACACAGGCACAGGATTGGATACCCATTATCATCATGTCTCTGTGCAAGAACCTCTTCACTGGTTCCAGTGGCAGTTACGGGTAGATCACCTGAATTTGTCTGCAGTCTCTCACAGATTTTGGAATTAACGATCAACAACCATATGACTGTACCTTCCAATTTTCTTACCTCTGCTAAAGAATGTAAGTCTACCTTTAAGTTCTTTATTCCAAAGTACCATGGAGTAACTAACTAGATGCCATATAGTCAGCATAAGTATTCTACCATATGCATACAATTACTTTCACAGCTAAGAACCTTGCATTCTTACCACCTTTTATTTGCAGTTGGAAGTTATAAAACCATCTACCTTTAACACTTATGGAAACATACCTTAATCTTCTTAGAGGTTTGCATGCATTAATAAAAATGCCAGTCATTATAGTAGTAGATATTCAGTTTTTATAAACTTAATATCGTGGTTACAATTTCCCATAGCCTTAGCTTACTGCAGTTCTTTTGATGTTGGTGCCTGGTGAGAAACCTTGTTTAGTCAGCTATAGGGTGGAGCTGCCAGGCTTTTAACTATGCCAGAGAACACAGACCACCGTAGAGGAGCACACAGGAGTCCTTATATCAGAATTAGTAAAATCCTACACTAAACACTTACACTGAAAGGAGTGTACATCCAGAACTGCTATATATCATCCAGGACATTACAGCTTCCAATCATAGTTTACAGACAAAATGACATTCCAGGAAAAAAAAAAGGAAAAAAAAAAAGGAAAAAAAACAAACAACACATAAGTTTCAAAGTATAACAGAGACCAAACACGGTGGGAAAGTTTAAAAAACTCAAATAAAATAGGTCTCATTTCAACATAATAGTAGAATAGGGGGTAGAATAAATAATAGTTCTAAGTCCCCCTCTGGGGACTTGGTTTCATCCAAGATATAAATCTGAGTACAAGTCAGCACTCAGTTTATAAAAATCAGAGAGAGATGAAAGCAATTAAACATAAAATGTGGCATTTTGGGTCTTTTTTAAGAGCAAGGAGGAGGAAAAAAACCCACACGTTATTTTCAAAACTTTTGATATCCTATAGAAATAGTGAAACATTACATCGTGGTATTCTAAAGTAATATCTCTTGTTTATAACCATATAAATTTAGTCCCCTGGCACTACTGGGCTTATATAATAGAAGAGACTTATTTTAACAGTGCCCTGTTAAAAAAAGAAGCAACTCATTTTCAACTCATTTTCTCCAGTGGGAGGGATGTGTGGCCTCATGTGAGAAAGGGAACATGCCTAAGTTATTACTGTAGGAAAGCAATCTGTCAAAGGCTGGTCGTTTTGGCATGGTGAATACCACTGGTGAGATCAGAGAGTCAGATCCTGCTTGCAATTACTGCTAAAGGACCTTGGATATAGGCAGCCTGCTATCAATTATTCCCCTGGCCTCAGACACTTGGACTTGTCAAGTTCCCAGTGTCTTCTGTTTTGTAACAGTAAGAAAAAGGGCTTCCCATGATCAGTTCTTGGAAGTTTCTCACATGTTGTGTCACTCCAAGGTGTCATTAACAATTCAATTAAAATTTCACAGCACATGTTAGCATATTCAGGTTTTTGTCTGCTAAAATAAGGTCCAAGACAGATAAAGCAGATTCTGTCCCAAAATCTTGACTTTAAGTTATGCTTTCATATGTAGATTATCAAACATGACATTGCCTGCCACCTCAGTGAAACAGTGTGTTTGATGTCCCTACTCTACTAATAGTACAAAGAAAAATTGTTTAACTAGAAAATAGAATAGCAACACCACTTGCAAGATATAAATTCTTGCATCATTTGTTTAGTTTGGTATAATAGCAATTTTATGTTTTTTTTATAAAGTCTCACCAGTCTATTTCTGAAGCTGATTTTATTTTTAGAAATCCTTAAGTATTAAATTACAGGTTTTGTTTTATTAGTTTACTTCCTTGTGTGGGATTTTCTTGAAAGATTAGCTCCAGATGCAAAGTGTAAAAGGAAATTAAATTAATCTAAAAGGTATATTACACATGAGTTTTACTAGATGTGGCCCCAAAAAGAAGACATACTGTTCATTCACATAGTTTATTCATAGTTCATGGGCCACTCTGTAATTTTTCTCCAATTATACAGTGTAAAAAAATTTAACATCTTAAGGTTTTCAGTAAAATTGGAAAGAGGGTTCAGTCTTAAGCTTTCTAAGGCAGCTTTTTCTCTAAACCATCAATAGGTTTAGTCATGCAAGGAGAAGATTCTTTAAACTTACCAAAGACTTTGTTTAAAGCCCAGGAAAATGCGGACTGTCAGCATCCTTTGTGTTGTTTTGCAGCTTAAACCCATTCCCCAGTATGCTGGTGACCCTCTACCCCAATTCTCTAGTTTCTTTCTGACATCAAACTCAGGATTATTGTTAGATTTTCTTCTAGGCAAAAAGGAGATTAGAAGCCCAGCTGCAACAGCTGACTGACAGGAAAGGGGGTAGAAAAAATACATAGATGGGTATAAAAAGTTTAACCACCATATTACCAGAATAATTTTCTTCCACATGCCAGCTAACAGCATTGACCATCATCCCCATGGCTTGAGAACCAACAACTGCAAGAAATGGGGGCACCTCCCCTCACAGTGTCAAAACAGGAATTGACAGTTCAAGGAAAAAATGATTTGCATGTAAATCCTGATCAAAAGCAAGCTTGCACCCTGAAGTTGTCAAGTTTTGCTACCAGTCTGACACTTAAATGGGCTATAGCAAAACTTGATTTAAACTGAGGAGAAAAAAAACATGGCAACTCAATTACCCCCTTGCAGATCAGATCTGGCAGTTCAGGTCAAACTTTTCACCCTGCCATTTCTCAATACCTGATGCCTTAAACAAACAATATGTATTCCTCCTACAATCCTAGATGAAAATACATTTCCCATGGCTCCCTACTGTGCCTTTAAAAGTGAATAAAACTTTTTAAAAGTTTAGAAATATTGTGCAAAGACTTTTTTTTTTAATTATCTCCTGATCAAAATAGCTTAAATTATCCAGGAGGAAAAATTCTTTTATGCAAATATATTTGCCTTAGAGAGATGTCTAGTGTGTATTGTCTTCTAGAAAAATTCATTTGCTTTTGAAAAAATCCTGTCCCATTAAACATGTGAAGCCATACTTCATTGAAATAATATTTGTCTGTAGCATCACAGAACAGAGCTACTTTGATCTGCCCAAAGGATGTTAAAAAATGTGAAATTTTCTGAAAATTGGAGAAAGATTTATATGGTTTAGTCAGTTTGTACAGTGACAAGGAACGCTCCACAGCGTTATAGAAATTAAAGCCAAAAATTTTGTAGGACCTAATTCTTAAAGCAGTTCCATCCTTCATCCAGTCAATTCATGCAACTCCTTCTTAACAGGTTTCTGTAGCAGCACTCAACAGTTGTAACACCTGCTACAGATTTGTTTTGTGTCCCCAGACTGGTTCCCCTTTAAGTAGTAAACCAGACCATCCACCTCAGCTATTTTCAAAATAACTTTGCTCTGTTCATTGCCATTAAAATGAGATATCTGAGATACACTTCAGACACTGCTTTACAGGCCAAAACAATCAACAAGAGAGAGACCAGTGGATTGCCTAGAGATTATTTAGATTCTTTAAGCATTAGAATTAGGGAAGTCCTTAATGAGATCCCATCTCTCACAAAAATTCATTCATTTTACTAATACAAATTAGGTGAATTGCAAAAAATACGTTCACCACACTATCACACACCATGCAGATGTAAAAACAGTAAGCACAAACCCACTCAGCCTCTCCATCTCAGCTGTGTAGTTGATTTCAGTTACAACTGGAGGAGAACATAAAATATCGAAATGCCGCCTTTATGCTGATTTGAAAACACTACCAGTATTCATGATCATGTCATAACTGATCCTCCTTCCTCAAACACTCAGATCTCACTACACCACAACTGGTGACGTATTATGCCCTGCCTGAACAAACTGACAAAGTCTGACCTCCTACTTTAAGCAATAGGAACACTCTGGGCCAAGTTTTCATAATAATATACTTTCAATTTGTGCAATTACTACACCTGTACAAACAATAAAGTTTCATCCCAGCCATTTCATGAGCAAATCTAGTACATAGCTATGCAAATTTTAGCAAATTCCATGGGTGGCACCACAGTGAAACAGAAAGCTGGATAATGTTTTAGAGAAGATGACTGCACACAATAAGAACAAGTGTGTTACTACAGGTCACTAAGTTCATTACTACTACATTTCTAAATAAACCATATACTCAAATTGCGGTTGGCACAACTGACTAATGCCAACACTAATATCCTTCTATATCAAGTTTAACACAAAAAAAAGTGAGAAAAAAATAGTAGTAAGAAATACTAGTAAATAAGAAGATTCATTTTAGGACAGCTATCTTTATTATTTTCATGACAGGCCAGTGTAAGTATTAGACACAATATAGTTTTCTGCTTTTTACTCCAAAGACAAAAAATGTTTAAGTTACTGTTATGAACAAACTGATATTTTTGTATGTTACTATGAATGTCTCTGACCTTAACACAATATTCATGAAGGATTTTAAAGCTCCATTTGATTAGGAAGCTAGCAAGTATTTACAGCATTATTGCTTAGATTGTAAACTCTTTGCAGCAAAGATCTTTTTTGTTCTGAGTTGTACAAGACACTGTCAAAATAATGTCCTCCTGCAACAGTGACAATTTTACACACTCCCAGAGTAAGTGCAGAAATTACTTCAGGAGAATTTAAAACTGTGCCATTTTGCTTTCTACAAGTCTAGTTCAGACTACACCTGAAATTAAAATCAGTTCTTTAGTGAATCAAGCTGAAGTATTCAAAATCAAAAGCTACCTCAAGATTTTTGTCTCAGATTCTAACTTCAGTTAAATAATGCCATCTTCACTTGTCCTCATCTTTATTTCTGTAGTTGTAATAAAACCTTAAAAACCTCATGTATGCACTCGAAAACAAACCTAAATTATAGAAGTCTAACTAAGCTACCTCCTCATTACTGGGGCAGGGGGGGCAAGGAAGCGAGAAACTCTCTTCAAAAAAATCCTAGGGAACCTTGGGGGTAACATTAAGCCATTCAGAATCCATAGAATGCAAGTAACTAATTTGGCATAGAATCTACCTACGCTTGAATTTTTCAACAACTACTCTGACTTCCACGACTGAAAAGCTGGTGTCTTGGTTTTTTAAATAATTTCCATTTAAAAACTGTCTTGCTAGAGAAGACAGCAGGACAGTTCTCCCTACCCCCCCCCTCCTTTTTTTTTTTTTTTTTTTTTTTTTTTTTTTTTTTTTTTAAGAGCTTAAAACATAGGGACACAAATTATTTTCATACTTTTTTCTGCTAACACACTCACTCATTCAGCAATTCAGTCAACAGTGTGGAGATACACATCTTTTTACTTCATTAAAATTCAGAATAGTTCTTTCATGGACTACTTGTAAAGCAAGCAACAGCCGTTTGGTTGTCCCTCCACTAAAGTGGACGCTGTACACTCATCTGGAAGGAAAAAGCCACGCTGACACAGGGAACCGGCTCCCTTATGGCAGTTCTGGGCTGAGCTAACACCCCTACAATTTGCAGGGAATAACAACAGAACAATTTTTGCTAACCCACTGAAAGTTTACAACAGGGTGATGTCCCTGACTCACCACCAGCTTTACAAAATCAGATGTGAGGTCCCAAACTAGCAGGTGGTGCAGGCTGGAAGTAAAGTAGGAAAGGAGCTCCTTAGTATTCTATCCTTTCAAGGAAGAAGAGAGATTTTTCACTGTTGTTCACTTCTAGCCCAACACAGAAGCAGTTAACACACAGGTCACCTCCTCATCACCAAGGAAAGGGACAGTTTCTGACTTACCAGTGGATGGAAACCATGTACTTCACTGAAATCTAGTCCTGCAGAGTAATGATATGCATTTAGAGACCTGAGCTATATGTAAGGTAACATACTACAAGCGGGTCCTCAGAAGTTTTATATAGTCTGAATTCAGCATAAATCAACAGTAACTCACCTGCATAAAGATTAAAGCCTTCTTTGCACTGAACATACATAGCAGATACCACAGTATCCCCAGATGCCCTTATACTAACCTAACAAAAATAGCACCATTCTACCCTAGGGAACTCAGATTTTAAAACAGTGTTACAGATTTTATTTTTAATTCTTTGATATGAGTGAAAATGAAATTTCCACAGCTATTATACTATGTTTAATTTGGAATGCATGGAATAAGAAAGAAGGCAAGACACACACTATTGCCCAGTTCCCATGGTGCACAAGATACTAGCAGAGTAGCACTAACAAGAAAAACTTTCCCTAGCTTTAACCACCTGTTCTGTTTCAACAGACAAATGCTCCTACCATAAGACAACAGTCCATCTCCAATGAGTTCATGACTATTAGAGTTTTCATTTAGATTTTACAAATGTACTGCTGTAGATGTTTAAACTCTGCACAGTATCATTTCACAATAAATCAGTCTGACAGCTTTATGAATTTTCAAAAAGAAAAAAAAATCACCTCTATGAAGTTCAAAATGTCAGAAAAGGAAAAGCTCTAAAAACAGTGCCAACATATTTTTTAAAAAAGCACACGCGCTTGGCTCATCGAGTTGTCTGCTACCATCGATCAATAAACACAGAGCCTTGCTTCTACTTCTATTCACTGGAGTTCCAGTGAGCATACCACACTAGTGCACCCACACAGCCCTTGCCTGTGGAAAATGAGCCTTGCCCACTCCGCCCCCCACCACTTTTTTTTTTTTTTTATGCCTGAAGATTACTTAAGATCTCACTGACCATAAGCGCATTTTGTTTCTTCAAGGCTCAGAGAGTCTAGGTTAGGTTTTCTTAGTATCACCCTTATAAATTCAAAGGTCCCCCTATTTCTGCTCAGAGCTAAATCAGATTTACAACAACTGTCAAAGCATAGGATGACAGATAAATTAATCTTCCCTTCATGAGTTTACATCTGAGGCATCTGGGCTGCTGATCTGGCCCTAACAAGCACAGGGCCTCTGCAAGCTGTCGTTTAAAGCTGATGCTTTCATGACTGGAGATGAATTATTCTGTCATGAGAATCTATTTATTCAGGAGTTAGAAGGTGGGGTTTTGGCTGCAGGATAGGATGATTTCATGGGTTAAGGTCCCCTTGAAGCGTCTGTCTAAATCTTGTCTTGGAGTTGACTATACTACACTTGAATTTTTAGGACATTTACAGAATAGGAAAAAGCCTTTTTCTTCCACAAAGTTGTTATATTTTCCTCAAGCCTGACACCAGTAGAGGATCATTCTCTCTGTACAGCAGCTGATTAATTCCCTTCCTCCAACTAAGGTTGACTATGCAGACATTAATAAATTGATATTTTTAAAAAAGGCTCAATGATTCATTTCACAACATTGCCTGCCATGCAACAGTCTGCTATGAAACAACAGGCTGCTTCAATCTGCCAGGACATTTCCTTGTGGAGAAAGGCATGGTTCAGTGAAGGAGCTGGGAAACCCTTGCTCTGCCTGTGGGAAAGAGATGCATTTCAGGCCCAGCTGCTGGACACTGATGAAGCAGAAACAATGACAGTCCTTGAGCAAAGCAGCAAGGGAGAAGTTTCCATGTATTCCAGCTCAGGTTGGCAACCTGCAGGGAAAATGAGGCCATCAAGAAGTCAATTGAGGATCTATAAACTAAACAAGAGGATGAGCTAGTGAATACTGCGAGACATTGACTGACAAGCTTCAGTCCAATGTAAAAGACAAATTCCACAATGAATCTTCTGTGTATTTAATCAGTTCACTCAATAGTTAAAAAGATGCTTATGGAATGGTGTCTAATCATTATCTGACTGGTTTTCACCATTCAAATATGGATTCAAACTTGGGATTTCAGAGAAGCAGTAGGCTTAGCCTGTTTAGCCAGGGTTCAATGACATGTTCCTCAGTCCAGCTAAGGGCACAGATCCAAGCCAAGCTATCATCAGGTTGGTAAAAGAAGCTATTAAGTGGTGAAAGAAAAGAATCAACATATGAAATAGATTCATACCTACCTAGGTTTCAAAATAATTTGGGGCAATATAATGTTGTAAGAACAGGAAAAATTAATACATTTAAAGAAAAAAATTAGTAATCCTTTTGCATCAAAGCAGCAATAAGAAATACATTGGGTGGGAAGAATGATAAAGCAAAATAACTTTCCATTTTAAGGAATCATTTTCAAGAGCTTAATAAAGAAAAATTCAACTCTATTCTCAGTAGATAACCCAGTTGCAGGCAAGAAAGAGCTGATTTTCAGTAAGCACTGAGAGGTGGTATTAGAATGGTAACATGGAAATAGAGACAATCTAGAAGAAACTCAGTTATATTCTTGATATTTGAATTGTCACTTTCCCTATACTCCTTTCCAAAGCATAAGCTTTCTTTACACAAGCTTTTATTTTTAGGGTGACAATACCCTTTTGGCTATGTTCTCTTTTACGCATACATTCATCATTAAAATGTCACTATTGCTCTTTTATTATTCAGAAAAGAGAATATTATTTAAAAGGCTTGAAAAACACGCCCAGAAGCTGACCTATGTTAAAACTATCGCTATTCCGAGAAGACATCTAGTTTTCCTTTTCAAGCTGTCATTATCAGCCATGAAACCAGCTGAGGAGTCCATGTTCATATTGTGTCCTCCCTTGAAATTTCCTTAATACTTGCACCCTCCGCTGTGCAGTGTTTTCTCACACCTCCCTTCTGTCTTTTTAAGGGATGGCAGGGGTGTGGGAGGGTGAATTCCACAGAATTTGAAATTAACAAACATAAACACTGCAGAGACTAGATCTCTTAGGCTACAACTATTTTAACCACAAGACAATTTTAAAACATTTAAAATACAAAATGCAAATGTATGTTTACAACAGAATTCATTGTCTAAGCACCACTTACAATGCCCATTGACCTAAATCATCCCATCCCACTATCAAAATCCCCTTGCATTTTCAGTTCTAGGAATTCAGTCATCCCGTATGTCTGGGTTTCTGTTTTCACTTCAAGAGAGATTTTGGCAAAACTACGCACAGTAGCAGGACAAACCATTTTGAAAACCTCTCTTCTGTTTATAGACAACGTAACTGCTTTTGGAAGTGTTAATTAAAAATTTAGCACTTGGGTGCTGTAAAGTCGATCAACCTGCCTTTGCAAAAAGGAGTCTCATGCCACTCAAACCAGACCTCTAAATTTAGTTTGCCTCCAAATGTATCAGACAAAGCATTTTGTTCTTCTGAAGGTTTAAATATAAGCCAATATAAAAATAAAAAGGACCATTCCTTTAGGATTACCATCAATACAAGTTAACACTTAAAAACCCACAAAGTACAGTCAGCAGATCTTAGCAAAAACCATGCATCTACCTAATTATTTTTAATATAACTTCTACTAAGCACAGCAAACTAATGCAAGATCTATAAGATGTTAAGGAAAGAGAGATCAGTCTGTGGTATTTATGACTTTAGTCATTCTTTCTCAAAACAACAGATGAAATAAAATGTATGACATTCCCAAAGAGGGAGTTTCTACTGTAATTCATCTTAAAATGCAATGTTCTGTCATCTCCAGTAACACTTACTGAAAGCAACCATCAATACTTTTTGTCAAAAACCTGCACTCTGTGTAAAATGTTCCATCAATCTCTATTTACATAAAACAAAAAACTTTCAGTGTGGTTCTAAAGCAGAACCATTCAGATTCTCTGTCTTCCATTTTCATGCTCTGTTGAAAAATTATTTTGACTGACACAAAAAAAAACCATGCCTAACAATTTATGGTAAGGGTGTGTTTTTTTTTTTTTTAAATGTAAAGCAAAACCACATAGACTTGTTCTTTTCTATTGATCAGCTAAGCAAAATAAAGCATTTTTTGTTTACTTGGAACTATATCCAGTTCTCCTTCTATGTATAAACAGTCTAAATAGTCTAACTTAATAATTGGTGAACAATTTTGCAAAGTAAGCAATTTAATACAGTTCATTTAATCATGTTCGTGTATCCCATATGCTTTTCCAGACGTATAAAAAGCACTCAGAGTCACCATCCTGTAATCTTACTCACATGACCAGTACCATAAATTTCAATCAGAACTAAATCACAGAGAGAAGAATATATATGTATTCAATGCTTTTGGGTTAGGGGCATAGTTTTCTAATCCTCATATTGCATTCACAGTGTTTCTAAGCTATTAGGCACTAGCAGATCAATACTCAAACAGTTGTTGTTAAAGAGCATGGAGGAAAACTATAGCAAAAATATACAGCCACAAAGCAGTCGTTCATTTTCCAAGTACCAATGTCACAGTCCTGTTACTGGCCACATCCAGAAATGAACTAGTTGACTTGAAAAGGGGAGTGGGAATTGCTTCCCACATTCTTTCCTCTAGAGTTTCCTCTAGAAGAGAAGCATTCTTTTGCTTTATCACCTTCTAAAATGAAACTGTGCATGACCCTATGTAATTTAACCATGTCTTCAGGCCTGGAAAAAACAAGACCGGGACAGGCCATGGAAGAATGTAGAGCAGAGCTACCACGGACAGATCACACAAACCCAAACTCTGCTGGCAGTCAGAAGAACAGGACTGCATGGGAGAGTGCAGGACCTGGGTCTTCCCAGGGCCCAGAACTGGACCCCTTAAAACAACTATCACACAATATTTCCTTCTCACTAAATGGATTCGGTCAATGATTTACCATGCTTTAGGTGCTCTCTACAACTATTTGTATACATTCTCATCAACGGTCATTAGTTTGTAATTTGTATTTTAAAAGATAAGATGAAATAAACATGTTTTTCCTCTTTTTGCTAGAGCACTTATTCATCCAATCGCTCAGGAGATTTTCAACTGAGGATATGATTTCAAGACTTGTCATCCCACTCTACCCCCATTTTTTAGTCTATCAGCAGATCCTTCGCCATTTAAAAACAATTTGTATAATTTCCTGTTATTTTGCAGCTCTTTAACAGCTTTAAAATATGCAAACACTCTGAAAACAAGTAATTTGGGGGGTTATTCCACACCGTTCAGAAAACATTGCAGGAACACAATGTAGACAGTTTCTCAATGTTTCTGAACTGTAGACAACACAGAGCCTACAAGTGAAGTAAACAAGTCCTAAAGAATACCTAAAGGAAAATACCTAGCAATAAAATAACACCTAAAGAAAAAAAAGAAATCTAAGGATAAAAAAAATGCCTACCTTTAAGAAGGGATCTATCACTTTAAAACAATCAGAAGATAACAGATAACAAACAGCCTAAATAACAGCATTAAAATCTAATGGAAGAACAGATACAGAATTAGAAAGGTCTTGTAAAGATTTCTATTTTTCATATTCACTACTCTGGATAGTCAGTAAGACCTCAATGAGCTGCCTTCACAACTCACCCAGTTTCATCCTCACTCCAGAAAGAGGGGAAAAAAAAAGTTGGAAAATTCTTCCCAAATCCCACCTGATAGAATAGACAAAAATTTTCTTTTTGAAAATGCTGTCTTGGAGGCGGGCCGGGGGGGGAGGGTGTCTTTTTTTTTTTTTTTTTTTTTTTACTGTGAATACTGCCAATTTCTGTCTAACAGCTGTGAAAAATAAATAAATAAAATAAATTTTAAAAACCACACACAACCAGTTTTCTGCAGGCTCTCACAACCACACAGCTATAGGGAGCCACACTCGAGCTACATATCACATAAAGCACACTCTCAATTCGCTGGCTGAGTAGTATCACTTGGAGATGCAACCAAAAGCTCAGAAAACAAGATGAAGATATTTCTTGCTCCCTTTTCTTATAGATCAGAGACCCAAGCCAGGACTCTTCTTCTACACAAATTACAGGAATTTAACTGACTTTCCTAGTTCTAAAATAAACAGTTCATAAATCAGTCACTAAAACTAATTCAACTTCACATCACAGTACTGAAATTAGTAGTGCCTTTATTGTGAAAAATCTACATTTGACTTCTATTTTTATGTGTATTTTATTTATAAATTACTCATGTTTTTCCTGGGGCAAAATGGCTGAAATAATACCTACACCAAACCATATCCCTGTCATCTGAAGGAAAAAAACCCACAGAACAAATTGACTCAACGAGGGGGAGCTATTAGCAATGAATACACAAGCAATGCTCAATTCTGCACAACCATCATTACCTACACAGCTGAATACTTAACATGCTACCTCCTAGAAGAGCTACAAAGTGGCTGCCTACATTATTTTATAGACAGTCAAGAGAAACAAGAACATGATGTATGGCTAGGGAGAAAAAAAAAAATTATATTTTCCCTTTCATATAAAATAACTTCCAGTTACACAAAAACCTCAGCTGAAGATCTCAAGGCATGCCTTGCTCTTTTCAGATCATATAAAACACAAAATCAGCTACAGTACAAATTAATCCCTTTAAGTAAACCTAGTAATTATTTGATTACAGCAGACATATTTGGCCAAAGAACTACAGATTTTAAAAGCTATTAAATAATCAAAAGTGTAATGCTTCCCAATCATTATAAAGTACATATGACAGAAACAACAAATGAACAATAGCAAATAATGCTATTGCAGACATATTTCCTTCCTATCAATACATAACATGTCAGGAAAGTAAAAAGTCAGCTTTAAAAATGACAAAAGTTTTATAGGCACCAGGAAGCTGTGTACACTGTCTCAGACATTACAGGACAGGGGAGGTGGAGGAAACCAATTAACTAGATGCATCCTTCTCTGCATGTCCATTGCTCACATTATGAATTCATGTTTTGTTTCTATCACTCCACTATACAGTTGCCCCCCACCATTCTTCTTGGGGAAAGATAACCTTTTAAATAAAAAATAAATAAAATTAAATTAAAAAAAAAAAGTCAAGCTACCCCAGGAACATCTGGGGAGAAGAGAAATCTATTCAAACACAACCAAATGTGTTCTGGAAAACAAAGTTTTCACTTGCCTCAGTAGACAATCCATTATTAAACTTTTTTTTTTTTTTTTAAATAATCACTGCTTAAAAAAAATTGAAGAGACCACAGGTAATCATGCAAGCGAAAGTAAAGAGTTTACTCTGAAACATTTTTTTTTTTTTTTTTTTCAGAGAGCACTGTGATTAAATTGACTGTAAGGGTCTTAAAAAAGCTGACCAAATAAAATTGTAATAGCACAGTGTAATAGTACTTAGTTCACTGTTGCCCAGTTGTTTCTGCAAACACCAAGCTCTAATTTTTCAAAAGTAAATTAAGCTTTAGCCTTTAATGCTTGTGGATAAGAACCAGTGCAATGTTGCATTGGGAAGTCTTTAGGTTGAGAAGAAGAAATAGGCCAGTTTCGCTTCATTTTTTTCAGGTGACGTACACAACTAGAATTTGACCCAGCAGTTCTAAGAAACATGATTTCAAGGAGTACACAATCAAATCTAATCTGGCCATCGTATCTGTCGACGCCCATTCTCCATCTGCCTGAATTTTAATAGAACCTTCTATTTATTCTGGCCAAGGCTTGAGCCTCGCAGTTCCCCGCAAGATGAAGGGCTTCAGTACCAGCAAACATTACTGATACATACCAGTTCTTCCTTGAGTAAAAAGCAAGCACTCCAAGAAGCCGACAAGCAGAACAAGACACCTTAGAGAGAAAGATCCCTAAAGCCCAGACAGAATTCTCCTGAAGACTGGGCAAAGCCCAGCTGAAAGATTCACTGTACATCAGGTCTGTTCTTAAGTTTGGATTAAATCCTGCACTTTCCTTCCTCTAACTCACAAGAGAATGCAATAAACCCCCAAGTGCCCTGCCAATCCATTCTCTGGAATACCTCCCAAAGTCATTTCTGGTCTATCCCCTTTATTCAACAGAGTGCTTTCATGCAATTTTACGAACACAGCAACACACTAGATCATCCTGGCAACATGAAGAAGCACAACTTGAACTGGCTAACTGTCAGTGGAAAAAAGATGGGTCGACTGTAGGAAGAGGAGAGAAGGTGAAGGAACAAAGACAAAGCTGAAAGCAAAAGACTTCTTTTGGAGAGTGGATCTCAACAGCCAGAGGAGCTACCCTATGGGTATAAACAGGGACAGATTCTTTCCTCAGCTCTGACTGCTCTAAGAGATGCATTTTCACTGCAGAATTAACAAAGCTCTCGAGCTACCATCTCTAATCTAGTTCCGATTGACACAAAAAGCCTTTCACCAGTCTGGTCAACCCACTGACTTTCCAGATGGGACAAGGGCTTTCAAAAGAGTACAGGGGTCTCCTAGTGCCTTTCCACAGTCTCTCACCCAAAGCCTAGCGAAACAGATTGCCAGCAGTTCCACTGGAATGGAAGTGTAACAGGGCTCTACCCCCAGGTGCCAAGAACTGAGTGGCACTTCTTCCAGCACACGTGGGGAGCGGTGAGTGTGTCACTGGCGAGGGCACAGGAGTTCATACGTGACTTTTCAGCTTGGTTGTTCCCAACAAACCCAGGTTAATCCCAATCATTCAGGCTGACCCTGCAGTGAAAACCTACTGAACAAAGGTTTGTTTTTCTAATGCATCAGAGTTTTACATTCACCTATATAACACAATTAACAATTCATTTCCAATTGGGAAATGTTTATAGCAAAATGGGCAGGCAGCAGTATTTACTTGCCCAAAGCCTAAATATCATTCAAGTGACGTTTCTACTAGAAGCCCCAAAATCTGGGGTGTGTCTGTAAAGGCCAGACAGTAAACTGAGCTGGGGGGGGGGATTGTACACACAGTTTAAGTAAAGATATCAAGTAGCTTTGACCTCACTCTACATGGGATCACTGAAAGTATGCAGAATTTATCAATGGATGTTAATGGATCATGTTAATGGATGTTTATCAATGGATGTCTCATCACGTTAATGAGAATTACCTGTGTAAAATTTCTTCACCCAGTGCAGGAGTACCAACTTCTAGTTAAAAGAAAAATAAATAATACAACCAGGAAAGTGATGTACTGGCAAACATAAACAAAAAAAGGCACACACAGAGCCGTTCCAAAACACAAATATCCATCATTGTTTTGTCCTAGTCCTGTCACTGTCCAGGGGCCAGCACAAAAATACAAGATGAAAACCATTAATTTTAGGCAAAATTATGCGAAAGTAATCCAAATCAATTGCCTCCAAGCTCCCCAAAATAAAAAGTGAGCAAGTCTGATCAATAACTTTCAATTAAGATGATAAAAAACGGCAGCTGAATTTGCTTAAGGGAACCCGGAAACCATGCACACACTGCATTGCACTCTGTTATCTCCAGTTGAAAGACAGTACAGATAAAGGAATCGGTCACATGAAATTTTGAGACTCATCCCAGGTGGCCATAAAAATAACAGAATTTCAAAAATTTAGAGACCAAGCCTATTCCAATGGTAGAATTCCCACTTAACATTTCCCAAATTAAAAGTCCTTCCAATAATAACAGAAATCTAAAAGCCTGCATTAGCGAGGGCTAGCCCCTTCCATCCGTTTGTTCAGAGACTCTCCAACAAGCATACAGCACACTGTAAGAATTCAATTTGGAAACCATCATCTAAAGCACAGAGGAGAACAGGAAAGTCATATTGCTATAATGCTTAGATTATCAATCATCTTGACAGTTTATTGGCTTTATCACCACACATACCATTAAAATGATGTCTGGCCTAGAATGTCAGGAGGCAAACATTAAACAGACCAGGATTAAAAAGCAGATCCCAAACAGCACTCCAGTAAAGTTTCCCTTCCACTCTGAAATTAGTTAGAGCTGACTAAGTAACTGGCGCTAGACTTTGAAGAAATATACAGCCTAAAAGGCGCAGAGTCAACACAGACTTGACGAGCTGATAGGTAATGTCAAGTTATGGCAACTCTAAAGCTCCTGCGGTTGATTTATCACGTACTGTGTGCACCAGAATGATTGCTAATGGAGGGGGGGGAAGAAGCAAAACAACAACAGCTTAATTTGCTGTTTCTTAGAGCCAAGGGTTTGCGTCAAAAGGGCCAAATGAACTCCTTGAAGTCAAGCAGCAATGCTTGTTTCATCAATTTTGTAATTATCAAACACACCCATTAACAATAATATTTTTTACACTACAGTAATTTTACAGATTAGGAAAATCTAACAGTGACAGAATATATTCATAATTCAGTAGTAACAGATAATGAAAGAGATACAAATCCTGAATTTTTAAAGCATAGCTCTGTGTGTCAGTCTAGTAACTAAATCCTGACACAATTAAAAATTGTGCATCAACAGGGTACAGATGAGAACTGTGTCAGTTGTTCAGGACTGTACTTCCATGTGCTCAGGAACATGTGGGCAGGCAGTTACAGCTAATTAAATGCAACTTCCCTTTTCCCCAACCCCCACACCTCTGAAAAATCTGATATTTCTAAATATTATTTTAGTTCCTGCTTCTTTCTCTTCTTTTTGTTTTCCTTTCCCCCCAAAATGTATTGACATTTGCATTATCCTCCTAATTTATTTAAAATAAATATGTCAATTTTAAATCACAAATAAGCTAATGGCATGTCCAATCAAAAGAACCAATCAAATAATTGAGCCACAGTATTTGCTGAAAATAAACTGTTTATATGCTTTCTTATGTCAGTCAAAACCAACACACACATACCCATCTCAATTTTAAACAGACTAATCCAATAGCAACTACAGCCTACTATTCTGATTTATATCTCATCATATACATGGCTTGAAGGAGTGCTTCTATCTCTGAGAAGGGTGTTGGGAGGTTCAGTATTTGCCAAACACTGATAAGATCTTTGTTGCATGAGCATTAAAGCTTTAATATTTTGATCCCACTGCAAGTAAGATTCAACTCTGTAATTATTACTTCACAGTCCGCACTTGCTCATATTTTGAGGGACTGAAGCAGTGTTTTTCAGTACATGTTGTCATTTTGAAATTAAAAGGCATCTAAATGAAATCCTAACTTAAGAAAAAGTGCTGACTTAATACTTGATAAACTGTGGCAGCAATTTGTAGTAAAAACCAGTGTTTCATCCTTAACTGTGACATTTACTATATATCAGCTGACACAAGAATTTTAGCAAGGTCAGAGCCACAGAAGAAGTCTCTCAGCTGAACTTTAAAATACAGGTAAAGACATCTAGAACTGTCATATG
The DNA here is from genome assembly GCF_900496995.4 of Aquila chrysaetos chrysaetos. Classification (NCBI taxonomy): domain Eukaryota; kingdom Metazoa; phylum Chordata; class Aves; order Accipitriformes; family Accipitridae; genus Aquila; species Aquila chrysaetos. The sequence continues at coordinate 25,569,010 of NC_044014.1, read as the reverse complement.
GCAAAACCACACAACACACATACAATCTCATAAACAAGACTGAAGACAAAGACAACCAAATATTTAGCTATCTCCAAAGATCTGAACACTTCTTAGACACCACCTCTCACCAACCTCTGAATGACCCAAGTTGAAGTCCTAATTGACCAAAAAGGATATTCTAAATTAGGAAGCTAATGAGGACTCTCTTTCTTGCCTTCAACTATCACACTGAGGCTGAGGAGTAAGGCTTGGGACTGATCTAACCACAGAAGCATCTCCAACAAAGGGAAGTTTAGATGCTAACTGTACTATTAGAAGGTTGGGAATGCAGGAAGGGGGCCTCAGAAAAGTGCAGGTCACCAGAAAATACACACAGACATGAACTCTTCCTCCCCAGAAGTTTGTTTCATCAGCTGTTCTTCGTATTGTGCTAGTTCTATGCATTTATTTGGAGGAGAGTTGGGGGGGGCGGAGCAGACACCAAAGAAAAAGGTAGGGGAAGAAAACACGCATACTCCACCTGTAACTGTTACTGTGATGTCTTCAAAGTTAGTGGGGAGAATGAGAACAATCTTCTCCAGCAGCAGATGAATCCCTACCAAAAAGTAGTATCAAGATTAGCATCCTAAACAGAGGACAGAACAGTCGCACTTGCTTCAGGAGTCTCCACTTCATCAACATCTGCCCATTCAGAGCACCTAAAACACACACTGCACTTGTGGCAACAAAACGTTATAGCAAAAACCAAGATACTAAGATGACACAGTAATTTCACTTTACACCGCTACAGGGTTCACTATATTCAGATTGCTTGCTCTATGAGTTTTACTTCTCATACCCCAACTGCTGTACCCAGCAAGTCCCCAAGGACCCAGGCCTCACTAGCAGTTAATGATCCATTAGACAGCCACCTTGATGCAAACCAGAAGGTGGCTAATGCTCTAACAAAGTGGTCCTAAACTACAATAACAGACAACATTCAAGGATTACAGCCACTATAAACCAATAGTCATAGTTAATAACTGTAATATTTCATTAAAATGGCTAGAAATAATGCATACCAGACACCCAAACAATTACAGATGACCACAATGGTATTAGAAAAGTTGTAATATAACATTGAAAGAAAACAAGCTAGCCACTTGCCACAGCACAATGAATGTATCTTCTCAGCATAAACTCTTCCTAGCTGTTTCACCATCACAGGCACAGAAAAATTTGATAAAGAATAGAAATTCAAGACAAATAGCTGGTGGTATTATTACCAGTCACAGTAAACAAGCAGTATCTCTAAGAGTAGCAAGAAGACTTCTGCTCTGTTTCCATGCAGCTCAGCCAATAAAATTACCTTCATTGTTCCCATTTGCTTACATTTTTCCTGAAGACTAGCACACCAGTAGCTATGTAAGAAGACAAACCATTAGCTAGCAGAATATAACCTGCTTTCACAAGAGAACAATTTGTACCATCTAAGTGTAGATTATAAAATACCCATGAAATTTTGCATGGTTTAACTCTATATCGCAGTCACTTCATGCCCCTTGCAAATTCATTTACAGACCTAGAACCAGAATGTTTAAAAAAAAAAAAAAATAAAAAATAGTCTTAGCTTAAATATCAAAACCAATGATATTAGTGTAGAATACTGTAGCATGATCTCAGTAGTGCTTTTAGACCAGTATTGACAACATGGTAAAGAAGTAAAACCCTTTAAACTACAAAGCTACCTCTAATATACTGCTATTGCACAAAGTGTATATGGAAGCAAGAAAAAAGGCAAAAATTAATTTATACCTATTTAATTTAGGTTCAAAAATTCATTAGGTAACAAATTAAATTCAGTATTAATAACATGAAACAGAATTCTTCAGAAAGCCTTGTATCTTGATAAATGAAAGGTATACCATGAGTACTATGACCCATTTATCAGGATTAGGGTATTAGATTATATTTTTGTTGTATTGGGTAGATAGTGTGAACCAGCTACACTGAAAGCATAAAAATAGGCCAAATAAAAAAAACTAGTTGGAATAAAAGACTGGAAGTGCGATTTCCACAAAAGTTCTGTAAAGTACTATTTTATTGGCAATATAGTTAGCCTTTGGCGATGTGCCATACACCCAGAGAAATACGGGGCCTATAAAAAGCCTGTGACATGGTGCAAAAGAGGGGTTTTAACACACCCTAAACCACACAGATGACAATGACAAAGATATTTACATTTTGAATGAATGCTCTTGTAGCTTTGTAAAAATTGCAATCAATTTCACCACTGAAGGAGAAAGGTGTAAAAGATGAAGTTAAATTAATTTGGTTTCATTTCTAGATGGTTGTTTAGAATTTCAAATTGGTTTGGTGCTTTTCAGAGGCGAATGAAATGAGTACAGATGAAGTGACTGCTAGTTAAAAAAGCCTCAAGATCCTCTGGCATAGGGGGCATTACTAAAATTGTAAACAGAATGTAATTTACTATTAATTACTCACTTGCCCTAAGGAACAAAACATTGGAAAAAGGCCCATAAAAGATGCTCTCCTTGCAACTAGCACAGTATATATCACTAATTTTCTTGCATGCTTTTCTGTGATGACATTCACCATTGTAACAAAGTGTGCACCACAAACAAACAACTTACACACATATGCATGTATACCTGTAGTAATTATTGAACAAGAAGCTGGGATGCGCTGCCTAGCACAGTAACAAAGCAATTCTGGTCTAAATACAACTTAGCTGTCAGAAATGGAAAGCTATCATTGTCCTCACATTTCCAATAATCTGTGAAGACACTTCTTCCATTATGAATCTCCCACTAAATCTGCTCCCCAAAAAGCATGGTAAGAGTAACAAGGCCACTACTCTGTCATGGTTTAACCCCAGACAGCAACTAAGCACCACACAGCCACTCACTCACTCCCACCCCACCCAGTGGGATGGGGGAGAAAATCGGGAAAAGAAGTAAAACTTGTGGGTTGAGATAAGAACGGTTTAATAGAACAGAAAAGAAGAAACTAATAATGATAATGATAACACTAAAAAAAGTGACAGCAGTAATGATAAAAGGATTGGAATATACAAATGATGCACAGTGCAATTGCTCACCACCCGCCGATCGATGCTCAGTTAGTACCTGAGCGGCAATCCCCCCGCCCCCACTCCCCCCAGTTTCTATATTAGATGTGCCGTCCCATGGTATGGAATACCCCGTTGGCCACTTTGGGTCAGCTGCCCTGGCTGCGTCCTGTGCCAACTTCTTGTGCCCCTCCAGCTTTCTCACTGGCTGGGCATCAGAAGCTGAAAAATCCTTGACTTTAGACTAAACACTACTTAGCAACAACTGAAAACATCAGTGTGTTATCAACATTCTTCGCATACTGAACTCAAAACATAGCACTGTACCAGCTACTAGGAAGACAATTAACTCTATCCCAGCTGAAACCAGGACGTACGCACATGGTTTGAAGATGTTGAAAGGCCTCAAACATTATGTCTTCACTAGAGGTTAAAGCTCATTCTGTGCAAACCTAGAACACTGCTTTCAGTTCAGTCTAGTTTTCCCCAAAAAGAGTCTAGCCTGCACGTGCCTAAATCACTTTGTGGAACAAATCAATGATCAGCAAGCAGGGACTTCCAGGGGATTCGCTTTTAAAATCACACTGCTGCTTCAAAAACACTGACATAGATGCAGGCTTGATTATGTCTGATATACCCAAGGGAAAATGAACAGCAGCAGTTCCTGCAGACCACGGGAAGGCAGCAGAATAGCCTGTCGAAACAACATGTGGTGAAAGTTTACCACCTACACCCTGCAAATAGTGTTTACAGATTCAAACCAGGCCCCACAGCTCCTAGTCCTGGAGAATCCCAAGCCTTTCCTTCCAGGCGATGACCTTTCACATACTCCATTACTCTCACCCAGCTGGTTATGCACAATTACAGCACCCAATCTCCAGGAGCCAGAGTGCTCAGGGAGCAACAGGATACTAGACTGCCTCCTCCAACCACTCCCAAGGACACTTGTTGGGACAGGTTTTAAAAACAAAACAAAAAAACAGGCCAGTAAGAACTGTACCAACCCTACATCATGATAATGGGTACTCATTTGGGGCTCAGCAGGAAGGGGAGACTGCAGGTGACATTGCTTGATAGGGTCATGCAGCAAAATTTGAGTGCCAAACAGTCCTCAGAGGTGTTCACACGTCTACACCTATCATTGTTAGGACACTGTTCTAACAATTTGACAGTCCAGAGCCATTCTTCTCTGAGTCGGCAAACAACCGCAAGAAGACTTTAAACACCCAACCAGTAACTGCATCCTACTTCAGAGTGTGAAAAGACACATGATTTTTTTCTGGAAGAATATTCTTCTTTGATTTAGGAAAGGAATTAATAATTAACCTTCTCATAAGTCTACAGTTTCAATGGTATTTGTAGGACTGATAATTCTCCTACTCATCAGTGCAAATCACTGTGAACTTCAGAGATACTATGAAAAATACAGTGGTATTAATTTCTAGTGGAAGATTTTAATCATCTCTTTCGAGCAGTTTAAGACACTGCTGTACATTTTGCATTGAAGTCTTACACAGAAGTAGAAATGCTTATCATTTAAGAAGGCTGTATAAACTACTATTGTAACAATCACTTTCATAAATGGTCACCCAAACTGCCTTCATTACTTTTATACTGAAAGCCCATTTATCATTTAAAATCTTAGAATGTAAATAATACCTTTACAGTAAGGTATACTTACCGGGCTATTTACAGTACTAGATATAAAGAAAAATGCCACCAGAACAGCAACATTTAATACCTCTGTACCAACCATAAAATTGAATAAGTATTTTGAGATCAATAAGTGCATAGGATCAAAATGAAGATTCGGCAACACAAGCATCTATGCATTTTTTCAGTGACTGCCAGGACACTGAAGGCATGTTTTCTGCCCAATTCTGATCTGCAAAGAGATCCAAATTCCAAGTTTGCTAAGACTGCTTTTCTGAAGCAACAATTCCGCAGTCAACTAAAATGCAGTATTTTAGGACATGCAGCTCTCTTATCTGGTGTTGATTTTTCCTAAACAATAAAAAGAATGGAGCAGAGTTTGGAATCAAATTTAGATGTGTCCCAGGGATGTCTCTACATTGTGAAGCTTCATTTGTAAATTGAGAGGAATATCTCACTTGGTCCCAAATACTGAATGATTATGAACACTTAGTCACAGAGATAAAAATAAATTAAAAAAAAAAAAAAAAAGAAAAAAAAAAAAAAAACAACACAAAAAAACCCAAAACACAAACCACTCCAAAACTCACAACCTAGCTTTATTATATCTTTCAGTTCAGTCTTCTTTTTACCGTCTTCAACCAGTACCTGGCTGCTGCTATGACCTGTCTGAATCTCTGGATTTGTTGGGCTGGATAACATACACTGCAACCACACAGGTGCTCAAAGACATTAATAGCAGCTGCCAAAATGTTCTAGTATCAGTTGCCCAAATTTGATGAATTTAAATTTGTTTTCAGACCTCAGAACCATCATCACAAAATACAGAAAAGGTCCTTCCAAATTAAGGATGTTGCAACTCCAAAGAACTACTACGGAGAAAACGATTGTATTTATCCTCAGGCCCTAGAACAGTTCAACTTGGGGTGAGGGGGGAAGAACAGGGAGAGCAGAGAGGAGAGGGAAGAGAAGCTAGTTGCTGAATTTTTGAAAGATAATACATCTAGTGTATTTCAGAAGTTAAAATATTTCAGTGCACAATGTCTCAAATTATTTAAAACAAACAAGCAAACAAAAAAGAAAACCCAAAACCAGAGTCAGAATCAGAGTCAGCAACATCTCACTACTAACTCCTGAGACTCCATGCAGCTGACTTTCTTGTTGATCTCACAACCTGGCTCTCACTCCAAATACACCTCCTCCGACACGCACGCACCCTTAAGACAGTATACTTACACTGAAACTCTTCCTGCCAAAGACAGCTGCATCCTACTTCCATTAAAGTTTAACAAAACAAAATCACCTTTTACTGGCTCCACTGAGGAAATGCTGAGTTCTAAAGTTACAGACACCTCTACAATCTGAAAAAATGCTTTAAAAGTAGTCGCCTACTGATAACAGCAGCAGGATTTAACCACAAGCAGCATCTCTTTGCAACACCTTGGTTGCATATACAATGAAATTACGGAAGATTGGGGCTCTGGAACAAGAGCTTCTGAGGACGTTTCATTCAGGCTAGCATACTCCAGTAGGTTTGGGTTCAGAAAACAAAGTACTGTAAACAGGTGATGCATAGTTCCTCAATTTTCCATGCCAGAAATATGATATGAAATTAAAAAACTAAGATTTATTTCACAGAGGCCACAAAAACCAGTGTCCTTTTTATAAAAGTAGAAAGCCTCCAGACATCCATAATATTCTTTCAATGAGCATTGCTCAATAAATGTTGCAACCCTGAAGCTTTTAAATGTATTAAAGTGATGATATCATCACTTTAAAGGCACTTCAACAGAACATTATAAGAGAAACAATCTTCTTTTTTCAAACTCAAAATAACAGTAACCAAGTAGATTAAAAAGCATTTTCTACTAAAAATATTTGCAGTATCTGTGTTTACAGGCTTCTCTAGGTAAGAGTAGCAAACAATATACAAAATTCTGAAATAACAAAAAAGCCCCCATGAACTAACATCACACAATAAACATTTCATTCAAGTTTCAAGAGATACATGCTATGAAAGCATGATTTTTAAGGTATAGTGAATAAGTAGAAATACTAAATAATAAATATTTGGAAGATATAGTATTTCCACCTATTGTACTTAAAAGCTCAAAAATGTATTCAATTCCATGCATAGACCTGCTCTGAAAGCCACATTGAATATATTGCCTTTGTTTGTTTAGGTTACGCACAAATAAATATTGAGATGACAGTTAAAGACACATCCTTGAAGTAGTCTACCCAATAAATTTGGAAAGAGAATGAAGAGGAGGAATAAAAAAAGTCTAGCTGTATAAGATTCTCTTTGTTGCCTGCTTGTTAAGGAATCCTTCTGGCACAACTGAGGGGATTATGAATTCACATGTGAATTTATCCCCTATTAAACTTTTAGTAAAAGGGTCAGTTAGCAGGAATGATAAAGCTCAGGCACACCAGTCACATGCTGGCAGAGCATCTGTGACTAGCTCTACTCAGGCATATCACTGGTTTATAGCTTTAACATCAAGAGGAAGCTATGGGGGAGGGTGGAAAACAGTCCCCTTCTGAAAAGATTTGAAATAGTGCAAAGTGCAGTTTCACATGAGACAAAGGCAGTATGACTTCAGGTCACTTTTTTTTTTTTTTTTTTTTTTTTTTTTTAAAGGGAGCACTAAAAAGCCATTCCCAGCTAAAATCTCTTATTTCACTGGCAAGGGTTTTCACTACTCCCTCAAGACTTCTGTAGTACTTTGGCTACTCAGATCTTCCTATTTTCCACCACAAGAACTCCTGCTGTTGGGCTACCTTAGCTTCCAAGCAGCACTGCTGGACTTACAGGTATATCACTGCTATATAGGTGGCAGTTAAAGTTATGCAATAACCTTGCCAATGCTGAAGCCTGATCAAAATCTACATTTACACATCAGCTCAGTATTGCATACTTTCTTTCTAAAATTTACACTTTTATGCAATTATGCAATGTAACGCAGAGGACGATCCTGTTTGCACCTTTCTACTGTTGTTATTTCTACAGAGATTTGGCTCAAGCTTTTGGGGTGACTAAAAAAGCACAAGGGCCAGCAACAATACAGCAGTTTCAGCCAAGATGCAAAACTCACCTTCTGTATGACAAGAGGTTCTGTGGAGCCAGTCTGTGCCTTCTCACTAGGCAATACGTCCACTGTCCGGGTGCCCTGACACCTAGCTTGTCTTCTCAGGCTCTTCTTCAAAACTGTTGGGAATTGCACATTCCCTAAAGGGTCACTCATCTGACCTTTCCCTAATACTCTCCAGCTTCAGCTCTCACACACCTTGGCCTCTAACCTGACACAGGGCCCCTGTGACAGGTCTGCAGGCTAGCTCAGCCTGGCACACGCACGTCCCGCACTACAGGGAGGGATGTGCCTGCTAGTGCAGCCCTGTGCTCAACAGGGCCATGCTGGGAGACACCCGCTCCCTTCCCCACTGGGTGACTCAAAGAACCCAGCAGCACACTCCTCACTCTCCTGCGCTCACAGGACCCAACGGGTACAATATTATACTTTGAGACTTTCAGAAGTCTAGTTATTTCAGGAGTCAGTAGTAACAAGGCAGACACTCGCATTACTTGGCAACCCATTTCAAACGCGATACTAGTGAATTAAGCACATTAAGTGACACAAATAAAAAGATAAATATAAAAAAAGCCTGACCTTCAGAAAACTTCTACCAGGTTTTGAAGGAAGAGTATTATAAAATAACCTAGACACACTGTACAGGAAAGTGAAGATTACCAGAAATTCTGCAATAATACTTAATTTGTCAATGAAAGACAATGTGACAACATTTGTGGATAACTTTTTGAAAAAAGTGAAATAATGAAAACTGGATCATATATATTGAAATTGCTTTGAGGTAGAAGAGGACAGCTAGTTTGGATTAAACCTGCTTTCTGCTCACTTCACACTCAGAGTAACCTAGTATTCTGTAGTTACACATTTGCTTTTTCTGCCCATTGTTGTTTGATCAGGAGCATTCCTGGAGAAAGCTGTTTTATGCCACTGGGTCAGTTTTAGTCTGCAGCACAATTTACATAGCATCTGTTTCTATTTCCTGCATGGATGAATATCCCAGCACTTCTGTCAAACATTTGTCTACATAAGTTTAGACTTCACTTTAGCACCATTTTTACCATCATTCAAATTGCTTCCACTGTTAATGGAAAGAAAAAATGAACTTAATTACAACCAAACCAGGTAATTTAAAATTATTTATTTATTTTTACATTTTGCATTTTCATATTAAATAGGAGGGGGTTTTCTTATGTTTGAAAGAACATGCTTACTAAGTCATATATTTCTCAACTCTTGTTTTTAATCTCTTCCACATCCTCGATTTGACTGTGCTATTGATGCATCTAGTATTCCATATGATGCAATTGCGTTGCATGGCTTAGCATATGAAAACAACTAAAGATCAGAACATTTAACACCTGCAAAATAATCTTAAATTACTGTCTTTAGTCAGATTATAAACTAAGCAAACAAGGAAGACAGACATGTGCCATGCTAATATACTCGCATAACAGGATTTAAAAATGTGAAAACAATTTTTAAAAACAAGCAGTGATTTGGAATAGTTTCATGTTCTATAAGATGGGGGTCTAACAATTTATATTGTTTTAAAGAAGGAGGATCTGCAGTCTGTAACACGATGCAGTTTTGCACCAACCAATCATCGGATGACAATATTTTTGTAACTTAATGAGGAATACAACTCACAAGTGCCTTCACCTTTCCCAGGCACTCCTCAACTGCTGTCTTTTTTCCCCACACAGAAAGAAAGTGAACAGCCGTTGAAATAATTTAAATTTCTTCTTTTAAAATAAATAAATAAATAAAGCAAGCTTTCTGTTCTATAGTTTGGAGAATTTTTGTTTTTGTTGTCAGAATTTGCCTTTTTTTTTTTTTCCTCTCTATTATATTTAGAAAGAAGAGTACAATGAAGAAAAGCAAGTGGGTTTGCCATCAAAAGCATTCACTGCTCTGACACACAAACACCTGTCAGTGGAAAGAGTCTTCAACTTCTTCGCTTCTCTTTACTATGAAGCAAATGCGCATGAAGCTTTCAGACTATTTTCTTCCAGTGTTTTGAAGTACCTTTCAGTTCACATGAAGGCTAACAATTGCAAAGAAGAAGAGAAGGGAAAACTGGCACAACGGAAAGACTGAGAAGTAAAAGCCTCCCTGCTTACAGTTATTCTTTTGTTGAACACTCTTATGGCACACCCATTTAAAGCACAGCCAAAACGATATATAAAAATGAGGAAAAATATTTCAAAAGTTTAATTCCTAATGTAAATTTCTTCCCTTCTAAATTTTTCTTCCCAATGAGTTTTACACAATAACAACATGAGAGCACAATACATTTAACAATGAACTACAGTATTAGAGTACTATTTATATAAAATTACAATTTACAGTTTACACAAGTGTCTTGCATTGAAATAGTTATCCCTAATTATCTAAATCAACCTGTAACTGATAGAACAACCACAGCAGATTAAAGAGGTTTCACAGCTAACACAATGACTACTGAAACAAGAACCAACATTTTTAGAAAGTGCATGAAAAATATGACAGATTATTTTGAAATTACTGTTGCCAGTAGACACATAACTGGAATTAAGCTTGCTAATTTTGTAAGGAAAAAATCCCAAAACATCAGTATGTTTCACTGACATGAAGTTAAATCTTTACAAATTTCACATTAAAAAAAAAAAAGCAAACTCGCAGAAGTATCAAGCAATCCCGTGACAACAAAGCCTATCCTTCTTGTGGATTAGTAAATCTTCACTTTCATCTGATGAAGTAGTTCTTCCTCCGACTCTGTGCTTACCCTCCCCTATCAATCCAGAGATACCTTTTCTCTGAAACAATTACACTTGAGGAGTTTTGAACTCCTGGTTCAGACTAATCCATCTAACGACAGCAATACCTTTCAAGCTTCCATTGACACAAGTCCATCGTTCATCATTTGCTGGTGCATATGCTTTTTGCTGACAGAGCTCCATTACTAGAAAAAGCTCAGTAAGTAAAGCTGATTTGAAACAACTATATATTATAGGTAGCCTGCATGAGACATGCCGATTTTGAGTCTAGGAAATCACCACATAAAAAAGGAAAGGGGGTGGGGTGGCAGCGGGGGGGGGGGGGGGGGGAGCTGAAGAGAACTATTTAATTATTAAAATACTTTCACTTCTTACCAATTGCTGCAATGTGATTTATTACTGTTAATTTGTAATTTACTTGGGGAACAAGGGAAGAGAAATTTAACTCTACATAGCAAGTACATAACATGCTTTGTAATTCTTGGACCAGAAGTGTTTTTGTCTTTGATTAATAATAAAATGCTGCACCGATGCTATCAAAACAGAGACCCCTACCAACTTTAGCATGTTGTAAGATCATCACAGCTGGAAAACAATACGCTGAACCATAAATTCAGCAGCATGAACAAGAACACATTTGATTCTATTTTTTTGACCAAACGATGACATAATTCAGATAACATTAACAAAGTATTTCTGTAGTATCTTTGGCAATTGTAAGTGATTTACCAACATGCATTAAGCTACAGCATACAGCATGGTTTAGTATTTCAGTCTCTTTTACAAATGCAAGTGTAGGGCAAAGAGAGGTTAAGTAATGTATTCAACATCCACATTTTCTTATTCATCACTTTGGCTAATCAACCTTCTGATTATAGGGGTGGGGGGGATGAGAAGTTTGGCCAGTTTGGCTGTGCATAACTCAACAATCAGAATTTTTTTTTTAGTGTCATATGGTAAAAAAAAAAAAAATAGGGAGGATGGGAATAAGATGGTAGCAAAATAAAGGGTCTGTCAATGAAGTACAATTAGCCTTCAATAAGGTCTTTCTAGGCTCTAGGAAAAAAAGAAAACACTTACATGAAGCCAAGGAGGTACAGGCTCAGCCTAAATGTCAAGTAATAGTTATATCACTGCTGTTTGAAATGCTTTGCTGTGAAAAGGATGGAGATCCACTTCCCACAACAGTCAGGAATATTACACTCAGGCCAATCTCACTGGGGAAGAGGGAGACAGAAAAGAAAGAGAGAAAGGCAGCAGCTGAAATAGTGACACCGCAACCAGATTTCAGGATCCATCTTTAAGATATAGCCAGATAAGGTTCCTTCCAGCATACAATATTCTTTTCTGTTTCACTGACTGGAATAAAAAAAGAAGTTAAAAACAGCAACAGAGATGCAGAGTTTGTTGTTTTCTTGAAGAGGAATTAAGTTCTGTGCTTCAATTTGAGAGAATGGGGCTTGCAAGTTCTACCTAGATTACAAATTCTATACATTAGAGACACAGTCTTCTTTTCAGTCTGTCAGCACAGTACAAACAGCAATACATGGAAGTAACAGCCAAAAAACATCACTGGGATAAAAATAAGTATCTTGATACTCTGTGGTTCCTTAGACATTTGACTTCTTCATTTCAACAGATATGTTTGTGACACCAGTTATTTTGTGACACCAGCCTGATGTGCTCTTTGCCCTCTTCAGCCTAGATCTTCAAGAAGCTACCTCAGACTGCTCCACGTGTCACAGAAGCAGCACAAATATGCCCCGAGGCATCTCAGTTTGCCAAAAACCAGGGTAGATTTCTACAATTTTACAGTATGCTCAATATACTACAATAGCAAAGCTGGAGCATGATTGAATACCTTAAGGAAATTCACACTTACGCATACAAAACCAACCTCCAAATTCAGAAGAAATTTGTCTCATTACCTTCTCACCTCCCATACTGGGAGCCCTGGTAACCATGGCCAATTTTAGAGTATTAAGTACCATATAAAATGAGAGTCCTGTTCCACGCATTCTTTTCCCTGTTACCGTCTAAGGAAATGAAGAGACAGGCAAAGGGCACTGTGTACGGGGCAGAGGGCAGGAAATGGAGGAAATCAGTGTATATGTGTTTCTTAGAAAAATGTTAAAAAAACATAATTCTGTTATATGTAGTTCAGCCATATATTCTATGCAGATCAGCAAGTGCCAGGCACAGGCGATAACACTTCTGAGGCAATTAAAACAGAAAACATCCCCCTTTAACTAGGGCAAAAGCAGTACTTTCTGGAGGCCCAGTGATTGCCCAATTGTCCCTCCCTCCTCCTTTGTTTGAGCATCAGTTTCAGAATAGTACAGCTAAACTAGGTTATCATGATCTGAGGAAGCTTAAGAACAATTTTTAAATGCTCAGTTTTATAAATCTTTATTTAAGTGAACATTGTATGAACTGTAAGCAAAATAATAGGTGCTACCAAATTTCATTCCATTTCCAAAGGTATAGTAAATGCTTAAGAGTTTAAAACTTGTTTTGATCCTCACTAGCATTTTTTTTTCCCCAACATGGATCTAAAACACAAGCATTTAAAATCTGACCTTCAGGGTTATTCTAAATACATACCCCATATATAGCCTGGGTATTAAGAGGTACTTTTAAAGAATTATATTAGTTTCAAAAGAGTCTATCTTACTTTAAATAATTTATAAAATGTCAAGGTTCTATCTAGGATGTGTCTTCATACTTACTGGGAAACATCTTGAAGAAAAACAACATAGAAAGTCAACCCAGACAAGTTTTAAAAAGTAATAATGTAACCATCAGTGGAAGAAAAGGTTGTTTCCCCACTACTGCGACTGTGCTCTTAGAGCTTTGGATGAGCTATACAGCGTATAGCAGCTGTTCAACTCTCTCATATTCACAATCACTTTAAAAAAAAAAAAAATGCTTTTCAGCAAGCTAATGACTACATACATAATTATTTACCTTCAGAAGAATTAGTGTTCATCTGTAAAATCTATAAAAATTATACATTATTTTGGAAAATACACCTCTTTTCAGAGAATAAAAATAAGTTTTTTAAACTTCTTTGGGTGCACATCTGATGTCATGTTTTGCTAACAAAACAAACCTTCTCACTGAACAGTCACTCAGGCTATGCAAGAAATGTGGTAGAATATTCTGCCCCACATATCATTGCCAAAATTTCCTCTGAAGTTCTAAAATGCAAAATATTGACCCTGTATTAAAGCATGATGCAAGATCTTTATTACACAAACAAGCTTTAGAACTCCAGGAGACAATCTAGAGATGATCAGTCCTGCATTTCACCTGTTCTACTTACTGAAATGGGAGACTGAAGTACAACACACTCACATCTGACAAGGATTGGACCTAAACCTATAGCATGTTGATTTTACACAGCTATCAAAAACCTTGTTTAAACAAAGGTTCCATCCGAAACACTTCCAAAGAAAGGGAAAGTTTGCTGTGAATAAATTCCCTCTCCACTGTTTCTTATACAATTTCTTCCTCCACCATAGTTAGTACCAGCCGCTTTTGGCAATACATTTTTAGATAATGTGGACTGTTGTTCTGGTTCTCCCACAAATTAATTGCCATGTTTCCTTTAACTCACCAAAAAAATTCAGATTAATTTAAACAAAAAAGTAACATGTTTTAAGTTAATTTAAAATATTAAATCATTCCAGGCCCCATTTTGCTACAAACTGAAGGCGTGCATACTCTTTAGCAGATTACTCACAAGCATGGTCAGGAGTGATACATACAACATGGCTAATGGCAGAGTGTTACCCATTTTTTATTTACTACACAAATAAAGCAAGACTAAAAATGAACATAAGGTCCTGCAGGGCAAGCTATGTGTTCTGTAGATATAAAATCATTTCTCATTAAGAAAAAAAATTCAGATGCAGTGGCTAAAATAGAGAACAGTTAAGTGTGTAAAGAATGGAAACATACATCAAAATGCAATGAGTTCATATTTTCTAGGGAAGATCAACAGTGATTCTGATGCTATGAGTCTCCTATTTTTCATTTAGTAGGTCTCAAAACTAAATTATTAACAGTGGACCACTCCACATCAGTCAAAAAGACTGAACTGGAGACCTTTTGCCTGAGGTTAGACTCTCAGACACTCCAATCAGCACATTTAAACTCTTAAATATGATGTTGCCTTCAGTATTTTTTTCTATCTAGATTCAAGAGCAATTTATGAGCTTATGAGAGACAGATGCCCAGAGTGAAAAAATTGACCTGTCTTTTTCACAGGATGTGCAAACTTCAAGAACCTTGAACCTTTCTAATCCATCAACAAAATACTTGTCTTCAGTTGCCAGATGCATATTTGTAAAATAAAAATAAAAGCCACACACACAATATTGAGATTAACAGCTCAAGAATGAGACAGAATTCCAGAAGAATACGTATATGCATATTCATGCAAGCAACAGAAAGGGTAAAGATGTAACAGAAACAGCATCAACATAACAATGAAATCTCTCTGCCGGATAGTTTACCCAGTTTGTTACAACAATAAAGTAGCACAGGTGGGATAAGCAATTAAAAAAAAGAAATAATGTTTGCTTCAAAGAAGGTATCAAAGACTACAATACAAAAGACTTCTATCAAAGTCAATAACTTTTTGTAATGGTTGCTTACCTGCCAATTTAAATGTATTCCTCGTGAATTATACTGTTCATTAATAGCATACATAGTGTGGGATGCAGATTATGTTAAAGCTTTACTTTTCAAGTAGTAACAATGCTAAATATACATTTTAATATTTTGAAAAAACACAGGGCACTTTTATTACAAACTGTATATATTGCTATATCCCAGCTCCAGTCAGAGATCAGCAAAGTATGTTTATTTGACTGGCTTCTATGGACTTAATCTGTCTCCTTGTATACCCAAGAACTTAATACTGGAGCATACGCATCTACAAAGTAAAAGTGATCCATCAGGCTTCAACATGACCTAACCAAGGAAAAAACAATCCCTGAAGCAGAGATGCAATATGTACCCTAAGCATCAGAGCTCTCTTATCTGTTGAAGGGGTTGTCAGGAGCGAAGGGAAAAATGTATATACTTAATTACAAGAACCGCAATAGAATTATCACTTTTTTTAATCCTTAACACTAGACAGTTCACAAAATATTAAACGGTTTTACAGGTAGTTGCTCTCTTTCCCTCTCATGTACTTTCCTGTATAGCAGGTAACCTAAGAACATGCTAAGCCCAAACATCCACTTCATGCTGGTAAATTACTAGGAGGAATACACCTTGGCTGCTTGTAGTTATAACACTAATTCAAAAAACAAAATAATTGGAGAAGAAAGAATCACACCGAGTTACACCTTTGTAGTATAGCCAGAGGTGTCTGAAGTCCCAGATACTCACAGAGGTCTAGCATCATAAATACATGCTTATGATAAGACCACTACAATTTAGCACATGAACATCATTATGCATTTTCCAGTTTAGCATAAATTACAGTCACACCCAAAGACAATTGAAACGTTAAAACATAAGCTTTGCATGACTGGAAGGCTGAGATGGTTCAAATGAGCATTGTTTGTTGATCGTTGCCAAGTCAGATTTTAATCTTGTTTGAAAATTCTTTGCTCTAATAGAAAGAGGCGTACAATATTTCTTTAAACTGAAGTGAGCTCCCCTCTGAACCAACAGCAATTTGGGAAGTCAGATGAGCTGGCACATTAGAGCACTCTATTAGTTCATGAAGACCAATAGCTTGTCTGTAAAAATTTGCAAGGGCCTAATGCACTCTGACAAATGACAAAGGTTATTAAAGGACAGCTTGTGGGAGTATAATTGCTTTGTGACTTTATCACTATTAACAGAAAGAACGAACATCAGTAGAGAGTTAACACCATGACACGAGTACAGGAATCCACCAAGATCTTGACTCAGCAAAGCACATAAGGACATTAATTCCATTCCTGTATTACAAAACAATTAAAGAACATGGTTAAGCGCATGCTATATGCCTATCATTTAATTGGAGGAAAGAGCAGTGATCTTCTCAGGTGCCATGACAGCCTACATTATAGTATAGACTATACTTCTGCTATGCTGATACATGTTTTCTATGGATGACAGGATTCTTACCAACTTTGCTGTAGTCTTTATATAGATTCTGTTGAGTAAGTTACAGGATAACTGAAAGTTTGCAAGGACTCAATCTTCACAGCTCTGTCCACAACATGCGGTGTCTCCCCAAGAAAAAACTGAGGTTTTTCTGCAAGCATCAGTTTCTCCATGTTTCTTCAAAAATACTTACCAAAGCTGAGGTGTAAATCAATTTATATTACAAGAGTTTAACTGTTTCAAAAAAGAAGGAGGAGGAACACCAGAGAGAAATCTGACAAGGTTAAAAGGAGACTGGGGAAAGGTTGAGGCCTAACACATACTAAATAAAAATTAATCATGCTGACTTTTCAAGAATTACAAAGTAAGATATATCATACCACTGCTCAAAGTGACGGGGAAATGAGGGATAGGACTCCCAGTTGCACAGCAGCACTTGCTTTGTACAGAAATGAAGTACTATACATTAACTCTTAGCTCCCTGCAAAGCACTGACTCCTGGCAAAGCTGAGGCAAGACAGTTGATGCTTTGCACTGAAACAAGGCAGGAATTCACCATGAGTCTGAAGCCCCTGCCTTGGTCACAGGCAACACTTCCACTTACCCGCGAGGCTCCAGGTTTTGGTTTTGTGGAGACAGCTGCACCTTCCTCTTCCTGTGTTTCTGCAGTGGCAAAACACTTCTGACAAACTGATCGGAAGCATCTTGCCTGATGCAACACAGAACTCTCAAGTTTCAAACTGCTTTCTGAAAAGGCTATGTCCCACTGCAAACTCTGCCCCACCTTCTCAAAACAGCATTACCTGGAAAGGCAAATGCATGCATGGCATATTCAGAAGGGTACATAATAGAAAAAAAAGTTTAGATACTTACTTTATATCAAAGGTCCAATCCACATGACAAGGAAAAAAAAAAAAAAAGAATTCACAAAACAAGGGATTGCTCAGTATGAATACAGGCACCACAGCTTGAATTTCTTTGTACCATTGCAGGCTTTTTTTTTTTTTTTTTTTTTTTTTAGCACAAGATGTGTTGTATAAACAGCTACTTAAATCTATGCTACTGTTCTTCTAGTAAAAAGGATGCATGGGGCCCTCAGACATTAGGCAGAGTGCAATTGGCTAACTAATATCGACTATGGAAGGATCAAGCAACATTTATTAAGACCCAATTTGGACATCTCCACAATTGTTTCTGTATAATTTGTATTTCTTTGGAGTTAAGAACTACAACAAACTAAAAGAACTTCATGAAACAGTCATAAATGTCCCATTTCTGACCTAATTTTAAAGAAAAAGGCTTTTACAAGTTTTGTGTGAAATCCCCCTCTCTGGAATCATTTGCACTCCCAGCAGCTAACAGAGGCCTCCCAGCTCCCCCAGCGACTCAGCCCAGATAACGATACTTGGTCTGAGAATTTTGCTCAAGTCACAGACTAAGACTTAGCCCAAGTCGTCACTTCTTTCCTGCCACTCACATAACTAACCTCAACTCCTTTTCAGCCTTATTGGCCTAGTATTATCTGTAAAACTAGTGTAATCTACCTAGCTTTACCAGTTAGCTTTCTTTTTAACCTATTCAATGTTGGAATATCATCTGTATTTTATTCATCTGCTTGCTTCTCTGTTGCTGATGACAACATCATCTGAACAAACATTGTGACTGGTCTTATTCACAGCATTTGATAGACAAAGGCCAGTTTAACTAAGTCTTCCATTAGCAGATGAGGCTGCTACAGTTCTTCAGCAAAGGAAACTTACTACCTCCGAATAAAGTTTGCAATGAAATGTTGTTGGAGCCAGTAAATCAGTACCAATGCTGTTCCGTAGCAGCTGGGTATGGCCTCCAGCCACATGGCAGAGATTATTCTTGCATAACATTAACCCACACGAAGCAGCTACGTTTAAGGATTGAAGATAATTTGTTTAACAACCTTCTGGAGCTAGCATCAAATTAGGACCCTCAAAGACGGACCAACTAGAAAAGGAAAAGCGGGAGTGAGGTAGTGGTGATAGAAGGGAGAAGAAACTGAACCAATATTCCCTCAAGAATGATTCACTGTTTCTTTATTTCAACAGACCATAAAAAACAATCTTCCCCAAAACAGATTTGCTTGGGTAATACATGATGTCATCATAAATCATATTTTCCTCTTCTGTCAGTGTCAGCAGTTTTCTTGGACTTCTTTGAAGGACAGGGGTGGGGGGGGCAGGGTGGGGGAATTGAAGAGCCAGAACCATCTTCCAGCTTTGGCAGAAACGGGCCTTTTTGTTCCCAAGACATTTGGCTTCACATAACCCACCACTACTCTCCTGTAGGAGTCATGCAATGAGAAAGCATCACAAAGCATTATCAAAATGCAAAGCCAATATCAATATAAAACTCCTTTCTACTCTTTCCAAACATGAACTTCTTTAGTTGTCATTTTATTTCCTCTCCAGTGGAGTAAATGTATATTTGTTCACATTTAAAACAAGGATTACTCTAATCTATGCCAGAAGGAAATTCAAACCATTCAATAGAAGGACAGCATTGTGTGACAGAAGTCATGAACTGAAAGTAAACCATACATTAATAACAAAGATAAGCACTCACCCTTCTCTACATTTGTCCCTTCTTTTTGGCTTTCATGAAATTGTGTATTGCTTTTTGCTGCTTCTTAGTCAACTAATTATTATTTGTCCACATAGTATAAACTGATTTTTATTCTGATTACAGTTCTCAACAAGGACCTCTAGATTACTACACAGAAATCACTTTACAAGACTATGATGGTTGATGAAGCATTTGTGAGGAGCAACAAGAAAATAGGACAAAGCCCTTAACTTAAGGCTTAAGTTTAATACACTTCAAGACTTTTATTACTGATGGGGCTTATAAATTATAGTAAATACCATGGTATTTACCTTCCTCCTTTACAGATATATAAAATATATTTTATTTGTCTGCTTATGCAATATAAAAATTCCTGAGCCTCCTAGTTTAAAGTTCATGACTGTAGCATGCACTTTTTTATATTATACCTATCAGCTTTAACAAGGAGAGAACAGCAACACACTAATTTTTTTTCCCTCTCTAGGCTTTAAGTATGTATACACTCTTCTGACACAGCAAGTGGACAACAGATGCACCATCTACAACAGACTTGTAATAAACAGAGTAACACATATTTGTGAAGGAAGTTCCACCTTGATGTACTGAAAGCCATAACTGTCCTATTGATTTAAAGAAAGGCAAAAGTACAGTTAGGTGCTGTAGAAACATATGGTTGGCAGGCACCACATTATCAAGTGAGAGAAGATACCTGGAAGCAGAGGAAACATTTTTGCAGTCACACAGATTAGAAGAATTTGCGGGAATAAAGTGGAAGCCAGCAAAACTGTCCAAAACTGGGTCATCCAAGGTGGCAGTCAGGCAGCACAGGAGTGATTTGAGAAGAACTGAGTACAGAGCAATCAGAAAGGTTAGCAAAATGGAGCAGCAGGAGTTCCCTATATTTGCAAACCCATATACTATCATTAGAACATATCAAAACAGACAAGTGAAATACCCACCCTGCACTCTTCCAAAATCTCACCATTCTGGTAGGGACAACAAAGCCTGTTAGAACTGATGGCACACAACAGAATCCACTCATCAGGAGGTCCCAAACTACTAAAGAAATATATAACAGAGCAAAGCAATTTCTGCAAGCTATTTAAAACTTAGTCTGTTCTTTAGTTTATGATTGAAATTTATACTTTGAAGACTTCTCAGGCCTTAACTTTCATTTTTCAAACATCCAAGGAAAAAGATAACCAATGTAGGGCTCATGTTAAAGGGAACCTCCACTGAGAAAAATGTATCTCTATGAAAGGAAGATAAATATAGCTAATATATAGCATGGATGTAATAAAGTTATGTAGGCATTTTCAGTGACTTGTGATTGATGATGAGTTTTAGGCTTGTACCGGACAAGCTTAAATCAGAATGGGAAACATTGCTCCTTTTCTATGGTAACTTTGATCACACCATGAAGCCACTATGTAGATCTCTTGCAATTATTGGATGCCAGCTGCACCCATGCTGGGCTTGGAGAATTTCTAAGGAATCATAGACAATTTTCACATCAAAATGAAACAACATCCCCAGAAAATAAGCATCAGAGGAAATTACTCCTGAAACTTACCATCCAAGACATTCTTAGCAATTTTGAAAATGACAAATCATCAGTAAGACTGTACATCCTTATCCATTTCACCAGAAGACCTACATCCAACTTTACTGAAATTTAATCTTCAAGATTTGTTTCCTCTCCCAGAAGGCATATTTCCAATACCCTTTCGAAAAACTCCAGCTATTCTGTCTTGTATTTCAGAAACAATATAACATGCTCAGAATTTTTTTTATAACAATTTCAGTTTAAAATAATTTTAAGATTCTCAAGGATAACTCAGCTAAAGGATGTCTGGAAGCATTAGGCAGGAAGAAGAAGAACCTGCTAACCACCGAGAATACTACTGAAAAATATACTCCAACACATGAGAAACCACAACAAAGCAAAATTAGTAGAAGCAAGCCGGGATCTTGTTTTAAAGGAGGAGGGTATTTATTCTTCCAAAATTCCCCAGGTTTGTCTATGCAGCTATCAAGATGTGGACAATGGACTTACTCAAAGTAGCCTACACATATTTGGAGACTATTTATTTCTAACATTACTTGCATGCAGATGTGGACATAACTTTAAAAGCTCATAATATTTTCACAAAATCAGTAAAAGACAAACCAAAAGCTGTGATGATTAGTACTCGAGTACTACGAATCAAATGCCTTCAACAGTTACTATTCTGTCCTGGTTTCAGCTGGGATAGAGTTAATTTTCTTTCTAGTAGCTGGTACAGTGTTATGTTCTGGGTTCAGCATGAGAAGAATGTTGATAACACACTGATGTTTTCGGTTGTTGCTAAGTAGTGTTTAGACTAAGTCAAGGATTTTTCAGCTTCTCATGCCCAGGCAAGCAAGAAGGCTGGAGGGGCAGAAGAAGTTGGGAGGGGACACAGCCAGGACAGCTGACCCAAACTGGCCAAAGGGGTATTCCATACCATGTGACATCATGCCCAGTATATAAACTGGGGGGAGTTGGCCTGGGGGGATCACTGCTCAGGAACTAACTGGGCGTCACTCGGTGAGTGGTCAGCAATTGCATTGTGCATCACTTGTTTTGTATATTCCAATCCTTTTATTAGTATTGTCATTTTATTACTGTTATTACTATCATTATTAGTTTCTTCCTTTCTGTCTTATTAAACCGTTCTTATCTCAACCCACAAGTTTTACCTTTTTCCTTCCAATTCTCTCCCCCATCCCACTGGGTGGGGGAGAAGTGAGTGAGTGGCTCCATGGTGCCTAGCTGCTGGCTGGGGTTAAACCACAACATATTCCAGTAGTTAGAAGGCAAGCTCAGAGTTGCAAACATCAGCATATAAATTTAATAAATATATATGAGAATGATGGGTAGGGAAAGAATATAAGATCGGAAGATAGAAAAGTATTTTGCAGCACTCCAACAAAGTATTCCAATACTTGGAAAAGGAAGCATATTTTTAAAAAGATCCCCCTCAATAATCCTAAAATAATAGCACATAAAATGTTCGCAGAGTAAGTAAAGCGGAACTCAAGGTAATTTGAAATTAAACATTAATCTCTGCTAATTTAACAACAGAAACGGTGTAAAAATCACAGATTCCACCTTAAATCTCACCCAATCATTCTACAGAAAAATAGTGAC
Organism: Aquila chrysaetos chrysaetos; assembly: GCF_900496995.4. Lineage (NCBI taxonomy): Eukaryota > Metazoa > Chordata > Aves > Accipitriformes > Accipitridae > Aquila > Aquila chrysaetos. The sequence continues at coordinate 25,546,579 of NC_044014.1, read as the reverse complement.
TATAGGTAATTTGTTATTAAAATAGTTTTAAGAGCACCCAAGCGACCAAGGCACCTAAATCCCAAGGATTTGCAATTAAAAGATAAAGCTAAACAATAGGAATAGAGTTTAAAATGCTGTTTACGCACTGATTGCAAAAGGGAAAAAAATGGTGAATTACAGATCTTAGAGTAGTGTTTCACTAAGCCAATTTTTGTATTGTAGTCTCAGACTACTTTCTTCTCCTCAGCTGAAATATTATCTAAAGAAAAAAAGAAACTCTCAAACTAGCACAACTGAAGTTTTTATAGGTCACATGGGATGCCTGCTGCCATGCACCAGATGTGTGTAGGAAAAAGAAAGTGGTCAACATATGATATTAAAAAACAGTGCAGTTTCAAATATTTTAAACATGATGTCAAGTGCATTCAACAGGTCTACAAATGCATTACATTAGCCTAAATTTAGTAGGTGGTAATTGAAATCAGAGATCCAGTCGTTACCACCGACATGTTTCTAAATAATACCCAATAAATTTTTGTCCGTTTCAGATTCTGTATGACAGCTGGCAGTTCGGAGAGGGGAATTGCCAAGAGGGTTTGCGCACACACATGTACAACGTTTCTGTATCTAAATTCCAGCATCTTTCCTTTCTAGAGTTAATGTAACAGTGACAATACTGTCATACAAACACACACCCCCATAGCTGAATTCTGCAAGCTGAATTTTTTCTGTAGGCTCTACCTGGCATCTTGCAGTAAGCACTGTATATGGAACAGGATGGCATCCTAACTAGCTCCAATTGTATTTCCCGCACATGAATTTTCACAATGAAGTTCATTCACTTCTTTTAGAGATGAGATCTGGTCCTCCTACTTATCCTTACTGATCAGCTCTTCATTTTTAGCTAGGAAAGGAAGAAAGTCCACCAACAATAGAAGATACAGTCTCTGTCCGCATTTTTTTTGTAGTTACTGTTGTTATTTTTACAATTATATACCATTCAACCACAAGGGAACAAATGAGAAAATCCTGATCCACCTGAAGACAAAAAATTTCCTCCATGTCTACAATGCATTTAATTTTTACTTTGCTGATACACCTGCTATCACATAATATAAAGTGCAGCTAACTAGCACATGAGAATAAACTACCTTTAGGATCACTACAGATTCAACAGGGGAACAGGTGTCAACCACCACTTCTCACAACATGCAGAAGCGGTTTATGCAAGTTGGTATGAAGGGCTGAAAATGATACTTGGCATTGTCGTGAATGAGATTTTGTTACATGGCTTTGGTTTAGCAGCAATCTAGGATTTATTAATATTTTTGAGATAGCTCACAAGATTAGGTTGTATAATTTTAACAGTACTTAATCAGCAGCCAATTTAACAGAGTCATTCAATGGAATTTGTTACAATCAAATTTGCGACTTAGCTAAAGATTCGAAAATGGCAAGGATCACCCAAAACTTCGAGCAGAGTTGCACACAGATGGAGGCTAAATCAAATCACACACACACACAGAGAAAACAGTTCTAAACCAAACCGCATATGGACAGGCAAAATAGTTCCAAACCAGACTACACACAGACAGGCAAATAGTTCCGAACCAAACTGCAAATGTACATGCACAGATAAAACAGTTCTGAACCAAATTTTACTCCCCCCCTCGACACACACACATAGAGGTTATGATAAAAATTTCCCTCTTGTGAGTTTCATGAATTACTCGCTTTAATGTGCCGTCATTCATCAACAGACAGTCAGCGAACCTCGCTAAATCAGGCCTTTAAGTCCTTGTGAAATTGTCAACAGAGATCTTTCGATCCTCGCAAAATCTGCCCTGAGAGGCGTCCCAGCTCAGGGGGAGACACTGGGTCACACAGGTCTCTGTGGTCCCAGAGAGCTCAAAAGGTCTCACCTTGGACTATTTATAGGGTCTCGAGATGATTGGCTTTGGTCATTATTTTGCATTCTGGCCACAATTCATGCTGAGTCATTCTGATATACAGTTCAGGCAGCAGATGGCCCAGGTGTGTCCAGGGGATGACTGGCCACCCCAGCCCCAGCCTACTGCGCTTGCAACCAAGATAACAGCACAACGCGAGTTTTTCCCCAAAGCATGCATCGCTTATCCTGAAATATCAGAGTGGTCCTGATGTACCATTCAGGCAGCAGCCCAGGAGTGGCCAAAGAGTGCCTGACACCTAAATGTCACTGCACTTGTAATCAAGGTAATAGCAAAATGGGAGGTTTTCCCAAAGCATTCATGGCTTATCCTGAGATCTCAGAGTGGCCCAGGGGGCTGCACCACCACAGGCATCTATAGTTTATCAACAAGGCCTCCTCACATCTCAGTTTTGCCATCTGTAAGATAGAGACAGCGTTGTCTTTCCACTTCTCAAAGGAAACCGAACTGGAGAGTACACTACTAAAAACCGTGCCTGAAAAGATATGCCTGGCACTTTACATAACACCACCAACAGGATGGCTTTTGACTGGAAATTTAAACATCTAGTTAGAACCAGTGAAGCCTGGGAATGGAAAAACAAGGCTTCCACTAATAAAATTACAGTTGTTCAATTTAGGCGCATAAACCTTTGTATACAAGCAGAAAACACTTCTTAAATTTCATGGATTATAATCTTTTAAAATTATGTCTAGTAAAATGAATTCCAAAGAACTTTGAAAAGACTAGGGCTTTTTTTCCTTAAAAAAAAAAAAAAGGTAGGCTTTAAAGATACAAATCACCTTCTCTCAGTATTCTTTTTTAAAGGAAGATCTATTTACAAAGCTGCAATATTTCTGTCCAAAGAGTTAAAATAAAAGGAAGCTGTATGCAACTCATTCTTAGCTTTTTAGACCCTAAGACACAAAAGACCCATAAAATTACTAGCACCTATTAGAAGTATTTAACTTTGTTACTGGTCTCAAGAATTAAAATTAAAACTGCAATCAACATTAACCACAGACTGCAGTAGAACAGCCAGGAGGCACCTCAGAGATAAACATAGTTATCAAAGACAAACAAAATTTGAGAGCCCCACATTAGATGGTGGGGAGGGGAGGGAGAAACATCAGTTTGACATTTTTTCTACTGCTCAACTAGTTGCTGGAAGCAAGTTTTAAAAAAATATTTTAAAAAATAAAAAAAAAAAAAAAAAAAAAAGAACACAAATCCTACAAAGTTATAAATGAAATTCTACCTGTATTAAGTAGTATCAAAACTGAGAACTTCTAAAATCTACTATATCGACAGCTCTATTTAAAATGCAAAACCACAAAACCAAGTAATTTTAAAATTAAGACTTTTAATAAATTGTTGTTTAGAAACATCCATGTTGAAATTTCAACGCAGCCAGTCTCCCGACAGATCAAGAGTTAGTAATTCACCAGATTCTGTCAACATAGTCCTCAAAAACCCTGAAGTTCAGACAAGGCCATTTGGAACCCAAGTCTCAAGACATTCTGGGAGGAGGGGGGCACATGGGGAGTGTCCTGTAGCACCTATAGCATATGGTTGTTAAAGCTGCTGAAGATTACTGTGCTGATCTATCTTTCTTATGACTTTTGATCCAAAGTAAAAAGCAAAATGGCAGCCTTTTACGACATTTTATTCTATTCTCCTTTTCCACCTCCTCCATTAAAACATTTTCCTCCTCTCTTTTTCACTATCCGATATTAAAAAGTCATTTATTGCAATAAAGGGATTTAGTGATTTGGGAGTAACTTTTGTATACTGTACACCCTCTAGACACCCCAGAACTATGTTAATAATTTTCTCCCTATTAATTGTCTCATCAACTCACAGCTGGCTATGCTTTTTATTTCATTATGTTATTCATCAATCTAAAATAGAACTATAACAGAAAAAGAAATTGGAAAGGAGCAATTTCAATATTTCAAAACAGATGCAAATCAACGCCAGAGATGCTACACAGCATATTTTTACCGAGACAATTCTATACATGTCTGAAAAATGAACTTGTAATAAACTCATATCCTGTGGAGGTATGTTTTTCCTTCCATCTTATGAGCTAATTATGCCAACACAACATAACGTTTTCCTAAATGCCTTATAAACTGACCCAGTTACTCAGAAAGTATTATTTTTAAATTGATGTGATAGATGCAAACTGGAACGTTCGGATTTCAATTCTGGCACCAATTCCCGGATCCCCTTCCCAAGTAATTTAAGGACTTCCTCCCAATAGTTTTTCATATTCTTTTAACTGACATTTTATCTTTATACAGTATCTCGGCAGAATGAACATGCACTAAAACAATGACAGCCCTTCTTTGGCTGTCATCTCTCATTCTGGCAAAGACAGATGTCTTACACTGGCTTATGCCAATAATAGAGCCGACAAAAAACAACAGAGACTACCTGCCTCTGATGTAAAGGCACCAATTCACATTTGTGACACTCATTTGTCAATTAACAGATTTCTTCCATTGTTGACACATGGGACTTAAAAGATGTGGGCTAGAATGTGATGAATTAAAAAAGACAGATGAGTAAGCTATGAGCTGCAAAGTAATACTATAATGTGCTTTAGATAGGAATATCAACTGACACCCCTGACAGGCCATACAAGGTTTTATTTCATTTTGCTCTGTATCTGGGCTTCATACTTTGTCTTCTTTGTTCTCTTTTCATCAAGCTCCTAACATCTCATTCTGACAGCCAGAGACATTTAAGGCACTTTCGTTTCAAATGCAAGTTAGCGTACTTGATTTGTCATTAAAATGCAAAACGATTGCCATTGCAGGTAAATGTAGGTATGCTTAAAAGGTTGTATCTGCAAAGTAAAAGCTGAAAATGGTTTCTGGCTGCTTTGCTTAACTCTTTCACCAGCCTCAGAGTTTTTCTAAGGCAAGTGTCACTGTGCTCTAATAGAAATGTAGCAGCACCTGCAGTTTTATACAGGGTACATTTTAGTATATTTAAATAACGTAAAATCTTGAAGTTACAATGTCAAGCACAGAGAGATACTGTCAAGTTTATACATGGAGCCTTAGTATGATTTACACAAGAATTTGAAATGAGTCTATCATGCGAAGCTCTCTGGGGTCAAAGCTTTCTACTCTCGTGCACTCTGCTAGCTAGACACCAATGAGGAAAAAGCGGGGGGTGGGGTTTGTTTATTTGCTTTTAATACACTAGTTGTGGTTGGTTTAGCTGGAATCACCAGTGGGGGAATTTTAACAGCAATTTACTTTCTCTGTTCAATGATCACTTAAAGAGACACGAAGGCCTTTAAATAAATAAATAAATAGATAGATAGGTAGATAAATAAATAAATAAAATTGCTCTGTAGCAAAAAGACAAGGAACAGATTTAAAAACACTGCAGAAAAACAGACCTGCACAGGATGGAAATGAGTAACACCTAGCTTTCTACATACATGCACAAATATGAATGCATTCTATAAGATGAATAAGGTTATTTCCGTTCAACTGGATAGATTCAAACATCAAGGATCTCACTTGTGTTCAGCATACAAAATCTAGTGAAAGGAAATACTATTTTCTGCAAGTGGTAAAAGGATTGAAAAGCAGCAGTATAATTTAAGTAAGCAAATTTTCTTGCCACAGAGGTAAGTTCAGTTATTATTTGATTTTAGGAACTTACATATGAACCTTTAACATAAGTCTGTACCTACATATCTTTTTTGTAGACTTTCTTGTGCTTTTTTACTAGGAAAAAAGGGTGTAAAGAGAGTTTCACTCCGCTCCCTAGGGTGCGGAAGCCTTTTCCCCCCCCCCCCCCCCCCCCAAGAATGACAGCTGTATGGAAATTTGCAGTCAAGGAATCATTCAGGAAATCTGATTTAGATTATGACCTCATAGTGCATTAAACAAAAGGTACAGAACCTGAAACATTTGATGCTTCTGTGTATACAATGACACTATTCTGCCTACTGCTAGGATGTATCTGCTACAACATAGGAATTATTTATTCATTCCAGGTTATATGATAGTAATAGGCTATGCCTACAAGTATCAACTTTATAACTATCAGCTATCTTGAGGGGTTTCTAGCACCACTTTTTCCACCCCCATTAGTGTTAATTGCTTCCAGTGCACTTCTGTCCCCACACAGAAAGAAAATAAAAAAACCCACATGCAAGACAGTACCTTAAAGCTGACTTCACACTTTTACTTTGGTTTAAAATACTAGGGCTACAGCAACCAAAATTTTCATCTGCTGTACTAAAACACACAAGGAAACACTTGCCCGTTCACTTTTAGCCTAATACAGATATATGTCCTCTCTTCCTCCATTTACCAATTAGTAGAAAGTGAGACAAATGATGGTCAAAACAAAATCTACAGTAATGCATTAGTCTCCTTGACTTTAGAAACTTCTTTTCTGTTGCTCAGTCATTTAAATGCAGGTGAAGTTCTTGTTTCAAACCACCTGTGGTTGCAGTGACCAGAGTCTAATTCGGTGGCAAAGCAGCGGCCCACATTAAATGGATTGAGATAGATTCTCATTAGAGATACCTCCACATTTCAAAAGCCCTATTGTTAGTAGTAGTAACAGACCATTTGTTGATATGACTTATTTAAAGGAAGCCAAAGCATTAACAGTGAAAGAAATTGAACTACCCTCTGACACTCCCTATTTAGGCTGGAAGACAATTTATTAATTGTGCACCTGGTAGAACTGGAACCAATACTGTACAGGAACAGCTGAGCTAGCTAATGCCTGGCTCCTGACTGCAAGCAACAGATCGAACAAAAGAAAGAGCATTTGCAAGAAAGCAAGAACCTCACGTTGCACCTCCCCCCAAACCTCTCAGCAGCACCTTCAGCAGCCTTCTGCTGATTTAAGGAGCTGGAGGCAGTGGGGAGGAAGAAAAGGCAGCACAGAGTGAGGGAAGGAAGTAAACTGGACACATACACAGCCTCTCACTTAGTTGGCTAATTTCCATTTCTTAGAAAACATAGTATCTGATAATTGTTTCCCAAAGCCATTCCAACATAACCACCTTCACACATGACTCTTTCTGTGCTATTCCAAAAAGTACTTCACTGTCCAAGATAGAGAGTGTATTAAATGCAAGATAATAGGTAGAAAAAGAAAGTGTTCAGATCCTTGAGCATCCACACACTGGACTGTCAAATTATCTTAACATAACTGTGTTGGAAGCAGAGTTTTCTGAATATTCAATACATTGTTAATCCTTGGCACATCTAGAACATCTTTCCCTCAGCCTTTAAGTGCTTTAAAATAATCAGTACACTTTATCACTTACATAACTAGGTCAAGTTTTCATCTTTTCTCTCCAGCTAAAAGGTCCTGAAAGTCCTAGGAGCCTAAAATACAGCATCCTCATCCCACGCTTTTGTGGCCATGTGACCTTGCAGAGTCATAGCACTGTAGCAAGTCTCGGACCCTTCACAGCTAAAATGGTTCAAGGACAATTCTGCTGCATTTCCTTGTGCTTTAAGAGATTTTACGCTCCAGAGACAAAACGGATTTTTAGCATTTGGTAAAAGAGAATGAGACCAAAAATAGATGAACAAAAACCTCAAACCACTGTCACCAAAATAAAACTTCACTAGCGATATCCTGGTCATAAAAAGCTGCTCTGTTGCTCTAAGTAGGTAACTGGATGCTCCCAAACACCTAAGGATTTAAAATTAAAATATACTGGCCTTGAAATAATGAAAAGACAAAGAAAAGAAAAAAAAAAAGAAAAAAATACCGATGATGAATAAATATCTAAACTAATTACTAAAGAAGTCATTTAAGTCACCACAAGTACATGCCTCTTACAAAGAATACATATGCTAACTTTGATCTTCAAACTAATGGTCAGAAATGATGATTTTAAAAAAACTATTAAATGTAGGTAATAGGTAGCTTTTCTGTTAAATTCATAAACTGAGTTCCCTGTTGGCATGTCTGATCGCAGATTAACATTCTAAGGGAAAGGCAGCTCACATTTCTGAATGTAATTTAAAAACACTGAGCACTATGATGTCTTTCCATTAGGCATATTCACAAGGAACAAACAGCACCAGTCAGCCCACCTGCCAAATGGGAAATGCAGAGTTGGCTCAGAAAATATAAGCCACATTTTCAATACCATGAAGTATATTTTAACTATATATATTCCCCATCTTTTAACATTCAGCAAAGCAGGCATTGAAAAATGGTGCTTAATGCAAATTCAAAAATTAAGGACTGAGCATTTGTAGTCAAAATGGTTGCATCAGTCCAATACGTTATATAAAAATGAACCAGCTGAGAGAACTGAGCACATAAGCTTCATACTAAAAATAAAATAAAGTAAAATAAAATAAAATAACACACACACACAGACACACACACCCCCAAAAAAAAATCCCCAACGGCTTTTTAAATTCCTTTGTTCATTTTACAAATATAAGAAATTAAGTTTGGAGTTGAAAAGTAATAAGCTAAACTTTGTCGCTCTAGTCTTCAGCGCAACAACATCGACAGAGCAAGAGCCTGACTTTTACCAAGCTGAAACACAGTGAGTTGGTATCTATGCTAAACAGCTCATAATCTGAAATATGCATCAGCCACCATTGGACTAACAACATCATGCTGATGTAACTTTCCTCCTATCAGCCTCAATAAGAGCTGATGCCAAGACCGATACTAAGTACTTCTGAGAGCTTATAGAGAAGTGAGTGAAGAAGGGAGTAGAGAGTTTAAAAATAACAAAAACCTGTAATAATGTAGGTAGGTTTGGATAAAACAATCAAAAGGGAGATAGACATTTGTAATGTCTTGTTACTTAAGTACTTTTTAACCCCAAGACTGCTCCCATTTTGGTCCAATTCCCTCAAGGTCAGTTATCTCTCCCAACCACCCATCTCTGATGTGTTGTATCTTTTTTTGTTAGTAACCTGTAAGTAATACGTTCTTTTTTTCTAGGTTGAGTATGAGGTTATCACTGACAAAGCCCTATTGCAAGTGCTGAATCAAAGTAGACCAAATACTAGAGTATCACCCCTAAATTTTTATATATTAAACATAAAATTTATATATTATACATAATATATATATAAAGGCATTATACGTATATTATAAAGATGTTTATATACAAGATGGGGTTTTGTGTGTGTCTCTGTGTGTGCATTATGTATTAAATGCCAGTAAACTACTTCTGACAACAGCATCACACATGCACTATGCTTTCTATGAAAAAATGAACTGGAGGTGTGCACACATTCAAGTACTACTATCTACCAGTACAGTTCATATACCAACTGCACAGGAAAAACATTAGAAACTTAAGCATTTGAGGACAAGGTATTCGAGTTTGGTCCAATTTACAAGAGCTTATCGCCTTCCCTGAGTTTTGGATGGATTACAAACTATCCACATTAGATATTTTGCATCTCTTATTTGCGTTCTTTTAAAAGTGATTTCTATAGTTTTTCACCATAGCAAGGGTTCCTACAAACATGAGCAATGAGATGGTTTTAAAAATGAACAAACTATTATGGCTGTATTATATGAAGCACATTCACTGCTACCACTTATGGACTCAGGGGGCAAATTAAGTTAAAAATGGGGAAGAAGTTATAAAGAAAGAAAACGATCTTCCAACTCTACCAGTGAGCAACTCACTCAGGCAAGCATGGTCAAAAAGAAAGACCAGGAGAAACAAAACAAAAAACAGAAATAAAAATCATAAAACTTCACATGATTGCCAGCATAAGTTCATGGGTAAAGCCTGCAACTGAGCTGTAACACTGCATTAACTATGACCTTGAAGACAGTATAATTATTGTATAGCATGTCTGGTTTGACATACTGGATCCTGAGCCTGAAAAAAATGCATGGCCCTTTTGCACTTTTATGATACTCATTCTTCACACTTGCATGAGCTAAGGGCTTGGGGATTGTCTTTTTAAACTGAAAAATCATCTCCAAGATAATTTATATAAAGATGATTTCGGTAAAATGCAAGATATCAAAAATGGCACAAACCACAAGACAACATATAAAAAACAAGGAATGGATAAACAGAAGTTTTGTAAGGATTTTACTTGCCAAATGCCAACTAGCTATTTGTACCATGACCACTCAGCAGGTTTGTTGAATACTGGAGGACAGAGACCCTTCTTACTCGGTGATTGGTGAGCAAAACTAGCCAAGTTCTTTACATCTGCAACGAGATGCTGGGAATCTTGTGCGTTGCATTAAAGAGAGAAGAAGATACCTTTCAAGAAAACAGAGAGGAAAAGACAGAGACAGTAGCTCCAGGGTTAATGCAGGTTCTTCCCTTCAGTCAAGCTCCTTGTCCTCAGACAACAGTTATTTCTGCAGTTCTTCGCTCTTGTTTCACAACAGCAGTGATGAGGAAATACTGTTTTAGAGTAAGAGAGATTAAGGAAGTCAGAAAGTAAGAATGGTCCATCTGATTACTATACTTATAATGTGCTCTTTATCATGCCCTTTTCTTTAACCCTCTATACTCTTTAAAAAAAGTAGTTCTTAGTCTTAAAATCCAGATAACCACAGACTACACAGAAGTCACCAAGACATTATTTGCCATCTACTGACATTCTCTAACAGCTAAAACAAGTGCATCAACCTATTTCTCCGCCAAATGCCAATAGTTGCCATAGATTGCGGTAGTCTTCCATTTATTAACTAACTGATTTTGTCTCAATCTGACGCAGATTCCTGTCATTCAGAACAGAATTCAAAACAAAAGCTGATTTTTGTTTAAGACTGATTACAGTTCTCACAAGAAGAGCTGGGTTGACTGTGCCAGTGAATTAAGCCCTGCGGGTACCCAGAGAACAAGTGCAGACTGTGAGGATTTAGCCTCTAACATCACTTCAAAAAAACAACTTCAATCTCACACAGGAAACCAGATCAAGAGAAAGCAGTTCACTCCCCGCTCATTCAAACACAAAGAAAACGATGTGATGCAAACATCAGTTCACTGGGAAATGCTCCGCCTCAGTCAAAAGGTCTTATCAACAGCCTTGAGTCAATGGATGGTTAATATGACATCCGATCTCTGTTCAAGTCCAATGAGTTTGTTATTCACCTTTGTTCAGGAGTACAGATTTCACCTTTACTCATGATTGCAACAGCCCCTTAGGGATGGATATCACCAAAAAAACAACCTTCAGCATCCACCACAGCAATATTTTCTTGCTATATTTAAGGATGTAACAGTTCAGGCTCACAACCTTATTTTCCTTAATGTCAAATTGTGCAGTATGTTTAACATTTTTACCAGATTTAATGGCTCTAGTAATCCTCCTAAGAATTCTCCACTGCACAACATGAACACACACTGACCCCCTCGCCAAAGGTTCAGGCAACAAGCTTTTGCCCAATTCTGCCACGTGATACGCTCTCAAGACAACACCTTCCATAATGTTAAGGCTTCTTGAGAAAAGCAGAACGGAAAACAATCTTATGTTCTGATCTGTCAGATACAGTAAATCAATGGATAATGGCCAGCACTGGAGGTCAGAGGTATATATACTACAGTGTTTTCACAGTCCGTTAGTGACTATGTGGCCATAAAAAGTCAAGCAAGGATCAATGGACAAAAAGAGAGGCTGTTGGGACTAAAGAAGATAACAGCCATCAGTACAAGATTGAAATATAACAATTTATACTCTAAGTTTGTCCTTACATACTACTGAGTTTGGAAAAATAACATATCCATCAAAAAACCAACTTACATCCTTGGCACAGTATGCTGAAATCAGTGAGATATTTAAGTACATATCATAAGCCATTAATCTGATATTTTTAAAATTAGTCATTCACTGGTTCCCTTCATATCAACAATAAACCAATGACTGCAAATAAGACACAGCAGGAAAATACACAAGTCATGAAAACAGACACAGAAAATACTATGTAAAGGCAAATATTCTATAGCCACATTTAAAGTTGACAAAGTAACAGAACAAAGGCATGGCTACTGTATGAGAGCCAAGGTATATCTTAATAGTATTTTTTAATATTATTCAAAGTTTTCAAATGGGGAAAAAAAGTTTTCCTTATACATTACCCAGATCACATCTGGTTCCCGTTGAAATGCCACTTTTCAAAAGGGGGAGGCATGGTGGGAGGGAAGAGGAGGGGAAGAAAAAAGCAAGGAGTAGATTTAGTTTTGATTGTCTATCGACTGTCAAAAGTAGAATTCATATTTGAAGTCTAAAAACCTTTTTGTTACTGGTAATACTCTCTTTCCATTTTTACAATAGACATACACCTATAAAGCTTTATCCTACACAACACCCTAGGTATTACCCATGTAGAAAGTGAACCCACCATCACACTTGTCTTGAGTCCATCTAGTAGGATAAGACTATTTCATAGTTATTTTAATAGAAAGATAATTATGCATAAGGTAGGCGATAGTGATTAATAAATATGTAATACTTCATCTGAAAGACCATTACATCTGTAAATTTTAAATAATTTAAATGATTCCTTGTATATAAATATTTCATTTAGCAAATTGATTTCCAACTGAACTGCTTCTAAAGAATGACCACCTTTAGCAGTGTTAGTGTACATTTATTTTCAGACATTCATAGCATTTCAACATTACTTAAAAAACAGCATCTTGTGCTTACTGTAGGACATCCCTTACGGGTAAACTTTAAGTAACCACCTCAAACTACAAACCTACTCATTTAACTTGATATGTTACTGCAATAGTAGGAGAAAAATTATCACGAATTTAGACATTTCAGATTGCTTAGCTGTGGAAAACACTATCTCTTTGTTGAAGCCTCTAAATACAATTCCACTTACCTTGAAACAGTGAACTATTTCAAGTATAAAATTTACAAACATTTGTAAACCACTGTTTTCTTAGAGTAAGAAAGAAATCTCAGCTACTACTAAATGTCTTTTTTTAAAAAATACAAAATCTTTAATACTTAAACATATTAATTCTCTTTTCACATAGTAAACTGTGGTCATGCTTGAAAGAAAACAAAAAAACAAGGAGAGTGAAACAGATTAACTGCATAGCTCCAATACACTTATTTCAGACAACATACTATAAATCATCTTGAAACAAAACAGGCAATTATAATGTGCACAAATGTTATGATACTATGCATCTCTACTGGTCCAATGGTTCTAAATTATTGAAACCGATGGCTGAACAAGGGCATATTGTTTCAACACACTTGGATTACTTGAATGATTTGAATTCTTTCTTTAGCTATCCAGTGCTGTGCAGATCTCTCTAATGTCAATAAACAGATAGATGTCTCCTAGATAATTCAGGCCACATCTAAGGGGATTAAAATATATGACCAAAATTTCCGTAGCAATGTGTTTTGTTTGTGAAGAATCATGATTTTTTTTTCCCTTCAATGCTGTAAGCATCTAAAATTGAAGCAAATACATACATTTTCCTTCAAAGCATTCAGTGAGAACAGAACAGCAGCTCCTTTCTCCTTCTAACCACTACCCCATATTTCAATCCTCTTCACCTCAGTGTAAAATAAACACGAGTGAGAGCCATAAGACAGAACCATTTCAAAACACAATCAGCTATTTGTAAACAACACTCTTTCTCCTGCAGAAAATCTGCAACTGCTAGTTGCAAGAAAAAGCAGCAAGTAAGGTAAATCAATTAGCTTGCTAATTTCTCACCCTCATTTATTTAGCTCTGCACTGTATTTGTCGTAATTGACTATAATTATGTTAATTACTAACTCCAGCATAATTACTATATTTATTGTCATTGAGCACACTATGTACCCAAAGCAAAGCTGGCATTTGTCGGGCATCAAAAAAATAAATAAATAAAACCACACAACTGTCAGGAGGGGTTTCTCTGAAAACTGCCTGATATACCTTCAGCAAATGAAAGGGCAAAAGAGATTTCATGCAATGCTAGTTTGAAAGCATCGGTTCATTAAGGATATTAATTTTCTGATAACTACACATTTAAGCATGACACACTGGAGCAGTATCTACAGGATTTAGCAATTATTAATGCGTGACAGTTTCAAATGCTAAGTGAATCAATTAAACAGCAGCATTCACAATTTGAGAAGAGATAACTGCTTCATAACTGCCTAAGACTACAATTTTCACATGACAAAAAAGGGCCATTCAGGCTCCTTCAAAACCTGACAGGTCAAGAAAGAAGTTTGAAACAAAAGCACCTTATAACCATCATCTCTCCTCTTTACTTGTCAGATCAACTTTGCTAGTGTCTCCGCTGAAATGGCATCACCATGCCAGCTGCCACAAGGTGATTTTTCTTGTCTTGTCAAAGAAATCTTTTATTCTATTTGCTCTGCATTAACATGTTACATTTATTGATCAAGCCCTTTCTGCAGCCACAGCAGGGCACTGTGCTCTTATGCCTAAGGGGGCTTTGATGTCCTGGTGACATTCTAGACCGAATAATGCACATACTAAATGGATTTAATGCAGAAATGTGTTTGTGCATGACAGCTACATTAATAACAGCCCCTCACACTGATAAATATGCAATTGCTACGATTAAGAGTTACCCAATTATGGTGAAAATATTTTTCTACCTTATAAATAAAACCATCAAAAAGTTTTAACAATAGTGCATTTTCTTCAACATTTTAAAATGCTATAAAGATCAGTCTAAAGACTTCTAAAAAATATGTCATGCTTTGTTTTGAATTCTGGCTTTTATTTCCATTTCTCTTTTGTTGTTGATCTTCCTGTTCTGCATGTCTTATTGCTACACAGACTGGGAAGGTGGCAAGGAAAAAAAAAAAAAAAGCCTCTCTTTCACATACTCAATTTACAAAGAAGAACATGCCCTCTAAAACTGAAGCCCAGTTTCAAACTGCCACTTGCATATTCCCCCAGGCAAGAAAACAGTAGGCAGAAGAGAGAAACAAACAATCTCTAGTCCACAGAGAGGATATTACAAAGCCTCAGCCTCACAAAAGTCATGGAGGAACATTCCAGACTAGGATTAAAGTTCAAGGGGATGTTTTCATACATACAACCTCTTAATCGGACAGTGGAAAATATGCACAAGCACACACTGTGCAAATTATTCATGCTTCTAGCAGAAATAATCTGCACCCTAGAGAGAGGGAAGAGATATCTGTATCTCCACGAGCACAATTATTGGATTAATCCTCCCTCATTGGCCAAGATTAAAGATTCACTCTCCCTTTCACCTCATAGTTTAGACCCAAAAGAAGTCTTTGTAATAAAAAGAAAAACAACTTGCATGTTTAAAACTACTGAGGACAAAATTAGAAGATGGACTTCTCTGTGAATTGAACTGTAGATGTTATTTATAAAAACATGGCACCTATCTGTACAAAAACACTGACATCTGTTATTCAAGCGCTGGAGTGCATTTAGGCTTTAGTGTGAAAGCAGAAATTTGGCATAAAGAAAGTTTTCTAAGACAAATAAAAAACCTTTGAATAGGTTTTTTTTTCCTCTCCACAAGACAGCAAGATGCACCTAAAAAAAAAACTTTGTATTTCATCCAAATCTCTTCTCCCTACCCGCATTACATCCTTCCTACTTATTTATTCCTTTCTTTCCTTCACCAGTGATTATTATTCACCTTTTTTTTTTCCAATGAAATCTTCAACTTCCAATGATCAACAATAGTTTTTCTTTCCCCCTTGAAATCCTTTTCAGCAAAGCCTCCCAGTAACACTAACACATCAGTGACTTTCCTTCCCATGCTCTATGCTTTCATTAAATGGGAACCAGTGAATGCTTTCCACATATTATGAAACAAAATAGTGGCCTTTACAGTAGTCTGTTATCAGGGAAGGTTATCAAATACAGTTGCCGTGACAGACTCAGGGGCAGATTTCCAAAGCAAAACATCTCTGCTCCTGAAACATGCCTTATTGAAAGCACATGGTATAAATAGTTCATTTCTAAAGTAGCTGAAAATCACTACCAATATCAAATCAAAACAGCTGCTACAACTCGGGCCATTTTATGGTGATCACACCAATAAAGCTGCTGAATCATAGTATAATTTAGGTCAGAAGGGGCACCTAGAGGTCATCTAGTCCAATCCCCTGCTCAAAGCAGGACGTCTTCAAAGTTAGATTAGGTTGCTCGGGGCTTTGTCCAGTTGCGCTTTGAATATCACTGAGGATGGAGATTCCACAGCCTCTCTGGGCACCTCTTCCACTCAGCCTTTCACATCGTGAAGCCTTTTCTTACAAACAGTTGGAAATTCCCTTGCTGCAACCTGCGACGACTGCCCCTCATTCTTTTGCTGTACATCTGACAAGAGTTTGGCTCCATCTTCTTCACAACCCCCCGTTAGTCCGAAAACGAAACTAAAAACATTAGAAACTATTTAAACAAAACCTGTAAGGAAAACAGCATGAGAGGATTTCCGTCCCCCAGAGATGTAAACAGGAAGCAATCCAGTGGCACCGTATCTTGCTGATTACAACTAGCATGCTTTTAAGTACACACCAATTTTTCCCTTTGCCTCACAAACAACAAACTGCTCTTACTCCTCTTTTTTCCCCCAACATCCCCATAAAAAGTTCCCTTTTGCCATTCACCTCTATCTCTCCTTTTCCTCCCAGGAAAACGGGGAGATGCGTAACCATTGCAACTGGTAACAGTCACTTTGCTTTGGCTGCCAGAAGAAAGAGAATTGGATCCATGTATCATTCAGGGTAACCAAGGAGAGAGAGTAGGTCTTGGAAAAAGGCAAACAAGACAGACAATTCTTTTAAAGAACAACTTTTTGTGATTATTTAATCAAGTGTTGCTATTAAATTTACTACATCTGATGCAAAGACAATTAAGCATCTACAAAGACCCTAATTTTTATTTAGTAAAGAGGAAGGGGCTCTAGCCTGGGAAGAACTCTGAAGTCAGAAAAAATTGGTGAAAAATATACATTTTCCTCTGTATTAAATTGTCAATACAAAAGAACTAATGACAACCTTCCCCCGCTCCAATTTAGTTCTCCTGTCCTGTGTACATTTATGCATTTACATGACACCCAAAAAGAAAAAAATCAGAGAAATCAGAGTAACAAAACCACCACACATAAGAACATTGAATCCACATAACTACTCTTCTTTGCAGAAAAAAAAGACGACAGACAGAAGTGCCATAACAACCAATAATTAATTAGAAGATATCCCTATTTTTTTTTAGGTTATTATGCAAATCTGTAACAACTCAACAAGTTTAAAAAAAAAAAGGGGGGGGGGGGGGGCAGGAGGAGAGAAACTCCTTGGTTTGTACAAAACCAAAACAGCATCTCTTGAAATACTTTATTAAGGGACAAGCTTGGCAGAAGTTATTTGTGTGTAAGTCACAAAATATAGCATGTTTGACTAATTCTTTCCCACTTTACTAACGGCATCAGCCAGTCTTCCCACCGTTTTTCCAGTATACCTGGACAAGCCTCCAAAAAGACACATTTACAGTGGAAAGCCTTAAATGGCAAAATAACTTACCTGGCTCTATCCTGACTTTTGCAACAAAGTTATCTACGTTCTAGCAGTATCAAAATCAGTACAATTCACTAAAGCAATTGTTCAATCAAGTATTACATTATATCAGTTGCATAAGAAAGTTTTGTGACATCTGTATCATGCAGTACAAATACATCTTTCTGATAAGACTCTCTAAAGTGGATAAGCATGTGTGTGTGCGCACAGTAAAGACTGCAAGTCTACAACTGCACACAACTTCTGGTCCAGAAAGGACAGCACTGGCACTGTCTTGCAAGAAGAGTTTGCTGCCAACTGACCACAAAGCTGAACATGTTACTGCAACAGAGATACCGCTCTTTCTCACCATGCAACTACGCCCATGATAGCAATATCAAATAACACGACTGCAAATACTGTTGCCCACAAAATAAATAAAAAAAAACCAAAAAAACAACTTCCCTCTATGCTCAGTTTCTTAAATTCTTAATGCAATTGTTATGTTGTCAGAAACTCTATTGACACTTTTATGTAACAGAATTTATTGCCTGCCACAGGAGGATGATTGCTTCCCAAAATGCACTTGGCAGTAGCCATACTTCCAGAGCATAGGACACAGAAACCCTATAAGCAAAACAACATTAAAAAAGGTTGGTAAGTACTTATTTACTGCCTAACACTGAGAACAGGTAACTGTTGAAAATTTCAGCACTTCTCTGGCTTAAAATTCTCAGGCTAAAAAATTAGCGATCACTGAAATGTTTTTTTATTTCAAAGAACACACACACACTCTCATCTAATAATGAATCATATTATAATGAAAACTCACATCTTTACTGCAAAATAACTATTTGCCAGCAAAGCACAATATTCTCTTTATCTTTTTCTAGATTTTGATCACCCTTGGTCTTCTTCATGCAACTTACACCTTTACCAACAGATAGAAAGTTTTTCTAGAAAAATCAAACTCCTTTTTAAAGAGACATTAAGTTTAGAGTTTCTTCCCCACTGAACATACTAAAATATATTTTTCAAATTAAACATTCACTGATAAAAATCATAAACTCATCACTATACTACAGCATTGTCAGATTTTTCAAGCAATAATATTTGTTTAAAGATGACAATGATCTCAGTGTTTACACTTGCTTCAACAGCTGCTCAAGACATCTCTTCTATATTCACACTCATTTAAGGCTATGACATTTTTTCTACATCTTATCTGACTCTATATATAATATGCAGGCACAGTGTTCATATATGAGTGCAGACCAGTCTGAACAGCTACTGTGTAATAAATACTTCGTTCTTAGTTTTTGTATGCTTAGTATATCTATCACAGCTCAAATAAGAAAACATTACTGCTCTCATCACATTTAGTATTAGCTTCCCTAAGCTATAAAAGAAAAAAAAAAGGCAGGGGGGGACAGGACAAAAAAAAACAAACCACACCAAAAAAAATCCCCACAAACCAAAAAAAAACCCACCTCTCCTCTTTCCACAGATCTGATTTCTGACCTTAGAATACTTCTACAGGTTTACAACAGCAAGCTATCATACATCAAAAGTTGATTGCAGCTACCCCAAAAACTAGCACTTTCTCTCACGTTTCCCCACAAAAGATTTTAACACTTCCCCCCCCCCCCAAACCCCAATAAAGCCAAATTATATCCCTTCTGAAAAAACAGGCTAAGTGATAGTGTTTTGGGTAGCGCATGAAAGAAGGGATGAAAACACAGATTTGAGAAATATACCAATTAATTTTTCCATGAAAACATGAAGTAATGACTTAAAGTTTTAAAGTGGTATTTTACATCTAGATTTAATGTTAATATTTTACTTTATGAAATAAAATGAACTCAGAGGAACTGTTCCTCAAATCACGTGCTAAATCAAAGAAACAAACTTTTTTTTTCTAGATGTAGTACCTCCAGAGGTGTAAAGAAGGAGCAGTCTTGCTGATAACAGGTTAAATATAAATACACATGCAGAACTTGAATTATCTTCATGACAAAATGAAAAAATGCCCATTCAATTCCCTCCCCCAGCAAAATTCTTCTGCTTACAATTTCTACAGGTACGGAGTCATCAGCCAGAAGTATAAGACAATAACAATCTACAGATTGTTTAGTGCCTCCTTTGCTCTGCTACCTCTTGCATGTAGGAATCAGTCTTTCAGAGTTGACAGTGGCTCAAGATAACATTTATGAGTGTCAAGTAAGTTAAAACCAGTGGCTGTTCCCCCCAGAACAAGACACCAGCACACTACTTTTATGTGTCTTACCCCTCACAAGCAGACTCTAAGCTTACCCTCAATAAAATAAAAGGAAAACTCAAGACAGTCCAACCCTACCACTGAAAAACTATGCTTTTTCTTAAGAAGACAACTACACTCCATTCCTTTCTCCCTACTTACCTACAGAGTTGCCAGCCTGAAAGATACACTGCTGAACCAGGCTCTCTCACAAGGATTCAATGAAAAACGATACTGTAATAATGAATGGGAATACTATAGAATTCTAAATCAATCCATATACTAAAATAATTAGAATTTATGTATAAATTCTAACTGCACTTAGTTTTAGCACTTAACTACACAGCTGCCCAAAAATAAAATCATACAACACAGACACATCATCTGGGAAAAGAGCATTACAAACCATTTATAGTAATAACCAGAGATCTACAAATAAAAAGAAGGGAGAGAAGCACACACTTACTTGTATTCTGGTTAAGAACAATTCACTTTGGATCCCATTCTTCAATTCTTCAGGTAGTGATGCTAATTTTCCATTTTGAGCAGAGAACAAACTAGAAGCTCCTCATTGGGCATCATTTATATTAACATGAGAAATTTCCAGACTCACCTGGTTGTTTGTCTCCTTTTCTTGCATACTTGGAACACAAATATTACCTATAAAACAGTGTCACCCTCTTGATAACAACTAAATGTACCTGACATACATGTTTGTTTCTACTCTGGGGAAAAAAAAAAAAAAAAAAAAAAAAATCTATTTTTTGAGTTGGTGTCCCATATTGCACTTGAAAATCTATATAATGCCACATACCTTAACAAGTTGAAGCTAAGATCTAGCCTTTTTGCCATATGTCCATATTTTCTTCCTAGGAATTCTGGAATTTCTTCACAGTCTTGACTAATGTAGGACACCTGAAAATCGAAAGCAAAAAGGAAACATTCCATAAAGTGGATTATTTAGCTTCCTGTCCAGATTCTGTCTTGTTGATCCAATGACAACACACAATATAGTAAATATTTGTTACAGCTTTAAGCTACATCAGTTTTACTGCTGTAGAATCCATCACAATCTCATTTTCCTATTGATACAATCAGCTTAATATTTATTACATCTATAGTCTTATGTACAATGTGTTGTCTCCTTTCAGGTAAAAATAATTTGATTAAATGCATCGCATTTCTTCTATTCCACTGTTAATACTCTGATCAAACATTACTTTGTATTACCCTTCTGATACACTCCAGAAGAAACTTTTTTTGAAAGATCAGAAGCCATTCAAAGGACTTTCTAGTTTGCCTCTCAGTACACAACACACTAAAAGATCACTTTCTAAAGTTTGGTCCAGAAGTACCTAAGCAGTATACTGTCAATCCATTCTCACAACCATTCCTTGAGGAGCTTATTATTGCCAGTGGTATGCTAGGGACAGAGCAAGAGGGCTGCCTGAGATCTGAAAAACCAAGCATGAACACCCATGTTCAGATCACACTGCTCCTTTTACCCAAAATACTTACGAATGTCTTTCCTCTTTTTCATACTAGTCCATCTAACCCACCTTTAACAATCATAGGAGGAATTAGTGGTAGCAAAAATACAGTCTATTCAGATTTTTTTTTTTTAGCCAGGATTAAGTGAGTGATAATATTTCCAGAAAAATGCAAACAATAAAACAGCTAAACTTTTTCTATTCTCTCTGCTGTATTGTCTTTGGTTTGATTTCTTCAAAGAATCCCCACCAAGCCTGCCAAACCTGTCGTCATGAATTCTATACATCTATATTGGCTCATCCTCCCAGTGTTCAAAATGTCAGTATAAACATTGACATTTCAGACTTTGTGCTAAAGAAATCTTAGTTGCGCTTAAATGGCAACTTGCTAGTTAAGTAGATTTCAACACTGTGTTAGACCACTATCAATAAGATATTGCTATTATCTAAATATTTAATATAAAGTCAATTTCAAGACCATATCCCATTGGTCTAAAAGATGTTAGATGAAAAATATGTAAAAAAGTCAGTCAAACTTTGTTTTGATAGAATTTCACTTTCTGTTAAAATAGAGACTCCTCTGCAGAACAGAATGACAGTATGTACTTTTGCAAGTCATCCCAGTCTCTTACACTCTAAAAATGATTGCAATCTGATAATACTATATTGCATCCCATTTAATTCATTTTGTTCAATAACATCAACAGATAAAGCTGACAACAGTGAAATAATTTTTACGAGCAGAAAACAGGTGGCTTGAAGCTCAGTTTAACAACTTCTTCCCCTTGTTAAACCATACCTGCTCTTGCAATAAATTCTGCTACCAGACATACACATGACTTCAGCAAATACAAGGACAAAAGGGAAAGGAACTGTTTTGGGTAGTTGACATCCTAATGGTTTGGACATAACAGAAACCATTTTGCAGAATTTATTGAATTAAATATGTTTTATTTTTCCTCCAGTTTTCACCCAAGACAACTACAACGCACTTTACAACATACATGCAGGTATGCATACAAGAATTGCTTCATTCTTCACTGAATGGTAGATTTCTTTAAACTAATGCTTGCAAACCTTTGGGAAGACACCACGTTAACAGCAGGATAATACTCTGGATTAAGCATTTAGTTCAATGTAACACATTGAAACAGAAATGACTAAAATATGATGCCTATTAACACTAGGAGTGCAAGACTATCTTGAGCAACTACAAACATAGCAAGAGCACAGGCCACCACTTTCCTTTTCACCCCAAGAGGAGTGGTGGAGAAGGAGCAAGAGACTCTTGACATGCATTCCCACTGCTTCAGAAACTTACCTGGCTATAAATGTTCTAGCTCCACAAGAAATGAAGTTGAAGAAAAAAGGTCATACAAATGTGTTTTTGAGCACACAGGAGGCAAAATACATAAAACGTTGCTAACTTCAGCCTTTGCACTGTTATAATATACAAATACATTTGCATAACTGGTACAAACGGATTATTCACAGGCATATTTGCAGATGAAATATAGTTGTCATGACTATTTAATGCTGAGGCCTTGTAAAAGGAATTTTACTTCCACAAAGTCCACTTCAGCACACTCACAGTACGAGCACCTTTTTCAGTTTAAAACAGATTTACTTTTCCACAAAATACACAAAGTGCATTCAACTTCAGATTTCTATACCTCACATACATAAACTTGCTTCAGATACCCAAGAACTCTCTCTACTGTAAGAACAGCAGCGACTGCCAGCGATGCAATACATGATAAGCCTTTCTGAACAAGTTTTCAAGAGTTATTTCCCTACTCTTCTGCTCTTTAATCCTTGAACAATGCTGATATAAAACAAGACTTCAGTAGTCCGAACAACAGAAGAATAACATTTCTTCATTTTCATTCTTTCAGTTCAAAGGCATTTACCCAGAAAACAATAAATGTACATAATTCCGTATTCTTCCTTTTGCATCCATCTCAAATACCCTCAAAATGAGTATAAGCTTTCAAGTACATACCCAGAGATGTCATCACTGAGAAATGAGAGCAAGCATACTTTTCCCAAGACTCCTCAGTTCTTTGGGTGCAAGGCGCATCAGTAACAGCAGATTTCTTAGATTTTTCTATACCATCACAGAACATCATGTGGGATTAAAAACTGGATGTAGATGTTTCCATTGCCTAATTCTCCAACTCAAATCTAATTCAGGTTGGTCACACTCAATCATTCTTATTACTGATGCCCTGCTCAATATCCCACTGAAACGTTCAGAAAGTTTCCTGCAAATCCCAGCATCAGATAGCCTATGGACATCTCAGACATTCTTGCAGACTCTTCAACACTCTTCATGTAATTCAGGAAAAAAATGTTTTTACAAAGTATGTGAAACATAAGTTAACCAGTCAATAGCAGTTGCACCTCTCTTCTTCTTTAGTTTCAGAGGATATTACCATTTAATCTCTGCAATCATTTTACCATAATATTGTAATCTTAGTAACTCATAAAGTAACATCTTTACTAAAGGAAGTTACCAAATATGTCATGTATGAACTCTAGATATTGCATATTCCCTTCCATTGAAAGGAATTACATCTGGAGAATATTTCCAGTCAGTTGAGCATTATATTTTACTCTATGCTCTTAGAAGATTGTACGTTAGGCACATAGCCAAATTAAGAATATGCTTTACTCAAAGGGGCTCAAGGCACACTCAAGGGAAGAAGGCAGCTTGTTACTCAGGGCCATACTGCACCACAGAGACCACAGGAACCGTTTCCTGCAGCAGCTGCAAAATTAGCCAATTGCCTCCATATCACACACACTTACATAAATTCCACATAGAAATAGTGACCAGATTAAAGAAGCAACTAGATGGGCAGCACCCTGGTTTAATGGCAAACCATTTTCAAAAAGAAGACAAGCTTCTTTTATTCTTTCTTTTTTTTTTTTTTTTTTTGGGGGGGGGGGAATTTGTTAGTTTTAGTCACAGGTTCAGCAGTAAATGACATCAATTTTTAACCAGAAAAAATTTCAGTAGCCAAATAAGGCGCTGGGTAAAGGCCAGTAGGATTTGTTTTAGTTCCCAACTTCCCTCTTTAACCAAAACTAAACAGACATAGTGTTTACTTTCAGCGGGAACAACACTTAGCATATTTCAGTCCTTCTCTTTCGGCTTATTCCCGCAGCCTACTCAAACCTGAGAGCGGCAGGGTCCAAGAGCAACCGGAGGTCGCTCTGGAGCACGACGCGCTCCTCGGGCCCACCGGACCCCGCACCGGGCTCCACCGCCGGCTGCAGATCTTGCACGGGAGTGAACTGTTCCAGCCGCACTGCTCGCACAGCAAAGCCTCAGAACACGCCTGTTGCATTTGAGCAGGCTACAGCAGCAGCAAAAGCGGCAGAGTAAGAACCCCCTGCCACCAATGACCGCGATGCTCCGTTACCTGTCCCTCAAGAAAGAGCACTGCCAGGACACGCGCACACCCCCACGCCGTGCCACTCTGAGCACACCCCGGGGGCCGCCCCGCCTTCTCGCCCCCGCCGCGCCGCCTCGCCTCGCTCCGGCCGCCCGGCGCTTTCGGGAGCAGGGACGGCTCCTCGGCTCTTTCCCTGCGGCGGCCTCGGAGCAGCGTGTTTGCGAGACAGGCGATACCTGAGCAGCGTCCCGTGGCGCGGTGCCTACGTGCGGCTGGCAACTAAAACGCCCCGGCCCCGTGCGAGCCCACCGCCCCGCCTCCTCCCCCAACCCAGCGGGCGCCTCCCCCGGCCCCGGCGGAGCGAGGGCCCCGGCGGAGCGGCGGGGAGCCGCTGCGTGGAGCTCGGGCGGCCGCTCCCAGTGCCGGGGGCGGGGACGCGCCGGCCGGGGCGGGCTAGCCCCCGGCAGGTGGGGCCGCCGTGGCCCGGGCCCCGCGAGCCGCGGACACTTACTTGGGCTCCGCTCACCACGACCCCTGCCATGGCCGCGGGGGCGGCCGCGCCGGCGCTTCCGCGGGCTCGGGGCTCGCGCGGGCTCGGGGCTCGGGCCGCCGCCGCTTCCTCGCGGCAGTCAGCTGACGCGGGCGGAAGCGCGGCCGGGCCGCGGGCGGGGGCGGCGGCGGCGCCGCGGGGCTCCCGCCGCCACCTGCGGCCCGGCTGAGCGCGCCCGCAGCGGCCCCGGGGAGGCCCGCGGGCGTCCTGCCGCCCCCGGCGGCCCTCGCGTCCGGCTGGCGCCTCGGCCCCCCGGGCTGGTCGCCCCGAGGCCCTGCCGCGGGCTTGCCGGCAGGACCGTCCCGCTCCAACGCGGCACGTTGACGGAGGCGGCAGGCGAGAGCCTGGGGCTGGCTGGGGCGAGGGTCTGCGGCTCCAGGCGTCGCTGTCCGGCGGCTGCTGCAGGCCCCGCGGCGGTGCCTTGCCCGGGGCGAGGGTCCGACTGCCGCGTC
Source organism: Aquila chrysaetos chrysaetos (assembly GCF_900496995.4). Classification (NCBI taxonomy): domain Eukaryota; kingdom Metazoa; phylum Chordata; class Aves; order Accipitriformes; family Accipitridae; genus Aquila; species Aquila chrysaetos. The sequence goes on along the minus strand of NC_044014.1, from coordinate 25,521,016 downwards.
TCGACGCTCGGCTGGGACCGCGTGTTGGGTTGTAACGGTGGCGGGGTAGGCCCTGGGAAGAAGCGACGGAACTAGCTGACAGGAGTGACAGCGACGGAGCAGTTGGGGCTTGGATTTCATTCCCCATAAGGAGCTAGGTGACTTGGAGAGTCGTCTGGACCGGCCTTCCACCTGCGGAGCAGCCCATTAACATGCGGCATAAAGCGTACCTTGCCTTTGAAGAGATGTATGCCGCTGGAAAAGCGACGCTTGCGGAAATAATCCCACGCGATCTACAGGAGACGTCCACATCCCCACAGTGATATTTTTTTGTCTATGGAATATAGGGTAATTTGTGTCGAAAACAGAAACACCTTTGGAATTATCAGAAATACCTGTCAAACTAGTCCTTCCAGGGCATGAGAATTTGCTAATTAAAATAATGGCACGATGGTAGGTTATCACTGGTTAGGCAGAGTAGGGAAATTGAAGGTTTTCTGTAAGAATTTTATGTGAGGCTTTTAAAGGTACTTAGGTTTCCCTGGCTTGGATCCTAAATCCTATTAGTCATCTACCTACCTCTTCAGCTGCCTAAGCACCCTTAAAAACCTGTCTCTTCTTTCCTCTTTATTGCTAATATAGCATAACTCACTCTTGCTGAAAGCAGAGGCACATGCTGTGAGGGGAAATAAGTTTCAGGAGGATACGTATGCTATACTGCGAACCACTTTCTACAGTTTATTCAGCAACACAGCAGAAACTAATACTGTACTTGCTGCTCTGCCTCTTAATATCAACAGAACAAATTCTTGGTACAGCTGTGGCGCTACACCTTCTCTGGAGCCATTCCTCCTTTTACGCTGACTGCTGGACAAGAAACACAGAGCAAATAGCCAAGGAAAAAAAAATTTTGTACTGCTTTTTCCTCCCTGTTATTTTAATGTATTGTGTTAAAATTAGAAATGCGCCAACGTGTAGAAAAATCAAAACACAGTCAATGAAAAAATCACTCCATTGCATGGATCTGTTCTTCCGTGTATCATGTAAGACAGAGAAGAATCAAACCCTTCATCCACAGCAAATACGCTGATCCTAAACTGATGAATAAAAGTTCTGTTTCTCACAGTAAGAGTTTTCCATCAAGACATACTTGCTAGTTCAGGTCATCGTTCAGCGTGCTTCAAACAATCAGTGCCTTTATTTATTTATTAGATTATATAGCAAATAACATACGCCAAGGAAAACAAGTACTATGTGAACTGTAAATTTAAACAAAGCAATACATTCTCTCCTCTTTCTGTATCTACCTCTTTTTATCTCTCCTTCAGTTACAAGCATGTGGTTCCTGTCAGAATGAATACATACAGCTCAACGCACAAAGTGGCCCACTGCTGTAGTTAGCTGTATTTGTCTTAATGGAGTAAATTCAGCTCAATACTACACTCCTGTAAAATTGGAATAACTATATTGAAAACAATTTAGCACATCATTATCTGTATTATTAGTATTAATTTTAGTAGAGTGTTAGCTGTCACTTTAGAGATATCTACAAAGAAAAAATTCTTGCCTGAGTAGTTTACAAAATAGCACACGCAAATAATAACAAGTCTGTTTTTTTCAGCTTCTTACATTGCCAATTGCATTAACCTGCCATTGATCCTCCTACTTACTAGGCAAGACCTTGTCTAGAGGGAAAAGTTGCAGGTGCAGCTCCCTAAACTGGGTGACTTAAATTGACTTTATCATCTCTTCAATCAGTTGAGCTGAATTTTGTAAATTACAAAAACAACTTAAGGAGGTGGCAAACTGTTTTAAGTGCATCTGGCTTATAAGAATACTTTTGAAACCAGTTCAACATTTTCTTGTACAGACATGGCCTAGATTATTATCTGCCATGGATAAAACAATAGATCCAAATCCTGTGGTGTGTAGCAAACAGGGAGTGCTACCAACCGCACTGACAAAATGGGCCTATTATACTGTACAGGAAGTGAAAAACAAAACTCACTAGAACAGAGGAATGGAGAAGAGAGATGACTGTCTTGTTATGATGCTTCCCTAGACTTTGAAAACTTACATCTTGAAAGTCCTAATTCTGCTGCCAGTTTCCTACAGGATGATTGGCAAATTTCTCAAACTTTGTTTTTTCAGAGTCTCTGTTTTATTCCTTAATTTCTAAGCACCCATCACCTGCACATAATTTTCAAAGGGAATGAAAACTCACAGCTGCAACTGTCTACCACCGAAGGAGTATTTTGTAACATCTAATCTGAAATTGTAACGAAGTTATAACATTGTCTTGGATTTCAAACACATGAGTCAATGTGCTCATTAGTTTGTGCCTCATGTTATTATGAAGCTAAAATACATTACAGTGCTATATAAATACAGGAGGGCTTTTTTAGCTTTTGAGCCTGCTGATCATCAGTGTCACTTTACAGCACAGATCCTAGATGACTATGGGGCTGCCTCTGGTTTTACAACGTTTTTCACCTTACCATATATATTTATTCTTCTGAGCATCCCAAAACACTACCTTCTTGAGCCCTGGCCCCACACAACCTGAATCATCTGAATGTTTTCTTTAGCTTTGATAGAGCTGCCTGTACCAGTAAAGCTTCAAAGGACTAAGTTTGTACTTATAGAATATATTTTTGTTGGTGGTTCCTTAGAAGCTGAAAGTTTTGCAAGGATTCTTTGTAGAGGTCGAAATAATTTATATGATGGTGGGACTTAGCTGACCTTTGAAATGTCTTTTTTACAGTGTATGTATACAGAAAATATAAAAATCACTTGTTTATTTAAATTATCAGTTTCACAGTTAGGAGCAGAAAGTGGCACTTCTGTATGGGCCATTCAAATGATTTCCTAAGATTTTTAACAAAGTATTACCAAAACTGCTTGATACATGCGTTACATACAGACAAAACCAACATGGACTTAGAAAAAAAAAATCAATAAATTTTCTTGTGTATAGCTACAATAAATGGGTTACACTAATATGCTCAGTAGCTTTTTTTATATATATAAACATATATATACACATTACAAATTGAGCAGACCCATTCCTTGAATAAAGAGCACTATATGTTCAAAATAAGATAATACCTGTAAACCAACCTCCAAACAACTGGGAAGCCATGTATTGGAACCATGGTAGATACCCATCATATCTGTCATTTATCGCTAAGTTCTTCACATAACAACAGAGCTTTAAGTCATTTTAGCACTCAGTAGCCTAAAACGTATACACAGCTACAATTATGAAATCTCATCGACCAACTGATTAAAATAATTAGCTAATACATACCAGTAAATTTGGCATAGCACCAGGCACCAAATGAATTATATAATTTTATATAAAACCTATGTATACAAGTCTTTTCCTATCTTAAAAGAACATTGAAGTTTTATAGGAGAAAAAAGTAGCAATCCTGAATGTTTTATTAACTGAAAGTAATACAAATATTTCAGACTGAGTTAATCAAAATGGTCTGCTTTCCAGCTTACAGCACACTATGCATGTATGTCTGCACATGCATGAATACAATGATCTTACATTTCAGAGTGAGTCAAACACTGACAAAATAGTGTGCTTGAACAAACTGAGTTTCTGAAGCAAAACATTTCAGAAAAAAAAAAAAATTCCAGCCAAGTCACAGAATTCTTCCAACTTGACCATCAGAAAATTTGCCTCAGAGATTACCCATATAACTCATTTTGTTGATGCTCACAATGAAAACATTGTCTCAAAGTATCTAAGTATCCACAGCAATACAATGTTTAATACAAATTGAATCAATTTAGCTGAAAGAGATTAACTGTAGTACAGACATTTTTGTCCGTATTACCAGAGGAACATTTTAGTCATACATAGCTTCACTTAGACCTGTTTTTAATTGTAAACAGTTAAAGATGGTGTTTAATGTCCAAACTAATAACTTCAGATGTCTCCCAGGAAATAGCATCACTAGCACTCTCTGCTGTGAAACACACAGGAAAAGAATAAACATGATGGAAAAAAGACAAAATACAATGTAAAGTATGTAGTTTAATCTTATTGAGAAAGACAGAAAGAAATATAGTAATGATGATGTCATTTGCCATTCCTAAGCTGAACTGCTGGAAATTAGGTTTTTCTTTTCCTATCTCCAACCTATTTCTTATATTTCTACCTACAAAGGCATTTAACAGCCAATGATAAACAAGTTAAAGGGATCTGAAAAGCAAGTTATGCATGTACACTCAGTAGACTAGTACACCTTTTCTTGAACTATATTAATATGACAGTGTGACATAGTGCTATAAAATTTAAAGACAAGAAGAGCCGAATGATAGTAAAGTGATTTTTTTTTTTTTTCAGAAGTGTATGCCCACACTTGGGTGTTTGAAACTCTACAGGATACATTTGTCCAGAAAAGCAGCTGATGAAAATTGGTTATCCCATACTACCATGGGCCCATACAATACCTCTGAGTTTGCTTTGAGTTTCCTACTGTTAACTAATGGCCTTGATTTACATTTTTCCATTCTTGTGGAGACTCCTATAAGAAAAAAAGAGGGTTAATATTTTTACTTTCATCTAGAGTTTTTTCTTTTTTATCCTTTCCTGCAACACAGAAGCAGAGTGTCCAATCTGATATATTTCCTAAGAAAACCTCTTGCATTTTGGCTCTTTGATTCCTCCCGTCCCTGAGCAAAGAAGAATTTTGTCTAAAACCACCTCTGAGATACATTTAATTATTATTTTCCTATTATATGGCAGCAGTGTGGTATGAGCACAGTGAGGCTACATGGTGATTGGGAATGAATGCAGCTCTGACATAAGCTCACTCAACTTTATTGCAAAGGCACCTCGAAGTTCAGCATTTTCTGATGTCTTTGGAAAGCTTCACTTTGTAACCTTGTTAGCATTCTTTTAAGGTAAGTTTTTGTACAGGCTTTATAATGTGATATACTATAAGCCAAGACTTTTCAAAAACCAGAACAACCTAAAAGCTTTGATGACAGAAGGGAAAAAAACAAAACAAAACAAAACAAAAAAACTTTCCTGAAATTTTTATCCAGTAGTCTCATCTGGCTTCCACTGAAGTTAATGACAGTTTTGTCAACCATGGTATGGCTCAAATACAATTAAAAATCCCTTATGTTACATTATATAGCACACTATTACTATTAGGCTAGAATTACATTTAATAAGTGACGCGCTTAACAACTAAGACATAGCAACAATGAATTGTGCAATTTAATTCTGCCTTCTTGTAGTGTATGTTATGGTACAAGGTTGGTTTTGTTGGGTTTTTTTTAATATACAGGAGTCTTTCCTTTAGACTATAGAATGAACAGAGGTAAGTAAATTTAACTCAACCAGGTAAAATACCACTAAGTTCTTCAATGCACTGTATTACCAGAACACCTAGCATTTTTTAAAACATTTATTCTCAGCTTATGCCAGGAAAACAGAAAAATTCTCATCTTCCTACCCTACAGAAAAGGAACTGAAGCACAGAAAGGCTAATTTATATGTTCATTATCTGTAGTCAGCTAGGGAACAGAACCTACACCTCACAAGACCCAGGCTGATACCCTAACTATAGACAATACGCTGTCTTGGTTTGTCCTATTCGGTGTAAATGCACAGTAGGTATGATATAATAAAAATTATTATTTCTAGTCAGGAAAAGAAGCGAGTGTAGAACCATCACTTCTTTGCTCCCAGTGGACAATACTTGCAGGCAAAAGGATATTCCAAGCTGAAGGGTGATTACAACTCATTGTGTGTCCCACCTAGACTATACAGCATGCAGAAGAAAGATGCTGACATGGGACATTCACAAGCTCTGTAGATTATTGCAGGATTTTGACATGTTGCCAAAACTATATGTATAGCACAAATCAACGACAAGAAGTGGTATTTTCAATAGCTTATAATTCATGCGATCTACATGTTTTTTTCATAAAGCCAACAAAAAGGATGCCAGGATTATCCTCCTGCCAAATTTCAAAGGTCTGTTGCTAACCATAGAGGCACAGAACACTTAATAAAAGATCATAAGAATTTTTTAATTTGAAAGAATTCAGTAATCTTTGTACGGAAGCTGTTGCTACTGCTTCTTCTATAATTATATGTTGCACACATACACAGAGATTATTTTTTTCAAAGCCTAAGATGACTGACTCACAACAAACCTGCAGTGCTATACTTCCCTACAATCCATTATGTATAGGTGAATTTCAGGTTGGCTGGCTGCATTATCGTGGGAAAGTAAATTGCAATACTGAAGCAACTGTACATCTTTGTGCATCAATGCTTTCTTGTTCATAAGAATGCAACAATCAGATCTGGGGGAAAAAAAAGGATTAAAGCTAGGATAAAGTCTAATTTGAGGCCATCCAACACTGAAGTTCTATTCTAAATAACAGATTCGAGGTTTTAGAAGTTCAGTGAGGTATTTTCTTGTTCCACGTCTCCATCACAATGTCTGGGGCACCAACTGTCTGTCACACAAAGACAAAACAAAATTATTGCAGGAAGTGCTTGAATACAAAAATCAATCAACAAAGGAAGTAGCTGCAGAGGCCAGAGGAACTTGTAGCTGAGCTGATCTCTCTTGGTCTAGCTGTCTTGGCAGTTGACTGTAGAACTGAAACACCAGACCATCCAGAGGTGGTTTTGGTGTTGTTTTTTTTTATTTTTTCAGAAGGAACTATATTCACATGATTAACCCAAGGAGGCACAATCTGCATCTCATTTTGCCAACAACACCACATAATAAGAGACTACCTATCTATAAATAGGCATATACCATTGAAAGTACATGTTGGAAGGGGTCCTATGCCCCTAAGACTCTACGTCCCTAAAAACAGGTGTCTTTACCCCAACAGAAGATTGTATGATCAAGAAGGAGTTCAAGCCAAGGTGTGGGAATACCTGACACTAGCAAACAGGTTCCTTCCCTGCTTCTCATGGCCCCATTTTTTAATCTTACATCTTTGAGCTGATTATACCAGCAAAGGGCAAAACCACAGCCTTCCACACAGGTAACAGATATATCATACTGCTGCTGACAAGGGAGAGTAAGCAGGTATACAGTCCAATCAGAAGTCAACGTAGTACAGTTCAATATGGAATAACTTCTGTATTTTAAGGAGCAGAAGTTTTAGTTTCCTATTGCTCAGTTCTAAAGCCAGTTGCTATTTTTTGTTATACCTTTTAAGTACCAAAGATTCCCACAGAAATGGATGGAAGTTGCTAACAATTTGGATGGCTATGAAAGAACAGAGCTCAAACAAAAGCCACCATCCTCTGCAGTTTGTTGAACAGCAACTTTTCCCATTACTCACCACTTTCATCCACCCATCCTTCTGGGCGAGGAGGGATAAATATAGCTCAGCTAGCATTAATTCTGCATCATCTGGAAACATCACTAGGAAAAGAACACGCACACACATGATGCAAGAGGGAACAGCTGAAAGCTGAAAGTTACAGAGGTCTCCGCAAGCAATATACTGTCAGTTAATATAGAGAGATTCATGTAAACCTGACAACTACAAGAAATAGGTATTACACTTTTTGAAAATGAGAGAAAATGCATGGGAAATCAACGTGGTTTAGTTAAATTTTACTCTTCTTGAATCTTCCTGCTGGTGACTTTAGTGTTTTACTCCTTTCTTCCACTCTCCTTGAATGCATATATACTAACTTAGAAATCCTTCAAATCCAATAACATGTATAATCCCCTTTCCTAGGAAGGATGAAGCAGAAAGGGTGCCTAATTGTAGACTGTAGATTCTATAGTACCTGCTGGTTCTCCAAGATGTTTTTGTCCTAAGTTTTCCAGTCCTGCATCTGGCACAGTTCAGTCACACAATGTTCAGTTCTTCAAGAGCTAGAAAATCATGTGTAAGCTAGTGGAAGAAAAAAGGAGCCCAGGTATTTTCTGCAGGAACTACTCTTTAACATGAAAATGGCATTACTGTGAACAGGAAATACAGAGAAAAAATTCCAACTTGTGGGTCAAGTGGTCCTGTGATATTAGGATTAGATTCATTACAACTTTCCAAATACTATTCCACTCCTTCTTTCCAAAAACCTGTTCTTTTAAATCCTTCTCACTATCCAGGTGGGAAAGTGAAAAGAAGGACAGAAGCTGAGCCAATGTCATTACATTCATTCATTGAGAACAGTGTGGTACTCCATAAACTGTATGCTATGTTTTAGTCCCCAAGCCATCTGTCCAAATTACAAAAAAAAAATAATATTTTTATAAACCTTCTTTTGGTGAGAAGAACAAAAGAAATAGCAGACTAAAAACAAAGAGACTTCCTGTTTATACTGCAGAGATTATTAGAGACAGACCAATGCTAAACTTAAGGAAATACTTGTCTTAATTTTGGAATCCAACTTTGTCTCCATATACATAAAAGTATCTAAAAACGTGCTGATATTTGGCCATCATACTGGGGACCTTTTCCACAATCACAAGAAAACAGTTCAGAGCTTCAGATTAATAATTGTTGCTCTCAAGTAAAGATGAAGATGGACTGTTAACAATATAATATAAAGCTTTCCGTGCTTAGGTTTCTTGCTGGAATCCCACTCAGATGAGTAAAGCTACTATCAGCTGATGGTGTTGGATAGCATATATGACTAATTAGAAACAAACTATTTCAGGACTAATTAGGAACAAACTATTCAGCAGAGAGATGTCCACATTGACAAAATCAGCACAGATACCAGAGTTGGCATATTTGCAAAAAAAGGCAATGATTGAATGGACATAGAGAATAAAACCACTTCAAATTCTCCCAGGCTTTGTCTCCAGATCAGAACTGAGATAGCATGAGTCACACTGTGATGGTATAAGGTCTTCAATTTCAAAGGTGGCAGTGCAGCATATTTCAATATCATTAACTTGCCAAACCCAAAAAACACCACACAGTTCTGGTTTGGGATTTCTTTCTAGTAATGGTGTCATGGTTTAACCCCAGCTGGCAGCTAAGCACCATACAGCCACTCGCTCACTTCCCCCTGGTGGGATGAGGGAGAGAATCAGAAAAGTAAAAGTGAGAAAACTCATGGGTTGAGATAAAGACAGTTTAATAAGTAAAGCTAATGCCACACATGCAAGCAAAGCAAAACAAGGAATTCATTCACCACTTCCTCATTGGCAGGCAGGTGTTCAGCCCTCTCCAGGAAAACAGGGCTCCATCACACTTAAGTTACTTGGGAAGACAAATGCCATCACTCTGAATGCCCCCCCCCCTTCTTTCTTCCTCTCCCAGCTTTAGATGCTGAGCATGACATCATATGGTCTGGAATATCCCTTGGGTCTGTTGGGGTCAGCTGTCCCGGCTGTGTCCCTTCCCAAATCCTTGTGCCCCCCCAGCCTGCTCGCTGGTGGGGTGGGGTGAGAAGCAGAAAAGGCCTTGGCTCTGTGTAAGCGCTGCTCAGCAGTAACTAAAACATCCCTCTGTGTTATCAACACTGTTTCCAGCACAAATCCAAAACATAGCCCCATACTAGTTACTATGAAGAAAATTAACTCTATCGCAGCCAAAACCAGCACAAACGGTTATACCAGTGTATCTGAGTGACATAATAGTTCACATGATTATGTAGTGAGGTAGACTGCCATGCTACATTTGGGTCACTTACTGAAGATTCTGTACCTTGTTAAGACAAGGTTGGGTGAATTCTGTAATAAAAAGTGAAGGCTAAAAGAGATCTAGTCACAGACGATGCTGTGTTTTTAAAATTCAGTCACAGCAATATTACAAAAGACTTCATAGCAAGCCAAAGAAAAAAGGTTCAGGAAGTTTAAAATATTATTATTCATAAAACTTTTGCAAATTAATTGTTTTCCACTCTCTCTGAGAAAAAAAACTTTGTTTATTTTTGGTGGAGTAACTCGATTTATGTGACAGAACCCAGCAAAAAGGAAGCTGTCATAACAAATATCATCATGGATCAGGACTACAGGACAGAGGAATAAAACACAGCTTTGCAAATTGAGCTCTTAGAGAACTGGCAGTAACCAACAAAAACTACTTTATTCTCAGCTCAAAACTCTTGAGAAATATGCACAGTTAATTCTCATGATGAAGGGATAGAAATATCCAGATTAGCCAACCAAGTTTCTAGCATTTTTTCCCAGTTTGTCAGCTGTCTTAGACTTTCCTACTAAAACAAGAAGAAAAAGAAAGAAACAACCATTAGGCTGTACTTTATAAGAAGGTTCTGTTCATAAATAGTTTTCAAAGCACTACTAACCAGTCAGTAAGAGAATCTGCAAAATTTTACAGGCTGAGAACCGTGTGTTGAAGATGAGTTTATGCAGTAGCAGTCATGAATGGCTATAAGCAGTGTCTGTTGGCTTGTTTAACCTTATGTCAACTCATTAAGCTCCTATTAAAACATTTATTGATAATTTACTAAGCTTTTTAGGAATTAAAATTTTCTTCTCTTGAGAACATGCACTCTGATTCACATGCTACTGCTGATACACAGCCAGGAAAGGCTTCACCTAGCCTTCTGGCTCTCTGACACCCCAGACATGGCACTGAAGCCATGTAATCTCAAAATGCAGTTTCACGTGCACTTCAGATACAGCAGCCTGGATACAGCAAGTGGAGCCTTTTGTGGAAAATCCTGACTACCTTGGACCTAATAGCCAACTTGGATACTTTTCTTCTCTTTCTTTGATCTTACATTTAGTAAAAGCCTGACTTAAAAAAATTAGCTTGAAAAAACATTAAACTCTTCATGAAGTGAAGAAAAAAACTCTGGTGAAATAACCTCAAAGATGCAGCAGCATGGAGAGTATTTCTGCTTATTCCATATGTTAAATCATATGAAAGGATAGCAAGATATTAAATTCAGTTCTTCCCTACAGTTAATTTTTCGTTACGAAAAAATGCATATGTTAATGAATCTACAGAACTGTTCACACTGTCACAAACAGAAAGAGGTTCTAATTATAAGATAACCACAGGACTGAAAATCTTTTGTTATCTTAAAAGTTTGAGGGTGTCTGTTTTATAGTACTAATTAAAAACTGTTCTGTTTAAGCAGGAAAGCAAAGACCAAAACATTCATCAACAACTAAAGAGGTAAGTGAGCAAAAAGACTTGACAAGTCCACTGAAAGATTTTGGAGATTCTGTTTTAAGCTTAATGACTACTTACATGAATAAATATATTTTCATCATATAGGCCCATAAACTAACATGTCGAAAATAATATTTTCAAAGTTTTATCTACCAGGAAATTTTATTAGCATTCATCTTCTCCTTCTAGTGAATGCAAAGGCATGTTAATTCCCTTCTACTTTTACTGTTTCAAATCATATTCATTGTACAGTATTATAATTTGTCTTTCAGTGGAAAGATTATAAGTAAATGTGTTTGTAAAAATTGTTCATAATGATCAGTTCTTAGCGCTATTTATACTGGTTATTTTAAAATATAAAGAAAGTCATACCTAACATTTCTAAATTGTCATTCACCTGCAAATTTCATTACATTTTACATATATTAATCAATTAAGCCGTACTATACCCATCTCAATTAGGCATTAAGATCCCAATTTTACAGTTAGTTACACTGAGGATAGCTTGAAAGGTTAGCTGTCTTGCTAATACCACTCAGGAATGGGGATAAAACCCAAGAATGACAATCACTTCTCTGTGCATAATGAAAAATGAAAAGCCTTTTCCCTCTTGTAGAATGGAAAATATAAAAATAAAAGGCAAGATTAATGAACAAAAGTTTGGGCTCTTACAGAACGTTTACCTTTTCTTGTCAAACAAACTATTGCTTTACAAACTAGTTGGAGAGAGGTGAATACATATGATCAAGAGATTCCTAGAAGAAGTTCCACAAGCTGTGGACCTGTAGACCAAAGAAAAAAAAGCGGCATAGAAGTGTAGTCCATAGTAATGTTGCCTCTCCCCACCTCCCAAGCCAGACTAAACATCTTGAACTGAACAGAACTTCAGTTTTGTACCACTTGGAGAGGTTTTTTTCAGCTAGCTCCCTTGGAGCAGGCCCAGGCCACTTTATGCTTGTTTGAACAGTAAAAATGAAGGTATCCAATTAACATAAGCATACAGTATCACATCACATTAATTCTATCAAACTTGCCAGTCTAATGCCACTAGAAAATAATTTTATTATTTCAATTTTCTATTCTGATTTTAATATGAAGAATAGAGAAAGGTCATCCTGTTTATCCTGTTTCTGAGGTACTGTAGTCTGTCACTGATTATAAAATGGTAAACCACTATGTTTCCAGGTGCACACCCTAAATGTAACCCCTATTAGTAACAGTAAGTGCATAATTTTTCTGTATGCTTTCAGTACCAATATCTAGAATTCAAAATTTACTGGTTTAGAAGTGCAGTCTTATTATTACCTTAAATTATAATCCTTTATAGCTTTTAGTCCTCTAACTTGATACAGAAACCACTACAAGTTTCTTATTTTGTATCAGACTTCTGTATGTTCTGTGTGAGTGTCCTGGTTTCAGCTGGGATAGAGTTAATTTTCTTTCTAGTAGCTGGTACAGTGTTATGTTCTGGGTTCAGCATGAGAAGAATGTTGATAACACACTGATGTTTTCAGTTGTTGCTAAGTAGTGTTTAGTCTAAAGTCAAGGATTTTTCAGCTTCTCATGCCCAGCCAGCAAGAAGGCTGGAGGAGCACAAGAAGTTGGGAGGGGACACAGCCAGGACAGCTGACCCAAACTGGCCAAAGGGGTGTTCCATACCACGTGACATCATGCCCAGTATATAAACTGGGGGGAGTTGGCCTGGGGGGATTGCTGCTCGGGAACTAATTGGGCATTGGTATGCGAGTGGTCAGCAATTGCATTGTGTATCACTTGTTTTGTATATTCCAATCCTTTTATTAGTATTGTCATTTTATTATTGTTATTATTATCATTATTAGTTTCTTCCTTTCTGTCCTATTAAACTGTTCTTATCTCAATCCACGAGTTTTATCTTTTTCCTTCTGATCTCTTCCCCATGCCACTGGGTGGGGGGGAAGTGAGTGAGTGGCTGCGTGGTGCTTAGTTGCTGGCTGGGGTTAAACCACAACAGTAGATGAAAAAATAGGCTACTTTGCTAAACTGGGCTATCTTAGTTTTATACTACCACTCATCTCAGAGGGGTCAGTGACAAATTATGGTCTCTTGGCATTCATTCTGTTGCAGATTTTGCACCAAATGAGGCAGGGATCACACAGAGGTGATACCGTTTGGTCTTCATGTTCTATCATCATCAAGACTGTCATCATGTCCCTGAACTAAACAACAGAACCAAGAATGTAGAAGCAACCTCCATTCTGGCACTTCATCATTTCCATGCCTGACCTAGCATGCTTAATGTTCTTTTCATTTAGAGTCGCTATGATTGTCACTGAGGTTCTGAGCCAGATACTTAGAGTACATCTATAATGCCCCTGGGAGAAAACCCCAGGACTAAGTCCTGCTTATGTAGATGGGCTGATCTCCAAACTGTCCCTTACCAGCTCCAGGCACAGGTCTGAAACCAGGACAACAGGCCATTCTAAAACTCTGCATATACTGTAGTCAATCAATGCTTTGTGTCTAATGTGACCCCTGCAAAAGCAATCTGACCCAATGTATCAGCTAATTAATTAGTGACAGCTCCTAGTGTTCCAGAAACCTGTTAGAGGACACCTAGAGGATGACCATAACACTGTGGTGTCTGGCAGCCCAGGTCTTTCAAGAGAGAAAATGAGTATGGCATAGAGGAAGTCTGTAATATCAGTTTTCTATCCCTGCATAATGTGTATCAGCTCGAGGTTCCTAAGGTCTCGCAGACTGTCATCCACCCAACACAATGCTCCCACCTGGCTCTTTTAATTGCATGACTGAGAAGAGACACCAACCTATGGTCTTGCTAGCCTACACTGATTACTATAGAAGTGGTGAAGAACATGTCCAGTTATATTGAGAAGCTTTATCTTGGAACAGATGAGCACCCTCTTCTTGCAAGTGAATTCCAACCAAGGAATTCCAATACTACAGTACCCAAAAAGCTAGAAATGAGGCTGCATTATGTCCAGAAACTACACACCAGGAAAAAGTAATTGGTGACCTTCCCACCTGAGTGAATGGACCATTCATGTTACTGAAGGGGCTGCAGGAATGTGCTGAGGCTTATGTTTTCCAAGTTAGGGTGGCAGCATCAGAAGAGAAATGCAATCTTATGCCTTAGTGAGCCAGCAATATGTCTGATAGGCAAAGCTGAAGGGAAAGCAGGTTGTGAGCATACTGTCCATAGTGATGACGTGTACAATACCACTTACTGAGATTGTATGCCCTGCTCTTGGCTGCTAGTGAGCTAAGATGAGCCACTGTTGGTGTATAGGCATATACGGTAGTCAATACTGTGAGCAATGAGCAAAGTCTGCAAAACTGTTGGTTAAAGAGGCCATTTTTTCCTCATGACTGTGGATGATATGGAATGAAGGAATTCTGGAAGCCATTTCTGGCCTTTGAGCACAAAGTTTCTGCAATAGGTACCTCCTGCTTGGTTGTCCGCTGCTTTATAGCATACATTCCCTACAAGCTGACCATGTTCTCCTTCCTTCCCCAACTTCAAAAAGGTATAATAAAATCAGGGCACTTACCCAAGCTGGTCTCTTGTCTCATCCTGGAATTTCTGTCCCACTGCTACCCTGGAGATGTGAGACAGACAGAAAATGGCACCTTCTCCTTTTCTCCCTAGAGGACTGTGGAGGCTCAGCTCCTACACTCACCCAGCCGAGCATAGAGTTCAGGCCCTAAACTAAAAAGTCAAGGAATCCAGACGTCTCTGCAGTGGTCTTCAGGTCAGAAATCCAATGCAGCTCAGCCTAATATAGATGCAGAACTATCCAAGTGGTCTACTGACATCCTTATCTTTTAAGTAGGTAGCTTTCAGGGTTTCTCCTTCAAGTTGCTTGTCTCTGTGGTCAGAACCAGCCATGTCGAGGTGCCACTAAGTCACCTCTTCTTGTGTGCTACTGAGAAACTTTTCCTCAGCATAGGCCTGGGCTATATCCAGCAGGCCCAATCTCCTCAGGTCTCATTTCTTACCTGTGTGCCCTTACAACATCATAGTTTTGTTTATTCGTTGGTTAAAAGTAAGTCAAAAGGCTAAAAAATTTAAGGCTGCATTGCAGTCAGATTTCTATAATCTGGTATGAGACATAAAATGTGTGGTGCATGTCTGATGGCACTACAGGGACATACAAACCTCCAAGGCCTTCTGGATATAACTGGTATACCTCACATGGGTAGAGGAAATGAAACCCAGCATGGGTCTAATATTGTCCCAATGCAGCAGCCAATGAAGTGAACTGCCTGCTAAATTGGCCCCAAACTTTCTCTTAGCAGGAAGGAAATTATTTGTTCCAGGTGGAAGCCTAAAAGCAAACAGTGTACACAACTGGGGCACCAAAGCTTAAGAGCTTCATAAACCAATAGGGTAGCTACAGCCTTTGATAGGCTTGGCACACCTCAAAGTCATGGTAAAAGCTGAAGAAAAGCTTTTTACCAGCTCCCAGCACGACAGTTCCCCCTCAACCACAGCAGTCACACCAGGTTCAGCACCACTGCAGCCCACAATGTGTCTGAGCTATGTTCTCTCCTTCACTTGATGTATTTGTTCTCTCCATAAATCTCTGCCATTTAAGGATTCCCCATTGTTAGGGGAAAGAGAGTTATCATTAAGGTTCCTCTCCAACACCTTGGCACCTCACAAGTCACACACAGGGTTAAGGGGAGGTCTCCTTTCCTTTGTAACCAAGAAAAATTGTGATCCGTTTTACTGTTTGACTTGAAGCAAGCAAAAGACCTAAACTGTTTTTATACGCGTTTCTATAATGCAAGACACTTTCAGTGTTTCAGGTAGAATAAAAGCACTCAAGTTAGTTCACCAATTTGCATAAGTAAAGTCATTTAAGTTATGCTAAAAAGGCATTATGACCAAAATGTTATTATTAGAAACCAACACCCTGAAAACAGTAACTACTGAAAAATGTTTTTGTCTACTTTTATAAATTATCCAAATGTTGTTCCTCATCCATTACTGACAATAATACCTGAGTGACATGCATTATGCATTAAATATTTTTATAATCACTCAGAACTATTTGTATTAAGCAGTGATAGCAGATATTCACTTAAGATTTAAAAATGTTAAAGTTGATAGTATACAGTACATATCAGAATATCATAGATTAGATTATGGTGGATATCTTCAGGCAATTTTATTTTATATGGAATGGAAGGGTGGAAGACTAAGCATTTTTAATCCAAAAAGCTCTGCTCATGATTTGACCTAAACTGATAAAAGTCGAGCAGTTCATATCTGAACTTGTCACTTAAAGGTGAACTAAAAATCTTTAGCAGTAAAGGGCAAAGAATCAAAATCAGCCACATAGTATATGAGCAGAGGTAAAAAATTCAAATAACTTTACGTTTAGAAAATGAAACATGGAGCCAGTAGCCACTGGCTACTGTATCAAAGTCTGTATCAAAGATGTTACCACACTCTAGCCGTTAGGTAATCTGTGAGATGAATTAGTGGGCATCTCGATCACAGAAGTCCAGTCACGCAACTGGTATTTTTGCAGAATCAACAGAGAGGATATGAATGAACTGTTCTCTAATTATTCTGGCAAGGCAGAGGAGGACATTCTGCACTTCATTCTCTGGTGTCATCAGTTTGACATCTTTATAACTGTTAAATTAATTTTTCTGTACTTCAGGAGTCTGTTTCAGTTCTTAATCTTATAAGAATGAAATTCACCTTGCCTTACAAGGTCTTAGGAAGTCCCCAGTGCAACAGAACCATTGATATTCTAGTGCCCACGCTGAGGACAGGTAACTGGAGAAATCTGTGGGTGCTGTATATTGTTTTTTTTTCCTGGGACACTTCATAATATTCCACAAGAAAGCATACCTAGGCCTTCTGGGAAGATGTAAGGGCACTACTGATAAACACTTGATCTATCCAGAGACATGCAGCCAAGATTGTGTAAAAGATACCAAACCATCTTTAGCCCAAGACTTCTCCAAGAGGTAATACTTTTCTCTGTGTGTGTATAAACTACAAACATAAATATACCCTACCCTGGGTTGGGTATTTTGGCATCCCATGATTATTTACTGTTCACTGTAAAAATGTTATTGCTTTCATTACTCCAAAATAAATATATAAATAGAACTACAATCCTGCCACAGGGAAGAACCATATTTCCTTTCAACTTGGTTACATCAGGTTGCTCGCCCAGAACCCGACTGAACTAATCTTGTCCTTCGCTACTGCACATAACAGGGATTTTCCCGCCATCCAACTCACAGAAATTTCAAATGTCAGCCCAAAAAATCAAGGTCAACTTATCTCCACATCCACAACTGAACCCCATGGAAACTTTTTCTCACTGTCTTTGTTACACAAGTGACTTTAAGAGGCATATTGAAAGAAGCAGGCAGTTCTGGCCAAGAATAGCTTTTGCCTCCACTGTAAAGAGCCCATTACAGATCCACAGTTGTTTATATGAGTGCTGTAATTAGAAATATACCCTTTTAAAAATCCTATCCACTCTATGCAGTTTTCATGATGAATAATGAAAAACGGCATCAGGTTCTTATTTTTTCTCCTCTGGTTTATTAATATTATTAACAATTACAGATTCAAATGGATACCAGCAGCCCAGGGAAAGCAAAGCATCTTTTAAAATTGGGTTTTAAGCTAATGTTTGCTGTTTTTCTTAGATGTTGTAATTTGGGTCCAACCATTCCCCTTTCTTATTAACATACTTTGATATTAAATACCCATAATACATATGAAGGCATCCTAGTTAAATTTGTTTTTTCCCATTGAGATCATGATAAAAGTGTGGGAATGAGACAATGGGTGATTACTGAACTAAACAGCTGCTTACTACAGTCCAATTCTGTTCATATAGAAGTAAATGAGAAAATTTTGCCTTTCAGTCCACAGAGAGAAGATGCAAGCTCTAACTGAAGTAGCCACAATGCTATTATATTATCTCTGTCTTAGAGCTATTCAATCGAAGAATACTCTTGTACAGTGTTAATAAATTACATTTCCAAAATGGTGTTTTGCTAATTGATTTTAACCTTGTATATTAATAACATTCAAACAAGACTACCAAAGCTATATAAAAATACCATTTGTACTTTTGTCATACTAGCATGGAGATTACTCATGATTTCAAGGTCACAGGTAAAAACACCATATTGCATAAATCTAAAGAAAATAACAAGAACACCAACTTCAAGTATTATAGAAACTTCTGGCAACTACTGATTCAAAGGACCAAATATATGTCATCATTACACGCACATGTTGTATTACATCATTTCATGAATTTGAAAATCAGTGGAGGAATAAGAAACCTTGAAGCATGTTTGTTTCCGGTTACTAAGAAATGCAAAACATAGAACTTGCAGCATGCATATTTAATTCTGACAAGAGAGCATGGCACCCTGAACAGGAATGAGATGATCCTCTTGATTTGACTATGCTATTATACAGCAAGACACACTGCATAATGTTGGAGCTTTTCTATAGGGAATGGGAGATTAAGTTCTTGTATTTCTATGCTATGGTAATGCATTAAAGCATTTACTACCTTATCATCATTAAAACTCTTTGTAATTGATAACTAAATACCAGAACCCCATTTTACAGATACAGAGCCACACCATGAAGTTGCACACTGCTAATGGTAAACCTGGAAATGCAACATAAGAGTTGCTAACTCTGTCTAGTCTCTGTTCTTCTGTGGCCACAATTTAATAAGTTTACTTGAACAGACTGCTTATTTACTGTAAGGACTTGTGACCTTGGCCAAGCTCCTGTTGCCTTTAATCTCCACTCCTGACACTAAAGGTAGTACATTTATCAGAGTTGGGAGTACCTGAATGAAGCTGGTCAGGAAAAAAACTCTTCACACTTGTATGCTTCTGCCTACTTTGTCATCTGTTGAGGACATGAACTTTCTGTGAATGAAATAGAAAAAGAAGGAAGAAATATGTTTTTTTATGGGAAAGAAATGACGTGAAGAGTAACTCTCTGCTCAGTTAATGAAAAATAAAAATTACAATTAGATTAAGTAGGGTGTGTGCTTAGTTGTTTCTTGTTCTTAGCCTGCTTCACATCCTTTAACATTTCAGGGAACAGGCAGCCTTTGCAAGAGGACTGGTTTTAGTTCCCCTAAAAATGTATCTTCATTGAGACAGATAATTCTCACAGGGAAAATTTCACAATGCAAAATTTACTTTTTTTGTTGTTGTTGATTTCCATACAGCTTATATTCAAAAAATTTGCTGGAGAAAACAGCAAATATGAAAAAAACACATGAGAAAGTACATTGAATTTTGAAGAACAAGTTGTCATTGTTCAGCCCTTCTTCAGGTATTGAGAGTAGTGACCAAGGAGAAATGCTGCTACAGACACTTGTTTGACTAATGACTTCTGACTTTTTAAAATTTCTTTTAAAACACAGGAAAATTTGTAAGCAGAGTTTGTATCACCACTTCATAAGTAACCGTCTTCCTTTTGACATCTTGTAGGACTTTAAACTTATCGTGTGATTTTTTTTTCCTCTCACCTTACTGATGGCTCACTCATTTTGTCTCACTAGACCACAGGGTAGAAGTGGCTATGTGCATACTTTTAAGCTAAATTTATATTTCCTAGTATTTGGCACATTTTCTTCCTCTCCTTTTCTTTCTTTACCTCCAGGTAAGCCACATAGCACAACAGTGAGCAAAGAGGTGAGATTCCGGTTGAAATGATGTAATACTGAAAATTAAATTTACACACAAGTGTTCAGAGTCTGGGTCATAGCTGGGTCACTCCTCTGAGTGGGAGGCAATCCAGCAAGGAGCACCGGATAATGATTTCTCTACGCTGAGGCCCCTTTCATGAAATATAGCACAAAGCTCTGCCTTGATATCTGAATCTAATCTGATTCAATGTGTATAACTATTGGGATTGGTTGTGTGGTAGTAAAGGGTTATATTATTTTGTTACATGCTGTATTATGTCTCCTGTCCCTTTCAACCTACTAGCACACAGAAATAAGCTT